>NW_004444180.1:1294758-1320215 GCF_000243295.1 Trichechus manatus latirostris
TCCGCCCCACCGACCTCATCCGCCCCACCGACCTCATCCGCCCCACCGGCCTCGTCCGCCCCACTGACCTCGTCCGCCCCACCGACCGCATCCACCCTACCCACCCCATTCACCGTGTCCACTCTATCCGCTGTGTCCACCCCACCCGTGACATCCACTCCATCCATCACGCCCTCATGCCCCCCGGCTCCCCTCTGCAAGCTGATCCTGAGCTCGTAAGTCCATCCCTGTGGGCTCAGCAGTTGGGGGGACCCTGCCCTAGCCCAGGACAGTGGCCCCTAACCAGCCCCCTGCGCCAGCAGGGCCTTCGCCAAGTGCCATAGCCTGGTCCCGCCCAGCCAGTTCTTCAGTGCCTGTGTCAGCGACACCTGCCAGGGAGGCCACCACCGGGCACTCTGTGAGAGCGTGGAGGCCTACGCTGCACTCTGCCGTGCCCGGGGTGTGTGCAGTGACTGGCGCAATGCCACCAGTGGGCTGTGCGGTGAGTTGAGCAGTGGCTGGGGCTCAGGGGGTTCTGCCCACCTCTGCTCATCTGACCCCATCCTCTGTGCCTGCAGAACTCACCTGCCCACCCACCAAGGTGTACAAGCCGTGTGGTCCTGTACAGCCTGAGACCTGTGACTCCAGGTGCATGCTGGTCAGGCTGGGGATAGATGGACTGTGGGGACTGGGGGACAATGGGAATGTGGGGACAAATGGAGGGACAGTGCAGATGTGGGGATGAACGGGCAGTGGGGATTGGGGGACAGCGGGGATGTGGGAACAGACGGAGGAGAGCAGGGGCTGGAGGACAGTGGGGATGTGGGGGTAGATGGAGGGACAACAGGGACTGGGGGACAGCGGAGATTGGGGGATGGTGGCGATGTGGGGGCCTAAGGGATTCAGGAACAGAGGGTAGGGATGGCAGGAGTAAATGGCGAGGAATGAGACTAGGGGACTGTTCTCAGGCCCGAAGTTTCTGGAAGAAGCCAGGAGGAGATCTAAGGAGGGCTGGGTCCCAGAGCCAGCAGGCTGGGGTTCCCAAGATCTCTGGGGTGCCCATTCCCATCCCCCTGGAAATCCCTGAAGAATTCCCTGTGTACCTCTTCAGGAGCAGCTCTTAGGAAACCCCCCAGACTCCTGGTTCCTTTACAGCTGGAGACCTCAGAGGGTGTCCTCACCCTCGACCCCAGAAGCAGCCCTGCCCACTCCACACACACACACATACACACACCTACACACACATGCACATCCCGTTGTGTGCTGCCCGAACGCCCGAGATGGGGCCCAGTCACTGGGCTCTCCTGGGACCATGGGGCCTAGCACTGCCCTCTTGCCTCACAGGAACCCAAGCCCCCTGCGCCCGGGGCTGGCAGAGGGCTGCTTCTGTCCCGACGGTGAGATCCTCTTCAATGCACACACTGGCATTTGCGTGCCTCAGTGCCGTGAGTACCCCATATACCTCCCATAGACAGGGCTTCCCACATTCCCACCGTAAGGGTAGCCCTTGTCCCTCACCCCGTGTCCCCAACCCCAGCAGCCAGAGAGGAGGAGGAGGTAGGGAGGCAGTCAGAGGGCTCTGAGCTGGGCCCCCGTGGCCCCCACAGTTGAAGCACCAAGTCTGCACGGATGTCCGGAGAAAGCCTGCCTGCTCCCCTAGCCTGTCACCTGGACCCTGTCCACTTGGTATGTCCAAAAGGCCAGGGCAGTGATGGTCTGAGGGGCCTGAGTCCCACTGGAGCGCGCTTCCACCACGAGTGTGTGCAGCTTGTTCCTGATGCTGGACACCAGCCCAACCCCCGCCCCCCTCCCCATGCCTCCAGAGGCTTCCGACCCTGCAGAAAGTCAGAGGCCTTGGCAGGGGGGGAGGCGGCATGGCCTGAGCGGCCCCCCGGGTCAGGCCTGGCAGCGCCATCACTGCCGCACACTGCAGCATCCTGTTCTCCTTCCCTGCAGCCTGCGTGGGACCAGATGGATTCCCCAAATACGTGAGTGGCTCTGCCTTCTACCTGCCTGGCCCTCCATTGATGCGAACACCCTGAGAGGTCCAGAAGGGAGGGATCGTGCCCCACCTTTGTTGGCACACCCCCCAGGTGGAGGGGGCTGGTGTGGAGTCTCACAGCGGCACGTCCTCCCTCCCCTGTTACCCTGTCTGCGCCTGAGAGGGCTGCCTGAGGGATGGTGGCCAGGCTGACGAAGGGGTTGGCCGGGCCCTTGCAGAGGGTGATGGCAGGAGAGGCAGCTGGGCAGCCTGAGGGGCCTCATCCCGGGGTGGGGGCCGCCCGGCACCCTGGGGGACCTGACATGGTCTGTTGCAGCCGGGGGAGAGGTGGCTCAGTAACTGCCAGGTCTGTGAGTGCGAGAAAAACCCAGTGACCGTGCGGTGCCAAGCGGTGCAGTGTGAGTCCCAGGAGAAGCCTCAGGAGTGCGGCCGGGCTGGCTTCGTGAAGGTGACCAAGCCCCGGGCCGATAACCCGTGCTGTGCCGAGACCCTGTGCGGTGAGCCCTTTGGGGCAGGCGGAGGGGAGGGGACGCAGTGTGCAAAGGGAGGTGGTGAGCTCTGGCCCACCCAGGCGCAGTTTGGGGCTGCAGAGAGGACACCGCAGGTGATGGACTGAACGGGCTTGGGAGGGACCCTGAGGGCCAGTCAGGGGGCGGGGTGTGCCCATGAATAAAATGCATCTTTGGGGCTAAAATGTGGGGCCACACCGCTTGCACAGGCAGCTAACATGTCGGAAGGGAAGCTGGGGGGTTGTTGGGCTGGCGGTAGGGGAGGGCAGGCCCCCGATGGCCTCCCACAGCCCCATGATGGCCTGCCTCTGCCCACAGTCTGCAACACGACCACCTGCCCCCAGGACCCACCCAAGTGTGAGCCGCGCCTGGAGCTGACCCGAACCCAGGAGGAGGGCGCCTGCTGCCCCACCTTCAGCTGCCGTGAGTGGGGCCCAGGCTTGGTCTCGCGGTCTGGGAGTTGGCTGGGTGGGTCTGGGGGGCCTCAGCGCTACTCTGGCTGGGCGGGGCTGGGGGCCTTGGGCGCTCAGGCCTCGAGGCAGCACTCAGCCCACCCTTCTTTCCAGGGCCTCAGCTCTGCACCTACAACGGGATCTTCTACGGGGTAAGGCGCAGCCCACCAACTCCTCTTACAGAGAAGGGCGTCTGCCCTACCAGGACCCAGAGTGCAGTCCGAGGGGAGGGTGTGGGCGGTGATGAGGTCGTGCCCTGGGTGGGCAGGGCCCCGGCACATCACCGGGAGCTCGCCATGGCCCTCCTGTCCTCATTTGGACACGCCCAGCCCAGGCTACCCCTTCCTGCCACACCGGCAGAGAAGCAGCGGGGCCCCAGGCCCACAACCCAACGCCAGGATGTAGGGGTCACGGGGGGTGGAGCACATGGGGGACCCACGGTGGCACCTTCCAGTGAGAGCGGTGCGGGGCTGTGTCCCCGACGCCTGCTGTTGCGGAAGGGCGGGTCATCAGGTGGGCCCGGCAGCTTCCTCCAGTGTGAGCCCTGGGTAGGACCCTGCCGCCCGGCCTCTCTGCCCAGGGTCCTGCCTCTGGTGGTGCTGGGGGGAGTACCCAGCCGGGGGGCACAGCCCTAGTGCACCTCTGGCCGCTTGGCCATGGCTCCTCCACCCCCACCCTCTCGGTGCCCCCACCTCCACCCCCCGCAGGTCGGAGCAACCTTCCTGGGGGTCTTGCCCTGCCACACGTGCACCTGCCTGTCCAGGGACACTCAGGCCCCAACTGTGCGGTGCGAGGAGGATGTCTGCAACACCACCTGCCTCCAGGTGGGCCCCGGAATCCAGCTCCCCTCCCCCCCACCGCCCAGTGGACGCCCCGGAAGTGGGTGCCCAGCCCGCACGTGTCGCTGACAAGCCCTCCAGCCCTGCTGTGCCAGCTGCATGCCCTGTCCTGAGCTCGGCACAGTGCCCGGTGGGCCGTGGGGGGAGTGGGGTAAAATGGGATGGGGAGAGTACGGGGCCAAAATACAGAAAGACCAGACAGGAGACAAGGCTCCTGGCCCTGAACACCCAGGGACCTAGAAGGGCTGAGGGCACCCTCAGCTCTGAGTGCCACAGGCCCTCGGGGAGCAGGGGCGGGGCCAGGCAGGAAGGCAGGAGTCGACAGAGAAAAGGGGATGGTGAGGCCACACCGGGACAGCGGGGCAGGGCAGATCTGCGCAGAACGTGGCCCGCAGGGGGCGTTTCAGGAAGGGCAGGAGGCTGGGGCTGGGGGGGCTAGGCTGGGTGTGTGTGTGTTCAGGTCGACCTGACGCCCCCGTCCCCTGTTCCCGCGCAGGGCTTTGAGTACAGGCGGGCAGCCGGGGAGTGCTGCGGGAACTGTGTGCCGCTCGCCTGCTTCACGCCCGACGGGCTGCTCGTGCCGGTAACGTCGTGGGGCGGTGGGCGTGGCGGAGACCCTCACCCCGGTCCTCTTGGGCCCATGAGATAAATCGCGACTCACTTGGCCTCCGCTTCCCCACCTGCATTTCAGTACAACGACACCTGGGTCAACCGCCGCGTGGACAGCTGCAGCGAGTACCGCTGTGAGGACGTGGACGGATACCCCATGTTGGTACCGCAGCCCGCGCACTGCCCGGAAGTGTCGACCTGCAGGGTAAGTGCGCCCAGTCCTCCCGGCCCGTCCCTGGAGGCCCCGCCCCTTCCATCCCAGCCCGCCCACCTTAGCTTCTGGGGGGGGGGGACTGCCCCTCCTTACCCCTCCCCCTGCCCAGGGAAACCCATCTTCCTGTCCCAGCCCCTCCTACGACCACGCCCTCTGCCCCGCCCCCCCCCACCTTCCCCCTCACTCCTGCACCTGCTCCGTCTCACCCCTCGCCCTACCCAGGGGGCCTCATCTTCCTCCCCCGACCTGCCCACCTTACCCAGCATTCCCACTTCAGGAGGACCTGCCCCTCACCGCACCCCTGGACGACCCCGCCCCACGTCTCCCCGTCCCGGTCGGTCTTACCCCTTACCCCTGACCTTGCCCCGGGAGGCCCCGCCCGTGCCCCACTCTAACCCCGGCCCCCGGAGGCCCCTCTCCCGGCCAGCCCGCAGCCGCCCGAGGCCTCACCCCGTCGCTCCTCCGTCCTCGGCCCGCAGGGGGTCCTCAGGAAAAGTGGCTGCTGCTATGCCTGTGAGGAAGTGGGTAAGTCGAGGCCGGTTCCCGCCCTGGCCACCTCCTTCTGCAAGGGCGGCCTCCATCTGACGCTAGGCGGACGACCCCGACTTCTCCCTGGGAGCTTTCCCTGGGGTCCTGGGGCTCCCAGAAAACCACTCTGGGCGGCAGGGTGGGGAGCGTGACGCTTGAAGACGCAGTCCTGAGCGGAAAGGCGGATGGAAAGCAGGTCCCGCCCCGGGTGCCCGATACCTCGGCGGCCGGGGCCCTGCATTGCTGTTTCTCTCCCAGATAAGTGTGAAGTGCGCGTCAACACGACGGTCCTGAGGCATCGCGACTGCGAGACCGAGGCCGCCGTCAACCTCACCTTCTGTGAGGGCTCCTGCCCCGGGGTGTCCAAGTGAGTCGGGGCTCTGCGCCCCCACCCGAGAGCCACCACCCCCAGTCACCCCAGTGCCCGACCTGGCACTGCCCCAGCCCTTCCCCACCGGCCACTTGCGCTCCCGGAAGGCGCCTCCCCCCCGTGAGGCTGCGGGAGGGGGCGAGCGCTGCCCAGGTCCTCGGCCGCCTCTCCCGGCCAGGCTGGGGCCAGATTGGGCCACGAACCTCCCACGGCGAGCCCAAGGAGCATGTCCGCTGGGAGGGAGGCTCGGGCAGAATCGAACTCAGGGGCAGAACTGCGGACAGATCCCACCCACCCCAGACTGCTCCGAGTTGCGAAGAGGCGCATTTGAGCGCTAGGACAGATCTGAAAAGAAGGGTCCAGGGAAGGTGCCCCGGAGGAGGGTCGGCCGGGAGCGGGGAGGGTGCCCGGCCAGGGAGGACGGACCTCTTCAGGGGACCCTGAGCTCCCAGACGGTAAAGTCCGCGGGCTCTGCCCGCTCCACCTGCTCCGAGGTCAGGGGACAGCACAGGACCAGTCTGGGATGCATGGCGGCTCGAGCTGCCGGCCCAGGGCCGTGCTGAGGCGCCCTCTGCACGCAGGTACTCAGCGGAGGCGCAGGCCTTGGAGCGCCACTGTACCTGTTGTCAGGAGACCAGGACGCACGAGGAGGCGGTGACCTTGCGGTGTCCTGACGGGAGGCGGATCCAGCACACCTACATCCACGTTGATGCGTGCGGCTGCGGGCCGTCCTGCGTTCCCACGCTTGAGCCCACGGCTCCCGCGGACAGCTCCGCCCTCTCATAGGGGCGCCGCTGTCTGATGACATCGTGTCCTCTGGAGCCAGAACATGTTCACTACGGACCCCTCAGGGGCTGCTCTAGAGCCCACCTAACCCGCTGGGCTCTCACTGCCATTCCTGGGAGCCCCTCCCCCGTCTCCCGACCCGGCCTTACTTCTTCCTGGTGACAGGGACACCTGGAAGCAAAACTGAACATCCTCCTCAGGCACCTCCCACTGAGGGCTGTGTGTCCCCATGGCTTCCCAGCCAGCCAGGGGCCAGCGGAGAGCAGACTGAAGGCCTGCCCAGGCAGGCGGCCGCCGGCTCCTGTGGACAGGAGTATGCGCAGGGCAGCCTGTGGGCGAGGCCAGATGCCGGGGGGAGCGGGGAGGACCGGGTGGGAGAGGGGCCGGCACCCAGGCAGTACCCCCATCTTCACCACCCCTTATTTTGCAAATAAACCTCAGCATCTCCGATATTCGCTAGTCCTGGTGTCTTTTCTTGCTGTGTGTCCCCACCCCCCGCCTGGACCCCACAGGCCTTATGCCCCACCCCCCCATGGGGCTCGTGTTGGACCCAGCAGGGACCGAGGAAGGAGGAACAGATGGGTGGCGGGTGAGGAGACTTCATTCATCCCCCAGACTCCTGTGGGAGCCCTGGGTCAGCCTCGGCCTGTGGGTGTCTTGTCCAGGGGCAGTTATTTCAAGTTGGGGAGACAGCTAGATAAAGAAATGGGTTCACAGAGAAAGACCTCCCCAGGCATGAGTCAGTGCAGGAAGCAGCATCCCCCAGGGCTGGGTGAGCGTGAGCGGGAAGGGGGTGCTCCGGTGTTGCTCAGAGCCTGGGGGTCTGATTCCCCCCACGTCCTGTCCACCCTCCCTGGTGCTGTACTTTCTGGGTGTGTCTCACAAACTAGGGCCATGCACGTTCAGCTCTTCTCTCCTTGCTATCTCTGCCCTGCAGAGGGCAGGAGGTCTGCATCTCCTCCAGCTGCTCCTTCCACCTAGCAGGCCTGCACGTGGTGGGTGGGGGGGTGGTGCAAGGAGGAGGGGTCTGAGGAGCTGGTAGGCATGCGGGGCTTGGTGGTGGACTGGCCTGGTAGTGGGATGTCCACTGCTCCTGGTGCAGAGGGCACCCGGTGTGTGCTGAACCGCAGGAGGAGGGAGGACCTGGGGGAGTAACGGGTGTGGCTATGACCTGAGGAGGCAAAGGCAGTGCTGCCACAACCGGGCGGGGTCTGGTGGGGAGGGGGAGGAGAAGGGTCTCCTGGTGCCCTACCGCTAGCCATGCTCTGGCCTCTGCCCTCAGGGCTGGCTCTGACCCACTCAGGTGACAGGCAGGGCAGCAATCGTCAGGGCAGCCTCTCCCACTTACAGAGCCATGCCCACCACCCCTCGGCCTGGGGGTCTCCAGTTCAGGGGAAGTTGGGGGCGCAGTGAGGAAGGTCCCATTTTGCCCTGGTGGCCACTCCCAGCGCTCTGGCTTTTCCTACTGTCCTGGCTGCGGTCTGGTTGGGGCAGGCTGCCCCGGGACTGAGCCACAGATGGTCTGGGTGGGCTAACGAGATCACAGGTGTGCTGCAACGGGCAGCAGGTCAGGCTGGCCACCTCCTCGGTCACCGCCAGGGTGCAGCTTCTGTAAGTATACCCTGGGTCTCAGCTTCTGGCCTCCTGCCAGACTGTGGCCAGGTGACTCCCCAGCCTGGGGCTTTGTTAACTCACGTGTAAAACAGCAGAGTTTCCTAAACCTCAGTCACAACTGTGGCACGATCATTTACATGTTTAAGAGTTTCTACCATACACGGGGTATCACTTGACATGGCCTAGAACTCACACATATGACGTGTTTTCCATGTGCCGGGGTCTCATGTCATGTAATCTGACAAGGACTCCATGTAACGTGCTTTTATTTCCTCGGTTTCCAGAAACTAGAAAACCCACTGCCACTGAGTCGATTCCAACTCATAGCATCCTCATAGGGTTTCCAAGGCAGATTGCCACATCCTTCTCCCGTGGAGCCACTGGTGGTTTCGAACTATCAACCATTAGGTTAGCTGTCGATCACTTTAACCACTGTGCCACCAGGGTGACAGTGAGGCACAAAGAGACAAAGAGACTCCCTCAAGGCCACACACTTAGTGGCAAAGCTGGGACCCAGCCAGCCAACCTCAGAGTCCACACTCTGAACCCCAGAGCTCTCCTGCTGCTCTGGAGGCAGTAACTACAAAATTACACACAATGAATGAAAACAAACCAACATTACCTAAAACTTTAAATATTTCTAAAAAGAGATTTCTGGTTTCCCAGTGGAAAACTACGCATATATTTCCCCACAGACACAAAAACCATGGCAATGATAGAAATTTTAAGATAGCAGCAACTGACAACAAGAAGGTAAATTCTCAGTAAAATCGACATTCTAGAAAGACGGTATTTGGGAAGCTCCAGTGTGAGAGGGACCACGGCCACAGGGCTGCCCCACCAGGAGGCCGCCGGGGATTTTCTTCACAGAAAATGAGCATGCAGCCCAAAATAACCAAGCAAGGCAAAACAGCCAACATCATTAAGAGAGAACAAAGCTCAATAAATAAGAGAGCATGCATTCTAGCAGAGAGGGATAATAGAGTGACCAAAAAAAAAGAGTATTATTTACAATAGTAAAAAGATGGAAACAATCTAAGTGCCCATCAATAGAGGAATGGATAAACAAATTATGATACCTACACACAATGGAATACTATGCAACGATAGAGAACAATGATGAATCTGTGAAACATAACATGGGTAACTCTGGAGGGCATTATGCTGAGTGAAATAAGTCAATCACAGTAGGACAAATACTATATGAGACTGCTATTATAAAAACTCAAGAAAAAGTTTACACACAGAGAGAAACAATCTTTGATGGTTACAAGGGAGGGGAGGGGTGGGGAAGGAAAAACACTAACTAGACAATAGATAAGTGGGAAAGACAGTACACATTACAGGGGAAGTCAGCACAATGTGACCAAGGCAAATTCATAGAAACTTCATAGACACATCCAAACACCCTGAGGGACTGAGTTACTAGGCTGAGGGCTGGGGACCATGGTCTCAGGGGACATCTCAGTCAATTGGCATAACATAGTTCATAAAGAAAATGTTCTACATCCAACTTTGGTGAGTAGCATCTGGCATCTTAAAAGCTTGCGAGCGGCCGTCTAAGATACATCTACTGGTCCCATCCCATCCAGAGCAAAGGAGAATGAAGAAAACCAAAGACACATGGGGAATGTTAGTCCAAAAGACTAATGGACCACAGGTACCACAGCCTCCACCAGCCTGAGTCCAGAACAACTAGATGGTGCCCAGCTACTATCACCTACCACTCTGACAAGGATCACAATAGAGGGTCCCAGACAAAGTGGGAGAAAAATGTGGAACAAAACTCAAATTCCCAAAAAAAAATTACAAAATAAGCAGACTTACTGGTCTGACAGAGACTGGGGGAATCCTGAGACTATGGCCCCCAGGTACCCCTTTAACTCAGAACTGAAGTCACTTCTGAAGTCTACCCTTTAGCCAAAGATTACACAGGTCTATAAAACAAACAATAACACACAGGAAGAATGGACCTCTTAGCTCAGTCATGTAAATGAGACCAAATGGGCAATACCTGCCCAGAAGCAAAGGCTGGAAGGGACAGGAAAATAGTACTGATAGAAACGGGGAAACTGGGGTGGGAAAGGGGAGAGTAATGACACATTGTGGGGATTGCAACCAATGTCACATAACAATTTGTGTATAGATTGTTGAATGGGAAACTAATTTGCTCTGTAAACTTTCACCTAAAGCACAATTTAAAAAAAAAAGCCATCAGCTTTATTAAATAAAAAAAGAAAAAAAAGATTTCAGGGTATGAAGGACAGATCCAGACATTTCAACATTATCTAATACAGGTAGTCTCTAACTTATGACATATTCCAATTATGACAAACTGCACTTATGATTTTTTTGTACCTTTTATCATTAGTAATATGTACTATACACAATGTTGCAGCATGTAATTTGCCAATGTCATCATATCTGTAAGTTTATATGTAATTTTTCCAACCCTCAAAGACAAAGATTGTATTTATAAAGATACTGATAATAAAAGCTAATAATAATGAAAAAAATAAAATAATGCGGTATTCAAGTTACATAAGAATGGACATACGATGGAGTCGTCAAAACAGAACACAGTCGTAAGTTGGAGAATACCTGTACAAGTTCCAAAAAAAATAAATAAATAAACAGAGAGGGAAAGGCAATATTTGAATAGATGATAACAATAATTTTCCAGAATTGAATATATGGTTCTTAGACTGACAGGACCCAATGAGTGCCAAGAAAGATAAAGAAAAAGTAAATCCATTCCTAGATACTTGGTAGAGAGATTTTGGAATATCATGAAAAAAGAAAAGACCTCAAAGCTACCAGAAAGAAAAAACAGTTTACTTATAAAGGAATAAGAATCAGATTGATACCAGGCTTCTCATCAACAACACTGAATGCCAGAGCTGATGGACAATAACTTTGAACATAGAATTCTATACCCAACAAAATTATCATTTAAGAGTGGCAATGAAAAAGACTATTTTCAACATACAAGGATTCAGAAAGTTACCTCCAACAGACTTCTGTGAAATAGCTACTAACGAAGTATGAGTTCCAGCAAGAGAAACATAGCTTTGTACCAGAACAGAGAATGCAAACAATGGTAAGCAAGTAATTGGTAAAACACGATGTTATACTCACGTAAGAAACACACCTCTTAGAAATCAACAGATCAAAACAGAAGTCTCTGGTGGGGAGGGTGAGGTTATGAACAGAAGTACTTAATTTTAATGAGTCAAATTTATTAATATTTTGCTTTATGGTTAGTGATTTTTGGTCTTTTTTTTTTTTTTTTTTTAATCTTCCTTGTCCTGAGATCAGGAAGATTATCTTCTGAAATGTTTTCTAAAAGCTCTATAGTTTTGTCTTCTACAGAGAATTTGATGTTTGAATATGGTGTGAGGCCAGAGTGTGATCCCATTTTATTTTGTATGCATGGCCAACTGTCCCAGAACCACATACTAAAAAGCCCATCTCTTTCCCACCACTGCAGTGCTCATACCTGTTTTGGTTTGTTTCTCGTCTCTATTCTGTTCCACTGGACTCTTTGTCTATTGTCTCAGCTAGACAATATTTTTCATAGTCTTGATATCTATTTGAGCAAGTCTTCACATGTTGTGCTTTTTTTTACAAGAATGTTTTAACTCTTTTAAAAAAGTTCTTTTGGACTTCCATATAATGTTTAGAATCAACTTATCAAGTTTTACAAATAACAATCACAACAACAAAAACAGGACTTGGGATTTTGCTTGGGATTGCATTGAGTCTGTAAATTAATTAGACAGCAATTGCATATTTACATATTGAGTATTTCAATCCATGAACACTGTACATCTCTCCATTTATTTTGACATCTCCTACTCTCTATTCCTCCACTGGGCTATCTGAACTGAAGCTCAAGTTTGCTGGAATCACCTTTCTGGCTTCCCCCTTCCCTTTGTCACCTTTTTAAAGATTTCAGGAAGAATTTTAAACATATGCTACCAATCGTTTTTGGTTGTTTTCAGTGGGAGGGTCTCAATAAACATAACTCACCCTATGACTGGAAATAAAGTGTCCCTTCTCAAGAGGGACCACAGGCCTCAGAAGTGCTGCTCATAATCTATCATCCTGTCCACTCCCCAAAAGGGAAAAACCTGGTATAGCTGTGTCAAGGGGCTCTGAAGTCTCATCTAAGAGTCCATGAGTCTCCAGAACTCTATCTTTGGAGGTTGTGGACCTTTAAGGGTATCTGTGTCCCTCAGGACACCCCTTGGCTCACAGCTGACCTCTGCATGGGCTCTTCTTAGGAGAGGCCTGGAGACTTTACCAACAACAGTGGACATGTCCAGGTGCTCCTGACCCAGGTCTTCCCTACTGGACTGGAAGCTCAGCAAGGGCAGAGTGTCAGTGCTTCTTCCTTGTGCTCACTCTGGGGCCAAGCACATACAAACCCTCTCTGCAAGCTTGTTCTCTCTGCCTGGACAAGCATACACCCTCCCGTTCCATTTCTTCCCTGTAATGTTGTTAGAACTATGGACATTAAATGTGCTTTTAAAGAAAATAAAATAAAAATCAAACCCATTGCTGTCGAGTTGATTCCAACTCATAGCAACCCTATAGGACAAAGTAGAACTGCCCCATAGGGTTTCCAAGGAGCACCTGGTGGATTCAAACTGCTGACCACTGGTTAGCAGCCATAGCTCTTAACCACTATACCACCAGGACTTCCTTCTAGGGAGGCCTTAAAAGAAAATGATGAACACGTTATTGGACACTGGAGGAAAGGTGATCCTTGTTATAAAGTGGCAAAGAACTTGTCTGAATATGTTAAAACATTTTGTGGAAAGTTGTGGAAACTTGTAAGCAATGAACTTGGATATTTAACTGAGGAGGTTTCTAGAGAGGAAAGAGATGAATTAAGGAATTAACTGGGTAAAAAGGAATCAGAACGTGAAGATTTGGAAAGTTCTCAGTCTATCCATATTGTAAAAATTGAAATAGCACGCTCCAGAGAGGACACCAAGTGTAGCTGGAAAACCGTTTGCTAAAAGGGATTAGGCACGTGACTGATGGATCCAATCAACCACCTCAGCAGAAACGCTGCCAGCTTGGACTGAAGGGGACAGAGACAGGACAAAATGAAATGACGCTGCTGGACTCCTGGGATTCCGCAAGAAGGCAAAAGGCCAATAGAGCTACTTAGCTGCAAACGTCTATTGTCTTCCAAGAAAAGGAAGTGATAATCCTGAGAGCTCTTCAGAGGCCAGGAGGGCTGCTAGCATGGGTCCAGAGGGCGGGGCCACCTTCTCATTCCAGGAGGCAGGGGTGCCACCCAGGGTCTGGAGAGCGGGGCTCAGAGGATAGAGCATTTAGCCAGAGGTTATTTTCAAGTCTTGAGAGCCAATGGAGTTTGCCCTGCTGGGTTTAGGGTTTACTTGGTACCTGTGACCTCTTCTTTCTCTCCGATTTCTCCCTTTGTGAATGGGAATGTCTACTGTATGCCTGTAGCACTATTCTATTTTGGAAGCAGATAACTCATATTCCAGGTTTCACAGGTATACAGATGGAGAAGAATTTTGCCCCAGAATCTCACCCATACCTGATTCAGATGATTTTGAAGAGGAGCTTTTTGGACTTACAGTTGATGCTGGAATGAGTTAAGCTTTTAGGGAAGCTTGGATGGGATGAATATTTTGCATGTAGGAAGAACATAAATTTGGGGGGAGCAGAAGGCAAACTGTTACTGATTGAATCGTGTCCCCCCAAAATTTATGCTGGAGTCCTAACCCCTGGCGTCTGTGAACATGACTTGTTTGAAATAGGTTCTCTGAAGGTGTGACCAGTTAAGATGAGGTCATACTGGAGAAGGGTGGGCCCTAATCCCATATGACTGGTGTCCTCAGAAGAGAAAAAAGAGACACAGAGGGAGTGATGCGCCCCATGCCAAGGGATGCCTGAGGCTACCTGCAGCTGGGAGAGGCAAGAAGTACCTTCCCCTAGAGCCTTTGGGGAGAGCGCGGCCCTGCCAATACCCTGAATTCAGACTTCTGGCCTCCAGAACTCCAGACAGTGAATTTCTATTGGTTTAAGTCCCTCACATGGCAGTCCCAGGGCATGTGCCTTATGGGGATGTCTGTGGTGAAGCGGCATTGAGGGCAGAGTTCACGCCCCCACCACAATCAGCCTACCCTGCTGCGAGGGAGAGGGAGGGCCCTGTGGGAGAGAAGTCTGTCCTCAGCTGGGCGAAGTCCCACCCCAGGGCCATGTCCTCGGACCTGACATCTCTCTGGAACATTCCTTCCATCAGCATTCAAATTGCGTCCCACCTTTACTGGTGTAAATGTGGCACGTTCAGGTCATCTTGCGCTGTGGCGCTTACTCAACCAACCATTAACCCAAATGTCTACAGGAATAATCACCACCCAACTTTATACATCAAGGCAAAGAAACAGACAGTATGTCCATGCCAAGTTAATGACTTTTGCATTATAATTTTATAATTTTTCACTTTTCCATTTTCTCCTAAATGAGGTTTATTGCTTTGAGCAATATCTTACAGTTAATAGGTGTAGAAGGTACTTTTCTCTTAATGACATTATTACAAATTAGTAAAAAGAGGATGTTTTGTCTTCTGATAAATCTAACGTTTTCCAAAAAAACGCCTGCTGGCTGGGAGCTGATTCGAAGCAAGTTTTCAAGGCACTAATGAATTGGCTGTTTTTCATGTTATCAACCTAGAAAAGTTTAATGAAAAGACTCCTGATCAATACACTTATCACAAGTAAATCAAGCTCACTTTAATTCATTTTACTGCTTTATTTTCACATCAACTAATAACCCAGCTGACGTCTCCCCCATCACTGAAACGTGCTACCAGCACTGTCTTCCTTGTGCTAAAAGTTAAGGAAGCTAGAGAGTTTGCCAAGCACTGGGGAAAAGTTACATTCCTAAGGGTATTACTTTTTTTGTTTCAATATTTGAGTACTTTAAACTTTGAATATAAACTTAATTGTGTCCCCCCAAAATGTGTTGGAATCTTAACCCCTGCACCTATGGAGGAGGCCTGGTGGTGCAGTGGTTAAGAGCTTAGCTATTAACAAACAGGCTGGCAGTTCAAAACCACCAACCACTCCTTGGAAACGCCATGGAGCAGTTCTACTCTGTCCTATAGGGTCACTATGAGTCAGAAAAGACTCGACGGCAATGGGTTGGTTGGCTGGTTGGTATCTACTGACATAATCTTGTTTGGAAATATATTTTTTGTTATGTTAATGAGATCATACCCAAGTAGGGTGGGTTCTAAGTCTAATCACTTGTGAGTTACAGAAAGCGCAGGTTAGACAGAGTCACACACAGGGGAAGGACAGATGCCACATGAGGATGGGCTACAAGCCAGGGAACCAAGGAGTGCTCAGGGTGACCAACAAGGAACTGACATGACTGAGACCTTGATTTGGACTCAGCCTCCAGAACTGTGAGAAAATAAATTTCTGTTCTTTAAAGTCACCTACTTGTGGTATTTCTATTACAACAGCACTAGGTAACTAAATCTTTTTTTTACTTCCACAACAATAAAATTGGTGCAGAAATCAATAATTAAAGAAAATGCTTTGGACATTTTGGAAATCACTTTCAAAAATGAAAACTGAAGCTTTTCAGTCATTAGTTGAAAGATAATAACAACAGTAATAAATGGGCTCCTCTCTGGCCCCACTGAGAATCACCTGAGGGTCCAGAACATTCACACCACCCAGCCTTGAGCTGAGCCAACAGGACCTGAAGACCTGCTCAGGAGGGCTGAGGTCTGCACCCAAACCGCTAGGGGGATCTGTGTTCTGAAACGTGTGTTCCACCTTGTGCACGCGTTGGCACTTTCCTTGAAGCAATTTCAGTTTCCTCTTGGAGACAGGCAGTGGGGTGTCTACCAAGCCTTCTGCATCTTTTTTCATGCCAGGCAGAGTGAAATGTAGCTCTATCTTTTAACTTGAAAGGGTATCTCAACATGCTCCATATCACTGAACCCACAGAAACTCCATGGAGATGGTGTGCCCGAGTTTTTGTGGGGTTCATTTCCCACCCGCTCATCTCCATGTGTCTTCCTGAGGCAGGGTTTCTCAACAACAGCACTACTGACATCTCGGGCTAGGTAATGCTCTGTTGTGGGGGAATGCTTGTGCATCGGAGGATGCTTAACAGCATCCCTGGCTTCTACTCAGTAGATGCTACTAGCAGCCTACCTTCACCAGTCGTGACAACTAAGCCTGGCTCCGGACACTGCGGACATTGCCAAACGTTCCTGAGTGGGCGAAATCAGCCCTAGTTGAGAACCACTGAATTACGGCATCTAGAGTACTAGCTCATCAGATCCAATCAGCAAAACATCATCACTGCAGTGGACCACCAGTCTCTACTTCTTGGTCTGTTGAGGATTTTCTACTTCTTCTGGAGTCAGTTTAGGTCATTTGTGTGTTTGTGAATCTGTCCATTTCATCTACATTATATAATTTATTGGCAAACAACTGTTCACAGTACTGTTTTAAAATTTTCTAATTACATATTTGGTTACGTTGGAATCCTGAGAAGCCAAGGAGACAATGCATTCCTTCAGAAAGAATGTGCGCTTGCTTCTACCAACCTGGACCATGAACTTCTCACCTTCATGTTTTCTGGAACATAGATGGAGTATAAATTCTAACTCCAAACCAGTTTAGGGAAGGGCTACGGCTATGAATTCTCAATTTTCACCATCTCCTTCTCAGCTCTTTTTGGCAGCAGGTAAATTTTCTCTAGCTCACCCTTCCAAAAGAGGGATTTCCCTTCCAAGGTAATTCAAAGGCTTCTGCCATCAGCAGATGCATGGGGCTTTAGAATCTGTGTTCTTGCAACAAACACTGAGCACCTACCATGTACCTGTCCCAGCAGGGAGCAAACAGGTACAAATCTGCCTCACCAGCTGACCCAAGATATGATTCCCACCTCCTCCCCCAACCACCTTAGGGATCTTCCCCTTATGAGCTCAGCTCTGCCTGTAGGAGTATTTTTGGTTTCTCCGGCACTTCTGTGTTTTGTCATACAAGAGTTCTTCAGAATGAGAAGAAATGGCCGTTTTCTTCTCATCATGTCTAACACGTTCACATGCCCAAATTTTCTCAGCTGTTTTGGACAAGAACCACTCACTGTAACAGAGAATAAATGGCAGGAAGGTCACTGTGAAGTAAACGCAGCACACAGAATCGTGAATGCAGGCTAAGGTGTGGAGTGTCACTAGCCTGGAGCATGACTGCTGTGGCCCAGCGACACCCACCAGCCCACGTGAGGCTGGCCGCCTGTCTCCAGGTTGTCGTATATTTTTAATCAGATCCGGGCTGGACGGGAAAGCAGCATCAGCCATGGTCCTCACGGGAATGATCAGTATGATCTTGGGTGCTCCCTAAGCGTGAACCCATGAATCCACTGGGTGCTCAACGGAAGACAGAGCGTCATGGACCTCTTATGGAGAGGTGATGTAATGGTTTCCAAGGTGGCTCCCCCTTCTTAGAAATAGAAACCCTACTTTGTAGCCCATGTTCTATTCTTACTCCCAGATGGAAATGCCCTGGAAAACAAAAGTTACAAACACAATTACAAGTAAGTGAGCAGATGGACCCTTTGTGACTCATGAGCCGCATTTGCTTGTTAGTTGCTGTGGAGTCGAGCTGACTTCCGGTGACTTTACGTACCACAGAACGAGACTTTGCCGTCCTGCGCCATCATCTCTGACATGTCTGAGTCCACTGCTGGGGCCAAGCTGTCAATCCATCTCGTGGAGGGTTTCCCTTGTTTTTGCTGATCCTCCACTTTACCAAACATGAGGTCCCTTTCTAGCGACTGGTCTCTCCTGATGACGTGCCCAAAGTAACCGAGCTGAAGTCTGCCACGCTCACTTGTGACGAGCATTCTGGTTGTGTTTCTGCTCATCTGAACCGTTCATACACCTAAAATCCACATCCGTTACCAAAGAAGTGGAGCACCCGGGGGGTTTCTTCCACGATTTTAACTGGAAAAAACTCACGCTTGGTATAAACTTGTAGGGTAACGCTCTGCCTCTACCCATTAGATTCTACCTCCCCTTTCCACGTTTGGGTTTTTTATTTATACAACTCTGTGGCTGGCTGATCAGTGAACGACGTGTACTGTGGCTGATTGATTCATCCTGTGTATTATGCACTAAAGAAGCACTGGTGGCACAGTGATTAAGCGTTCAGCTGCTAAATGAAAGGTCAGCGGTTCGAACCTACCAGCTGATCCACGGGAGAAAGATGTGGCCGTCTGCTTCTGTAAAGATCACAGACTTGGAAACTCTATGGGGCAGTTCTACTCTGTCCTAGAGGATCGCTATGAGTCAGAATTGACTCGACAGCAATGGGTTTGGTTTGGGTTTTTTATACTTGTGTTAAGCAGCTCTGGTAGCGCAGTGGTTAAAGCGCTTGGCGGCTAACCGAAAGGTCAGCAGTTCAAACCCACCAGCCACTCTGTGGGAGAGAAATGTGGCCATCTGCTTCTGTAAAGATGACAGGCTCGGAAACCCCGTGGGGCAGTTCTGTTCTGTCCTACAGGGTCGCTATGAGTCAGAACGGACGTGACGGCAGTGGGTTTGGTATGGGTATTATGTGTGAAGTTAAAAAACACTCGGGACAACGGTAAATGCTCCCTCAGAGGACTTCAATTCTCTGGTTTTATACGGTCATTTATTAAATTAGGGGCCGAAAAGTAAAAATATATTTAACAATGAAAGAAAAATCTGGACTCTGGACCCCAAAAAATCATCAGAAACACAAAGTTCTGAGAACCACTGCCGCCAAGCCTGCCACAGTGCACGCTCCTCTCGGTGTGCACACAGGCCCCGCTGACCCCGCCGCAGTGCACGCTCCTCTCGGTGTGCACACAGGCCCCGCTGACCCCACCACAGTGCACGCTCCTCTCGGTGTGCACACAGGCCCCGCTGACCCCGCCGCAGTGCACGCTCCTCTCGGTGTGCAGAGGCCCCGCTGACCCCGCCGCAGTGCACGCTCCTCTCGGTGTGCACACAGGCCCAGCTGACCCCGCCGCAGTGCACGCTCCTCTCGGTGTGCACACAGGCCCCGGCGAGCCCGGAGCTGGGGGAGGAAGCACAGCCCAGGCCTTGCCATCTGACCCTCCATCCTCGTGAGCAACCTGATCTTCATCCTTAGATGTGGAAACACGGGCACAGGGCAAGGAGTGGGGTGGCGGGTCTGACCCAATGGGGCCCCGAGTCTGCACCGGCCCCCACTTTCGAAGCTGCGCGACAAGGCAAGCGTCCTGAATGTGACAACCTCTAAGGTGGAAATGACACAGAGCAAACTGGGCCCCAGGCAGGACGGAGGGCCGTGCAGACGGGATGGGGACTGTTCTCAAGACGGCGAGCAGGTGCTGAAGAAGAGCTGTAACGTTCCAATGTGATGAACGAGCGGCTTCACCTGACAAGCTGTGAAACGGAGAGACGGCATAACATGGAGGGAAGCAGCAGCTTGCCTAACTAAGGGCCTCGTAAAACGTGTTCTTTGCTTTATTAGAAAAATAAAGGGTTTGTGAAGGAGAAAAATAAGAGATCACAGTAAGTGCAGAGGTGTCCTGGCACCAAGCCCTCGTCATCCAAACAGAGCCCAGCCAACCAGCACACATTCCTCCCGGATGCTCACAATGGCTTGCCAGGCTGTGGCCTGCACAGTGGCTACTCCCGGGACAGGCCGTCCTCCCGAGCCGCCAGCCCACAGATCACACCACGGGAGCAGAGGGACCACCCGGCCCCCGCCAACACTGAGGCAGAAACCAGGCTGCACCGGACACTCTAGGAACCAATGCCACCACACGGGGCCTCAGCGCCACGAGCTCCCGCTTTGCCGTCACCAAGCAAACAGTCCCATGTTACCACGTTAGCAGGCTCACCTTCAGGGCTATACAGGCACGCCACCAGACAACAGCCTGGAGAATGCCAGCAGGGGATGAGAGGCACTTCACTCTGTCCAGAGTCAGCAGCCTGACTGCTTAGCAGGCATCACCCATCGTCCTCGCCACCGTGTCGGCAAACCTCTAAAAGCCACCGCTCCAGAAAAGCACTCGGTGCGACATTAAGATGGTGCCACCGTTCCACCCTACAGCCGCCACATAATTCTTCAGGCTTACAAAAATCAATATGAACATACAGCTGACCAAAAACACACCCAAAACGTGGCAGAGAGCAGCATCTTCTGGCTGACATGAAAACTTACCCGATATTTTTAGAGGGGAAAAAAGATGGAAATTTAGGCACTAGCTCCCTCGTTCTAAATCACTCACAGAAGCCCGAGCTGCTGGGGTCTCCCTGTACGTCTACACGGGAAGATCCCATGGGGAAACGCTGGGTGTGAGCACTCGGAAGAGAATGACAGTGGCGATTTAATGCAGAACAAACACACCGAAGGCCAGCGAAGACGCCCTGGTCTCCAGTGTGCCCGTGTCTACAGCGCCTCGCTCCAAGAAGCTGCTCACTCTCTGATCTTCACAGCAGGTGAACCCAACCTGGCCCTAAACCAGCTGCCTGTAGCCAGAAAGCTACACGCAGTCCCCAGGCGGTGAGAGGTCGTGCCACCTCTGGCCTCCTGGTAGGGTGTTTAGGTTACTATTCACCACATCTCCGCCCCGGCCACCCGGACGGCGTTTACAGCGCGGTGCACAGTGGTCACGCAGGGAACATCAGTAGTGGGCCACCAGAGCCTAAACCCTTGAACAGACAAATGCTAGACACTCGACTACTCCCTACCCGACCTTCCGGTAATACCGATAGCAGGGAGGCCCCCGGGGTAACGGCTCAGGGGTCAAGGAAGCACAGCGCCGCAGCACACAGCAGCTCACCGTGCACGAGGCTGCCTCTGACACATGCTGACTCGCAGGGGCCGAGTCAGCACTCTGCCCACCCACTGCTTGCACGCTCAGACGCGCAACCACTTGTGCTCGCTGAGGTCTGCACTGGGACTCGGCCAGACAGGGAGAGGATGCCAGGCACGGGCCTGATATTGCCGAGGAAACATGGCGGCTTCGCCACAAAGCCTGCGACTGCTCAGCTCAGCAAGGACAAGAAGACACAGGGTAGAGTCCAGACCCATGAACACGGAAAACGAGGGAAGGACGTGGGTTCCAGTTTGAAAGTTCTACAAGTGACCTCAAGCCAGCTGCTAAGGATTCTGTGTGTCTCAAATTAATAGGTCTGTCCCACTAAGTCAGACACTTAAATGCCATTCACCAAGTCAGAAGGATGCGCACATGTCCCAGTACCCTCAGGGACAGGAGCCGCCACAGGGTGCCAGGAGGGGAGCAGAAACATGAGTCCGTGCGCAGCACAATGCCATATTACACATCTACTTGCCCGGCGACGGAAGAGGAGAAAAAGCCTGCCCACCCCTGCCTCCCTGGACTGATGGCAGGGCTTGGCCGCCAGGGGCCGAGACCCCACATGCATTCGGCAGGCCAGGGCTGGCGGCAGAAGGACCCCGGGAAGGGTACACACGGTGATCATCACTGATCTTGTGGGACAGTCTCCGGGGGCTCTGGGTTGGCAAGTGCAGAGCAGGGGGCCGCAGGGTGGCAGGGGGCCACAGGGGGCTGTTGGGGGCAGCAGCCCTAGGACTCCTCGCCCATCTGCAGCAGGGAGTTGATAGCTGCATCCTTACTCCCCCGCTGGGCCTCTAGCACAGAGCGGATCACCTCCTTGTCCATGTTGGGGAACATGTCCTGGATGGCTTTCAGATCTTCCTCGTTCCAGCGGGGCTGGACGGGCACGGCAGGCGGGGGCATGGCCACAGGCACCATGCCGGGGCTGCAGACAGTGGGCATCCCTGCGGGCAGAAGGGCAGCAACATCAGAGCGTCAGATGGTGCAAGGGTGCCGCGCTACCCTGGCTGAGGAAGAGAACGGCGCCAGCGGGCGCCCTGAGGGACGGGGAGACACTCAGGTCTCGCGTGACCCCAGATGCTGCAGGGACAGCTACTGCACAGACGCGGGGGTGGGGGTGGCGCCCCCGCCTTCCTGAAGCTCCCACTCTATCCACCCGCCCCCCTTCTGTGCCCCATCTCAGAGCTCGCGAGCCTACTCGGCAGTCACCACGGAGGGAACATAAAAACAAGTGGTGGCACGTTCTGTTCCTAAGAACTCACGGATTTACGTCATTTACGTCACAGAGGTTAACCTGTACTAACCAAAGGCCACAAAATCGTTCTCTTCAACTGAGAACGGCACAGCAGACACACGGCCACGCTACTGTCCAGATCTGAGACTCTCCATCTCTTCTATCCTGCGTCCTGGAACACACATCTGCAGCGTGGCAAACACATCACTAGAACCTTATTTTGACGAAGAAAGAAAAACCACAGCAAGCCACATAGATACCTCAACAGGGCCGCACACTGACGTCTGCAGTGAACACAACACACGTTTTTAAAAAACCCCAAACAAGTAACTGCTGATGAGAAGGCCTGCTGCCCGGGGACGGAGCACGTGGGCAAGGCAGGTCCCAGCAGTGTCTGCAGGAGCCGCCGGGGCACGATCCCCGCAGGCTCGGTCCTGCCCACCACACCTGGGCTCCTTCTGCATCTGCTAGCGCCAATCATGTGCTCCTCTCCTGTCTGGGAGACGCGGATGACAAGCCGAGACTGGAGGTGGAGACGCTGATGACAAGCTGAGACTGGAGGTGGAGATCAGAGGCCTACAGGAGAAAACTCCCACTGTGGGAGACACAACCCGTCTCTGTGTCTCTGGTGCTGCCACCTCCCAAGTCAGAGGCCCAGCTCATCCACACGGCACTGCGCTGGTGAAGCCCAAACAGACAGACAGCACAAAAAGTACTGGCAAGACACAGTGGGCAACAGACTGCAGAATCCCCACTTACATCTCTTCAAACAGCTAGACAAGATCGAAAAACCCTCAATTCTCTAAACTTTGAAAGCACTATAAGTCCCACCGAGTAGGCCCGAGGAATCATCAGATCACAAAATCATTTCACGGTATGATTATTTTTCAAGTTCAGAAGATCCCAAAGGCAGCTGTAGCCCGCCTCTCACACTGGGCTAAACGCAAACTGTCAAAATGTCCCAGAGTCTTAAAAGCTTGCAAGCGGCCATCTAAGATGCATCAATTGGTCCCAACCACTTGGAGTAAAGGAGAACGAAGAACACCAAAAACACAAGGAAAGTAATGGCCCAAGAGACAGAATGGGCCACATAAACCAGAGACTTCATCAGCCTGCGACCAGAAGAACTAGATGGTGCCCGGCTACCACCAATGAACATCCTGACAGGGAACACAACAGAGGGTCCCTGATGGAGCAGTAGAACGATGGGATGCAGAACTCAAATACTAGGAAGAAGACCAGACTTAATGGTCTGACTGGGACTGGAGGTGGCCCGGAAAGCATGGCCCCTGGTCTCTCCATCACCCCAGAACTAAAACAATTTCTGAGGCCAACTCTTCAGACAGGGATTGGACTGGACTGTGGGACATAAAGTGATACTTGTGAAGAATACGCCTCTTAGTCGAATAGATACAAGAGACCGAAGGGGCAGCTTCTGTCCAGAGGTTAGAGTGGAAGGCAGAGAAAGGAGCTGGTTGAATGTTCATGGGGAATCAGGGGCGGAGGGGAGGAGTGTGTGTCACAGAATGGGGTGAGCTGTTGGGGTCTCGTAACAATGTATGTTAAAAAAAAAAAATCCTGTATGAGATACTAACTTGAAATGTAAACTTCATTAAATTACATCAATTGGAAAAAAAAAAAATAAAGAATGCCCCAGAGACGCTGGAAGGCAGGTGAGGGCTGGTACAGCCGCAGGCGCAGACACTCCTGGCAAAGGCCAGCAGGCTTCTGAGGTGCCTACACTTTGCCCTCACCAAGGAAATGCCACAGGAAGGGTGCCAGGTCTCAGTGCAGGGGGAACACTGGGCTCTCCTGGACCACTGTGCCCAGGGCTCACTCTGCGTCTACTTTCCCCACTGCTGGGAAGCGCCGCTGTGCACACCTACCCAGCTTTATGGGCGTTTATGGTGGAGGGAGGGCGGGGTGAGCATTAAGACCCGAAAGCTCAAAGGCACAAAAGCTACAGCCTGTCTGATTTTGCTGTGCTGCCACACACTGCGAATTCATAAAGGTCCGTAATTTATAAAGGCAAACACGCGACAAACTACCATGTTCAAGCCCCCATCTGCTTTACCAAACAGGAACGTGACCTTTTCTTATGCTAACTCAGGCGCTGGAATGTTCAGAAACTACATGTTTGTATCTCCAAGAATTTCAACTCAGCTCATTTGTGCTAACAATTCTGACTTCTACATACGCACACAGCGTTCAGAGCTGGCCCCGGACTCTCTTGCTGCTGGGAGGACCTGGGTGAAAAGCCAGCATGTCACAGGGTTTTCAGAGTGGCTCAATCTCTGCCCCACTCCTCTCCTCTCACGCCACGACCTCGGGGGTCACCTCGTTCAAGATGCTCATGGGGGTGGCCACCCACCTGTGATGGGGACGTAGCCGACACCCTGCTGGTACACGGTGGGCATCAGGACCACGGGCTGTGGCGGCATCATCATGGCGGCTGGCAGCGGCTGAAACATACACGGCCCCCAGTCACAGGATAACCCACCACGAACCCAAGCCTCGTCCCTCCCTGTCTCACCCAAATGTCACACGAGGGACATGGGGCTGCCAGCTCGGGCTCCAAGACGGACAGCGCAGTCTCCTCTTCTGTTCTGTGTCCACCCACTCTGTGGACGCCCCACTGAGGAGCCAGGGAGGGAACAGAGCTGGTCACTAAGCTCCCCGCCCCGAGACCCCACCCACCCTGCTGGCTCTGGGGCCGGCTCAGCTCTGCTCTGACGCGGGGCCTACAGTTACTCCATGTTTATAACGACGTCTGTCTAAACGATTAAAAGTTAACACAAGCCACCAACGAGGTCTGTGTCAACACCTCCTTTAAAAGCCGTCTGTGTGCTGTTAAAACATGCAAACCACTCGATAAAGAAAAACGTTCAATCTGAATCAACTTCTCTTTAAAGAACCAATTTCATTTTTTAGAAGTGGCTACGTGTGAGCTGCAGTTTGGAAAACACTGATGTGGAGTAATGTTATGTGATGCAGGTTCCTTCTTACGGGAATTAAGAATTTTCAGGCAACGACCAGAACAAGAGCCAGACATGAGAAGAGCCCGCTCCTCATGGAGCCCGTGGTGTTTCCCGCGCTGGGGGCAGCACGGCCAGCACCAGGGGTTCTGCCACCACACACCCTCTCCCTGGCTCCCCTCGCCCCACGGCCTCACCGTGTACGACAGGACCAGGTTGATCATGCCCTCCTTGTCGTCACCCTGCCGCCCGCTGAGGCTGTACCACTCATCCTCCACACAGCCCTGCTTGAGGGACTCGGGGATGGTGACATGGGTCCAGGCGATGCGGTCGTCCATGGAGAAGGCTCGCTGCGGAGGGGGGGAGCAGTGCTTTGCTGCGTATCCTCAGACAGCCCTGACCCTCCCAGCTCCTCGTGGCCTCCTGAGCCCCGTCTCCCA
>NW_004444180.1:1320796-1330380 GCF_000243295.1 Trichechus manatus latirostris
CTCTCCCCACCAGGCCTTCATACCTCTCCCCACCAGGCCTTCATACCTCTCCCCACCAGACCTTCACACCTCTCCCCATCAGGCTGCAGCCCCGTGCCACCCCCACGTGTCTGTGCACCCACGCCCAGGGCCGCAGCCCTGCACTGCTCCCACGTGTTTGCGTATCTGTCCCCCAATGCACCTGTCATAACCCAACCCCACCCCACCCCACCCCGTGGTCCCCATGAGCTGAGTGTCCCCTTGCTCCCTCCATCAGCTACCATGACCATTATGGCGGAGCTATCATCCTCACTCTGCCCCGCCCCACAAACGCCCCCACGGCCCCGCGCCCCAGCTGACTCTAGTGCTGTCATCTCAGACCAAAGCAGGAGGGGGGCAAGAACGAGGGTGGAAAGGGGAAGCCCGCCCCAACCCAGCCTCACCACTCCATGCCCCCTGCACAGGCTCCTAATTGTTCTGAGGGCCACAAAGAAGGAAACCAGAGAGGGCAAGGGAAGGGGACGTGTCCTGTACTCCTGCTTTGCTGTCCACATACCCTACCGCCCCACTGCCCTCCCCTATCCCCCGCAAGCTGTCGCTCTGGAGACCACAGCCCCCCTCGTACCCTATTAAGGCTGAATCCCGGCTCTGGCCCCCATGGCCACATCATGTTCCACCTGTGAAGGGGCACATTCCCTCTAGGACAGGCACACTCGGAGAGCCTTTCTGTTCTGTCCAAACCTCAAGGAACTTCCCTTAGGAGCTGTCACATGTCAGCCAGGCCACACTCCTCAGGTGCCCCAGGAGAGCTCGCTCCTGTGACTCACCCAGAGCAACGTTCCCACCAGCACAATACCGGCTCACTTTAAATTCACCTACTCATGACAGCCAGCTGCTCAGACACACCAGGGGGTGGACATGTAGACACTGTGTCCCACAGAATGTTCAGTGTTGCTAACGTGTATGTACTTGGGGGTTGGGAGATGGACACGTAGACATCACGTCCCACAGAACGTTCCGTGCTGCTAACAACATGTACAAACCTGGGGGTGGACACGCAGTCATCACGTCCCACAGAATGTTCCATGTTCCTAACATGTATGTACCTTGGGGGTGGGCATGTAGCATCCCACAGGATGTTCCATGTTGTTAACAACATGTATGTACCTTGGGGGTGGGCATGTAGCATCCCACAGGATGTTCCATGTTGTTAACAACATGTATGTACCTGGGGGGTGGGCATGTAGCATCCCACAGGATGTTCCATGTTGTTAACAACATGTATGTACCTGGGGGGTGGATATCTAGACACCACGTCCCACAGAATATTCTGTGTTGCTGCTGTTGGAAATGACGTGTGTGCCTGGTGGGGGCAGGGATGGTATATGAATACAATGTCCCACGGAAGGTTCCGTGTTGCTGCTGTTGGGAATGACCTGTGTACCTGGTGGGGGCAGGGAGGGTATATGAACACGATGTCCCACAGAAGGTTCCATGTTGCTGCTGTTGGAAATGACATCCATGTACCTGGTGGGGGCAGGGAGGCTATATGAACACGACGTCCCATGGAAGGTTCCGTGTCGCTGCTGTTGGGAACGACATTTCCACGCGTAAGGTTACTTAGGAACCTGCAAAGGACATGTCTTGATCCAAACGCTCGGCGAACCGCACGGTCTAACCCAACAAACAAAACGACAGGTGGAGAGGCGCGCCTCAGTCCGCGAGAGCCTGAAATGACCTCCGCGACGTCGGCTCTCCGACGCGCACAGCCACGCACAGCCTGGCCCCACGAGGAAGCCCCCTCACCTCATCAAAGATCTCGAGGTAGAACGAGTCCACGCCCGGGGGCACTGTGCACTGGATGACCTTATTCCAGCGCGGGTTCTTGGCTCCGTTGTGCGCTGTCGGGGTCTCGTACACAGCATAGCCCAGGCGGATCCGGCAGTAGGGGTCCATGCGGGTCATTCCGTAATTCTTTGCCAACTTGGCCTGAAAGAAAGCCAGTGTCAGGAAACAGGCCAGGACTAGAAGCGAGCGCTCGCCAAAGCCACAGCCTCTTCCACTCAGCAGGGCAGTGTCTTCCCAGCGTGAATCACAACCATCCAACGCGCCTGGACACAGTCAGTCTGTGAGGAGGAGGAGCCCCTGGCTGAGCTGTGCGAGTCCAAGGTGACACACTGGGGCCAGTCTGCCAGTACACACCCGAGACCACGGCCACACGACTCAAACCCCATCCCTGGAAAGAGCAAAGAGCCAAGGGGCCACTGGCAGGAGAGCAGCAGCACACCCTCCCCAGGTGGGGCCTGCCGACATTCGCCCTGCAGCACTGCGACGCCTCCGCCCGGGGACTGCAGGTGGCTCTCCCTTCTGCCCTCCTAGGGTGTGAGTGTTGTAGCTGTCACCTGGTGGGTTACCCACAGGTCTGCAGCCACCCAGGTGAAGGACAGCAGGGGCCAGACTAGGGGTAGCTCTGCACTGGGATCCGCTCTGAAGCTGGCATCACGGGCCTGTGCTGCAGGGCTAGGTATGCGGGAGACAGAAGGAAGGGTCCAGGGTCTCAGGCCTGACCTTCTAAAGGACGGAAACTAGGGAGAAGCAGGTTGTGGGGGGCTGGTCTCAACAATAGCCTCACTTTGGACACTTCACATCTGCGACACCTACTGGCCCGTGGTTGGGCCCTGAGGCGGTCTGCTGTGCCCGAGTCTGGAGATGTGGGGGGCGGCCTGGCCTGGGCTAGGAGCACGGCACCCCAGCACATGACAGCGTCCAGACCACAGGTACATGGCTCGTCATCATGCCCTGGGGGAGAAAAGGGAGAAGGGCAGAAGACCCAGAGCGTGGCCCCCTGGAAGCCAAGGGAGGAAAGTTTTATCAGAAGGGAAGTGGGAGCCTTCAGCCAGCGGTCACAGGACAGGAGCTGAGAATTCTCCTGCCCCTTGGACTGGCTTGGGCAAAGGTACAGAGACAAGCTGGCCTGCAGGGGCTCGGAGGGCTGGCAATGCAGAGGAGAGGGCTGGGGGGAGGGGCGAACCCAGGCCGGAGGCCCTGCGGTGCCCCTGCTCCACCAGGAGGTGGAGGTCTGTGCAGGAAGACAGCCTGGCTTCCACTGGCCTACATTCTCTACAGTGGGGAAGGAATCTACTCGCGGGTAAAGGGATTCAATAAGCCAGCAGAGGAAGTGAGTGCGTTATCTTGGAAACACTCAGATGAACAAATATCTAAAATGCATCATGATGAAATGCGGGTTTGACCGTAAACCCATTAACACTGAACAGTGCTGCCAAGTGTTTAGGATGCTGTTAAGCATCTTAACACTGAATTCCACTCCTGAGAAGGTCCAATACAGTGGTTCTTCGGTTACTGTGTGTAGATACGCTTGTATTTCTATAGGATTGGGTGGTTTGCAATGCTTCTTTCTTTTCTCAGGGGTTTATAGAAAGTTTGGTGGGATCAAACCATTTTCAGATACTAACAGTCTATTTTGGTTTTCATTCTAAAGTCTGTTTAGCAATATATAGCAGGTCTACTCCGTAACACACGGGGTCACCACACACAGCAGCTAACGACAACGTTCTACCTGACCACACCGAGCTGTCAGAGTGACAACTGGGCCCTGACCTGGTGTCACCCTCCGTGGAGGGAGGTGCCCCTTGCTGGAGTGTGGCCTGGGCAGGGCCACCTCCCTCCGTTAGCCTTGACACCTCACCAGCAGCTGTGAGGACCAGGCTCACATGCGTGGACCAGTGCAGGCATGGGGCAGACACCTGGAAATGTTCACCATTAAATATCTTAATTATGTCTGGCAGAAACCTGGTAATAGTCAATATTTTTCATATATATCATTTTTCAACATTAGATACAGGTTTCAGGAAAAGTCAGATCAGAAATAAATTTATATTTGTCCACGTGGAAAACGTAATATAAAAGTGTAAGTTCAAAACCGCACCTTGAATTCACGGAAGCTACATCCGCCTGGCCCTCACCCACACCAGAGGGCCAGGTCCACCTGCACCATGGTGATGCTGGGGCGCCCTCCCCACCCCACACACACCAGAGGACTGGACCCACCTGCACCATGGTGATGCCGGGGCACCCCCACACACACCCCACAGAGCCAGGCCCACCTGCACCACGGTGATGCTGGGGTGCCCTCCCCCCACATGCACACCAGACGGCCGGGCCCACCTGCACCACGGTGATGCTGAGGCGGCCCACGGTGCCCAAGGCCCCGCCGTACTGCAGCTGCTGCGCGGCCTGGGCGTCCAGCTGAATCTGCTGCTGCTGCTGTGTGGGCGTGATGCGGAGGAAATCCTGAGGGAGCTCGCCGATGTACACCTGCGGCACGAAGACAGAGGAGGGTGGGGCGCGTCAGCGAGGCCGGCAAGCCCCAACACAGCGGCTTTCTCAGCATTCCGGGAACCCGCCCATCCACAGAGGGATCAAGAGACCCCAAGTCTCAGCTCACGCTTGGCCCCCACCCAGGACCTTGACCAGGTCCCTGGACCCTGCTGGACCTCAGTTTCATTACCTGTAATACGACGGGTCAGTATAGCCCCAGGTTCCCACCCTGAGCACCCAGAAGCTCTAGGCCTCCCTGGTGCCCACACGCATCTCCCTCAGCAGGTGCTCACACACAACCAGAGCTCACTGCTTCCCCTAGGAGGGCTTCACATGCTCAGAAAACCGTGGGACGTTTGCAGGTGGTTTTGGGGTTCAGAATGCTCTATGTCTGTGTGTCTGTGGTCAATCTGTCCCTGCACCACTACAAATGAAAGCAGGGCCTGTGAGCTACAGTCACCTGTTCAAACGAATGAAGTGAAATCTGAGCCCTGGATATACAGACATTTGGGAAACTCTGCACTGATACATTTGGAGTATTTCCATCTCAAACACTTCAAATTCAAAAGTGTCCTGGAAGAAAAGAAGTAAACAGACTCAAGACAAAAACATTATTCTGCTTCTCATCCGGCCCTCTGTCATTGGACTGTGGCCTTGAAAATCAGAAGGACCCTCAGAGGCTAGAGGCATGCCTGGAACCAGGGCGGCCTCGAGAGCCGAGGCGGCATGTGCGTGACAGGAGTGACCCTCACAGAACTGAAGGGACCAGGAAGAGCTCGCGGGGACTCCTGGACGTGTTCCCTAGAGCAGGTTCCACCAGAAGAGGAGTGAAGGCGGCCGTGCAGGGATACACTGGGGGTGGGGGGGCACCAGGAGCACACCCAGAGCCAGGGTGCCAAGTGGCCTCACAGCAAGGCACTGCCAACCCCAACCAGCCCGCAGCCCTGAGGTCCAAGCTGGGCGGGCCAGGCCCACAGAGTACAGGCAAGGCCGCCCTGGCGGTGAAACCACACGCCAGCCGTGAGAGCTGCTCATAGGTGAACTGAGGCCAGCCGATGTCACGACTCTGCTCTGCCTGCACACCTTGGTGCAGGCCCATCGCGGCTAAGAGATGCCATCCAACCCCAGGCCAGGGAAGCACGTGAAGCAGAAGAGCCACAGGAACGAAAGAGGGAAAGAGCACCCTGGCGGCTGGAGGAATGCAAACCATGGTGGCAGCAGAGCCCCTGGCACAGGCTGAGTGCTGCCGGTGGCCATCCCAGCCGCACACGCCCCAGACGGCGAGAGGACGTCTGTCACAGACACCGCTCTGCCCAGGCATGAAGGACTGTGTGTGATCAGTGTGCATCCTGGCAAACCACAACTTCTGAGCGCTGTCACCAGTGAGGGCAAGCCTGACACCCCGGGCGCAGGGGCCTCCGGTGTCCCGGCCTCTGTCTGTGCAGACCACCCCAACAACAGCCCGCACCATGGCATCTGTGTGATGATTCACCAGGCCGGCGCAGAGGATGCTGTGCAGATTGTCCCAACTAGACTTCCCACCACCCTGTCAGCAAACCCGTTTGTGTCCACAAACACCCTCCCCAGAGAACTCCCTGGCCTGCCCCCTCAAACGTCCTCTGCAAAGGTGGTTTCCTGCCCAACTCCCCATCCAGGCCTGGAGAATGCCCAAACCCGAGAGCTGGACGGAGGCAGTCATGGGGACCCACAGGCTCCGAAAGCTGGTCTGCGTGGTCCCAGCCCAGGATATCGGGACAGAGCCTGCTGGCAGGCTGGTGCCGACCCCAGCCTGGCGCACGCCCACCGGGAACCCCGCGATGCCATGTCTGTGCAGGATCTCTGCCCCACTGGGTGGGAAGCCCCGGGGGGGAGGCCACCTGATGCCATCCGGGCCTGTGGGTGTATTCACTGGCCAGCCGGCCAGCAGCTCAGCTTCTGCTGGAGGTGCAAGCCGCCCACGAGGCCCAAGGTTGCCAGGAGGTGCACTGCAGCTCCCTCTCAAGAGGCTCTGCAGGACGGCTGTATCTTGGGGCTGCCTCTCCCAGGGCATGCTCCACAGTGTACCACGGGGCCCAGGAAGGGCCTTGAAAACAGGGCTCTAGTTCCTCGCCACCTGACCCAGCAACTCCACTCCTGGTCCACACCCCGAACACCTCAGTGGGGGGACTCACACTGATGTGTGTACGCCGCTGTTCACTGCAGTTCTGTTCACAAGAGCCCAAAGGTGGAAGCAACCCAAGTGTCCAGCAATGGATGAACGGGTACACACAGTGTGGTCCACCCATCCAACGGAATACTACTCAGCCATCAAGAGAAACAAAGTCCTGACACGTTACAACACGGATGAACCCTGAAAACATCACAGAGTGAAGTCAGCCAGACACGAAAGGACAAATACTGTAGGACCCCATCTAAACTAAGTGTCTAGAGGAGGCACGTGCATCGAGACCGAAGCTTGTGTAGTCACCAGGGGCAGGTGGCAGGGGATGGGGCGAGCCCCCGTGAAGAGTGCTGAACACAAAGACTCAACATTAAATTGTGGTGACAGCTGCGTGACACGGTGACTAGAACGTCACTCAGCCGTACACGTAAAGATGGCTGAAACGACAAACGCTGTTAGTCGAACGTCCCGCAACAAAGCTTTTAAAAATAAACTAAAATTGATTAATTAACGTAAAAACATTTATGTATTACTTGGGTGGGAATTTACCATAACATTGGCTTTACAGCAACATCAACGTTCTCCATCTGTTTAAAAGAAAAAACAAAACAGGGCCTGGCCTAGTGCTGCCACCCTTGGGAGTATCAGAGCTTCCCAGGTGCTAATGGTGTGGAGAACCCGCAGGCCTGCCCACCTGCTGAACGGCTTCCCACCACAGACTCTCCCTCCAGAGACACCCACCCGCAGGACGCGCTGCCTCACGCATCTTCCTGGTCTAGACACAGCCCGGGCATCGGCCCCGTCACTGGTTCTGTTGCTCAGCCACCAGGAATGGGTTATCTTGCAGAGTCCATGGCGATTAATGGGCACAGTCCAAATCCTAATTATTCCGAGAAGTAACTGCCCACTGTCTGCCAGGCTCTGCTCTGACTCTGAGGAAGCAGCAGGACAGGTCAGCTTTGCCCCACAGAGAAGGGCAGCAGCCAGCACATGTACCCGATGACAGCAGGCGTCATGGAGTAAATCGAGGCAAGGGCATGACCGCAGTGACGGGCGCCACCGCAGATACAGGCAGGAAAGGCCTCATGGAGTGACGGCTGTTTTCCTTCCTGTCTGTCCCAGCACGGGAGTGGGACTTCCAGGTGTTATTTTTCCTCTTTACCTACTCCTCTGAGTTTTCATCAGGAGGTGCTGGGTGGTGCCAGTGGTTAACACGCTCGGCTGCTAACCACCCAGAGGTGTCTCTGAAGAAAGGCCTGGCAGTCTACTGAAAAATCAGCCACTGAAAACCCTACGGAGCACAGTTCTACTCTGACACATGGGGTCGCCGTGAGAAGAGTCGACTCAACAGCAGCTGGTACCAGCAGGTTTTCATTAAAGAGTATGCGGCTGCTTTTGAATGGGGAAAATTACACCAAAAGGTCAGACGATCTAGTATTATTTTCCAACAAGGTTTAAATATAAAATTATTAATATGAAGTGATGATTTTTAACACAAATGAAACACTGTAAATTGAATATGGAATGGGGGGTAACATTATTTGGAGAGAACTGGCAAACGCGACCTTGCCCAGGCGATCAAGGTCAACATCACCAGAACAAGTCATGTGGTGTCAGGGACCCCTGACATGTGATAAGAGGGCACCTCACCGCTGTGGTCTTCCTCCCAAAAACCCAGGCCCCAACTGGGGGACATTCCACAAAACTCACCACCAGCATTCCTCACACTGCCAGGGTCCCAGCAAACAGGGAGAAAAGGAGAAGCTGTCACAGACAGAGCCAAGGAGACATGACAACTAGGTTAACTGCGACAGGCGTCCCCGGACTGATCCTGGCGCGGAAGAGGGCAGCAACGGTAAACTTGTGAGATCCAAATTCAGCCGAGTCAGCAGGAACGGCCCCACGTCAGCTTCTGGGTTCTGACGAGGTGCTGTGGGGATGTAAGATGTCGGCACGGGGGAAAAACAGACAGGACCGAGCAGGAGCTCTCTGCTAGCTTTGCAACGTTTCCGTACATCTAAAACTATCCCCAAAGTAAAAGCATCTTAGAAAAAACTCTCAATTTAACCCAGAAGAAAAATGATTAAGAAGAAACAGTACTTCAGTTCTTGGTTGCACAGGCCCTGCCCCATCTGGGAGAAGACAGACTAGGCTCCTGCGAGCACAGTCCCGGTGACTTCTCCACTCAGACCAGTCTGCACCCGAGGCAAGGCTCCCGCCCCTGAAAACTCCGGTCCTGTTAGAGAGGGAGTGAGCATTTCAGCAGTCACAGATAAGCCCAGGCACTCAGAAAATCCATTACTTCAGTGACGAGACAGAAAATGTCACCAGCACACGTGTTTTTAATTATTTCTTAAATTCCATTTTAACCCTAATGTTTATTTTTTCCATAGTGTACTATGATGGTAAAGGACACACCCTGTCACTGTCTATTCACTTACATTTTTCTCTACATTTGACACTTCAAAATAAGCCTGCCCATTGCCATCAAGCTGATTCCGACTCACGGTGACCCTACAGGACAGAGTAGAACTGCCCAATAGGGTTTCCAAGGAGCGGCTGGTGGATTTGAACTGCTGACCTTTTGGTTAGCAGCCACCAGGGCTCCATATTTCAAAATAAAGGGGGAGGAAAATCCACTTCTCCACCTGTACCTGGCCTGCACTCAGGTGTGAGCGGCTGGGGACACCACGGAGCCTGACTCATGAGTGAGTGATCCCCCTTCCAATGGTCACAAGCTCCACGCGGCCCCAAGGGACCCCAGAGATCAAACCACTCTCTCCTCCCACAAGTTCCTTTCTCCCCAAATCACGATGCCTCCCACCTCCTCCACCCTCTCAGTAATGACCTTGTTTCTTGCAATGGGAAAAAGCAAAAAAACAAAGAACCCAGAAGCAACCAGAAAACAAGGCCCAGCACGGCTGGCCACCCATCTAGCTCAGGCTACCAGCCACCTTCTCTCCCTTCCACAACCACAGGCTCCGGCCGCGCTCCCCGCCGGCCTTCTCTGCCCCCACGACCATAGGCTCTGGCCACGCTCCCAGCCGGCCTTCCCTCCCCCCACGACCATGGGCATGGCCACACTCCCAGCCGGCCTTCCTTCTCC
>NW_004444180.1:1330480-1333423 GCF_000243295.1 Trichechus manatus latirostris
CCTTCTCCCCACGACCATAGGCTCTGGCCACGCTCCCAGCCGGCCTTCCCTCCCCCCACGACCATGGGCATGGCCACACTCCCAGCCGGCCTTCCCTCTCCCCACGACCATAGGCTCTGGCCACGCTCCCAGCCGGCCTTCCCTCTCCCCACGACCATAGGCTCTGGCCACGCTCCCAGCCGGCCTTCTCTCCCCCCACGACCATGGGCATGGCCGTGCTCCCAGCAGGGTAAGCACCTCATGCCCCTCACCTTTATTTCTGTGTTGTCACTTCTTCCCTGTCTGGGGGGATCCTGTACTCAGAAGTAAAATGAAAACCAAACACCAGGCTCCTCTGACCCCACATTGCCATGGGACAGGGCTCGGTAGCCTGTTTCCCTCCCTGACAGCAAAGACACTGAAGGCTGGGTGCAGCCCTGACTCCCATGCCCTCCCGCCAGACCCCTGGCCCTCACCACCCCTGCTGGCCTCCTGCACCAGGCCCCGTTCAGTGATACTCACTGAACAAATAAACGGTGTCTCTTGCATCTTACGTCAGTGACAGCATCGGTACTGTCCACCCCTCACTGCCCCAAGCGGCCGCCGTCATCCATGAGGCCCTGTCCGTGACAGCGTGAGCCCAAGAAGAACGCCTTCTCTCTGGCCCTTCAGCCACATCTGCCACCCCCATTCTGTGACTCAGGCCCACGCCTGCTGACCAGAGGACCCTGCTTCACTCCTCCTCCCCTTCTCCAGCCTCTTCCAAGACCTCGCTGCGAGAACTGGACGTCTTTCTCTGATGTCCGCTGTATTCCCTACCGCACCACCCACCCCGCACTTCTCTAATTATTGACAAGAGGGCAGGCGCCTAAGGCCGAAATGTGTGGACGCCCCAAGACTGCTGAGGCGTACAGAGACGACACTGGAACCCTGCGTAAGGGAAGCTGACAGACCACAGGATTAAACCAAGGGCTTTATCTGCACAGCCCTGAAAGAGAAGAGAGCGAGGGAGAACAACAACAACCACAGTCCCCAACACGGAGGAGAACATAAGACGTGACAGGAGCGATGACTCAGCTGGGTCACCCAGGATTCCACGGCACGTGGCCCCTGAGCCACTCACTCCTGGGGCCAGGGACTCGTCAGTGACCAGAGACCCAAAAATCCCTGCCCTCATGAAAAAACAAAACCCAACCCAACGCCGGGCTGGTGGACAGACAGAGGGATAAAGCAGGTACAGCAGAGTGCTGACGTGGAGTCCTGGGGGTGCACTGGGTGCTCTGGACACCTCTGCACTCAGCTGTGTGCGGGAAACACCTTGCAGTAAAATGTTGGGGAAATCCTTATTCTCTGGCGCAGATTTTAATGAAAGGAGACAGGTAATGAGTATCCGTAAATTACAACATACGTGGAAGGTAGAAAAGTTAAGACAGGGTAAGGTGTGTGGAGAGCTGCCATTTTAAATGAGGTGGGCCCCACTAAGAAGCAAAGACCTGAAGGTGTGGGTGTGAGTCACAGAACCCAGGAGAAGGAAGAGCATGTTGGAAGGGAGGGACACCCGTGTCAAGGGCCTACCCAGGAGCAACCTGGCAGGTCCCAGGGCGGTGGGGAGACAGCATGGCTGGAATAGAGTGAGTTGGGGGGCAGGAGAGAGGCCAGAGAGGTGAGGGGGTGGCCAGAACGGGGGCCTCGAGGGCCACCGGAGGGACTCTGGCTTTGGCTCTTAGGGAAATGGGGATCCGGGGTCGGTGAGGGGCCAGGGCTGGTGGCGGGGGCAGTCTGACTCACATCTGGCCCCCATCCAGGGGAGCAGGCGGCCCTACCGGGCAAGTGTACAGCACTATGGGCACTGCGGAAGTTGAGAAACACTCAGGCTCTGGACCTGTTTCAGAGTCAACAGGATTTCCTGGCAGGCCGAGTCGCTCCAGGCTGCGGTCTGAGCAGCACAGAGGATGAGATAAGGAAACTCCAACCATGACAAAGGGGGACAGCGGGGGAAGGAGCGGGGCCTCTGCATCGCTGTCTGAGATGTCTGGTATGTTCCAGGGGAGACAGCAGGTAGCACTGAGGAGAGAAACTGGAGCTCGGGAGAGAAGCTGCAGCAGATCCGAGTCATTGCCCAGAGTCCCTGCAGTGTTCAACGCCAGGACCTGGCGGAGGTCTGGGGGAGGGAGTGGAGACAGAGAAGATTAGAGAAACCAGCCCAGCAGACGGAGGAGGCCCGGCTGGGGCGTGGTACCCCGCAAGTCATGTGGAGGCAGGGGCCCTGAGCAAAGGAGGCGTGGCCGGGATGCGCTATCCAAAGTCACATGAAGGCAGTGGCCCGGAGCAGGGTGGGGCCCCTCAGTCCACCCTCGGATGGTCAGGTGTCCTCAGAGGGCCCAGAACTCACTGTGGCAAGTTTCTGAACATGTCAAACTAGCTGCTGTCCTGTCTCCGCCCTCTGCCTGGAGCACCCTTCCTGCCCATCCACAGGGGCTGCCCTGCCCTCAGGCTAGGGCGCAACCAACCCTCCCACAGCTCTCATCACTCAGCTCCTGTGGAAGGGGATTAAAAAAAAAAGGTAGAGAGGTATCCAAAAATGGTAAATGGCCATGAGGAGTAAACAGCAAAGCTTTGTTTTGAGAGAAATGAGGAATAATTCCTAAGGAGTGAGCAGCTCACACGTTCACTGTATGCCACACCCTGGTGCGAGCACAAACCCCAGGAGAAAGGTGTCGTCTCCGTTTTATAAATGAGGACACGGAGGCTCAGAGGCTAAGCAACTGACCCAAGGTTACAGAGCTGTCATTAAAACTAAAATCTCAAAAAGTTACGCTAAAAACTCAATGGACGGATTTAACAGAAGTAACAGAAAAACGTAGTGAATTGGAAAACAGGTCAGAAAAGAGAAAGGCAGAGAAGAAAAACCTGAAAGAGAGATAGAGAAAGAACACGAGAGAGACAGAGAAGGAACACGAGAGA
>NW_004444180.1:1333523-1339809 GCF_000243295.1 Trichechus manatus latirostris
GAGAGACAGAGAAGGAACACGAGAGAGACAGAGAAGGAACACGAGAGAGACAGAGAAGGAACACGAGAGAGACAGAGGAGGAACACGAGAGAGACAGAGGAGGAACACGAGAGAGACAGAGGAGGAACACGAGAGAGACAGAGGAGGAACACGAGAGAGACAGAGAAGGAACATGAGAGAAAAGGAGCGCTGACGAGGTGACCTCTCAACAGTGGAAGCCCAAAGAAAGATGGCAGAGTAATATCTCTATGTACTAGGAAAAAATAACTGTCAATCTGGAATTCCATAGGCAGTAAAAATTTATCTTTCAGGAATGAGAGAAAAGGCATTTATAAACAAAAACTGAGAGGGTTTGCCACCAAAGGAAATTCCAAAGGAGGAATCTGAAGCAAAAGCAGTGATTTGAGATACAAGAAAGTAACAGATGAATGAGTAAATCTCAACAAGTGCTGGCCGTATAAAAAACAATCATAATGTCTTATAGGGCCATAAATAAAAGCAGAAACTGTAATACATGACAAACAGCATCTGAGCTGGGAAGAGGCTACCTGAGGTAGTGTGCCAAGTCTCGGTATTGATCAGGAGCAGGGTACATAAATATACTGATCAACTTTAGATCCTGATAAGTCTCCATATGAAATGTCTAGGATACCCACTAAGGTAAGAGAAATACAATATGTATTTTCCAACCAATAGGGAACAAAAAATTGAATTTAAAAAACAAAAAAAAACCCTCTATTTAATCAGTCAAAAAGCAAGGAAAGAAAAGAAAAAGACAAAAGCACAAAACAAAAGGTTAAGCATGTGTGTACACATATGTACTATGCACACATACATGTAACTACGATAAATTAACACGCTCCAGCTAAAAGACAAAGACTTAGCTTTAACTCTGTAGAACTCCAGCCATATACTGTTGAAGACAGATCTATCTTAAAAATAAATTTTCAGAATGATGGGAAGTCAAAGATGGAAAAATTCCATCAGGCAAATACTGTAGAAGAAAGCTGGAGTAGCTACATCAGAATCAGACAAAGTAAGTAAAGGCCAAAGGCTTTCCCAGAGGCCAACACGTTGCCCGGTCATCTCTCAGCTTGGGGGGCTCTCTCCTTTCCCATCACCCTGTAACTCCTATTCCTCTGTCAAGTCTCAGAAAGGTCTGACTTTCAAGGACAGACAGCAATTCTAAACTCTACGCACCGTCTAACATAGCCTCCAAGAATCCGGAGCAAACATTCATGGAAACCCAGAAAAACAGGACTTTCCACCACAGTGGGAGGTCACTCCTCCCTCAGTCCCCACGGCCCACTTGAGGGGCTGCCACAAGGCGAAGATCAGTCCATCTGAGCAAGAAAAAGAGTAGTGGGTGCACTGACTCGAACACACGGGATCTGTGAAAATCCATAGGTGCATGATGCTGCTCCAAAAAGAGAAAGCCAATCACAAACCTAAAAACTCCTGCCTCTGAAAACTGGAAATTCACGGGAAAGAATTAAGTATGTATCTTACCTTTCCTGTACAAATTATATCTCAGGGAAACCAGACAGCTCTGGTTGACGAGGAAAGCTCTTCTTTACAAATAATCCCAATGAGTAAGCGTACAACCACCAACACACGTAAAAATCACCCTCTGCTGTCCTAGTGAAGTCCCTGATTCAGCAACAGTAATCAATGACGTGCAGGTTGATGAGCGCCTGGACAGTCACGGACCACCCAAGGATCAATCAACAGAGTACCCGCTGCTCTGGTGGAGAGGTGGAGGTTAAAGGAAGGAGGGGTTCTGCTGACACCACCTGGACTCACTGATCAACCAGCATCTCCAAAAGCAGGGCAACTAGTGGTCCCCAGCCTTCAGGCCCACCGATCACCGGGGTTCCGTGCGATGTACCCACACATCTGTGAAGGGGGCTTGCCAGAACAGTTGAACCTGAACCTGACGAAGCCTCCATCCACTCTCCCTTCCAGTTCACAGGCACTGCTGTCGGTCACAAACACTGCCACATGCTTGAGTAGAAGCAGCGGCTAAGAGGGACCCCTATGACCTGGGTGTGACAAAGAGCTGGAAAATGGTCCCTTGGGCAATGTGGGATTTGGGCCTTGATTGGGAAGCCTAGCTCTGCCCTACCCCAGAGGACTTCAAAATGGTATGCTTCAACCTAGAGGAGAAATACATCTTATAATGCAATCCAGAACACAGACAGAGGTGCAAAAGCGTGCTGGATGCAGAACATGAACTAATAGTCTTGCTAAATACAAGGCAGCATTCTGGTATTTCCTAGCCTATTCCTTCCCATTTAAAAAAATAATCGAGCAAAAGAGAAAGAAAGAAATGGGGTTCAAAAGAGCCAAATGATGCAACAGCCAAAAACAAACTGGGATCACAACACACCAGAGTTCGTGACCCACTCACAGGTTGCGGCCTGCTGTCTGAAAACACTCTTGTGGCTAGGTGACTCTTGTTCTGCCAGGCCCCATCCCTCAGGCTGATATGCCCACTCCTGGGGGAAGAGTCTGTTGATTATCCAAAAAGCCCATCCTCGAAGGAGCGCTTATGCAATGCTAAGAAAGACCTTTGGTCTCTTTCAGATGATCACATAGTGACTCACTGGGGCCTCTGCATAGTCTGTGGACTGGACAAAACAGCAGGTACCTACAAACCCACCAGCATTTTCAGAGTGAGGCGAATCTAGCATGGGACCACGGCTACCCAGGGAAACAAAGCAGGGTGACGGTGAAGGCACTGCACCTCCTGAAGCCGAGGGCAAGTGAGACCTGCAGCAGCGCCACAGAAGGCGACACAGGCTGATTGTTTCAGAGTAAAGTCAGGAGCGTAGTTTATACATAAACTCACTGCCCCCGCCAGACCTACCTCCCCTGATCCTTTTAGTCTCCACCGACTCAAGGAAGAAAGAAACCTCCCCTTATCCCCCGTCAGAATTCCCCTTTCCTCCTTGCATTCCCATGGGACTTTGGGTATACTGCTCATTGCCAGTGGGAGGCAATGGTTGGACATTGAAGTCAGGCTCCTGGCTCCCTGGCTGAGGGACCCCAGGCAGTGCCTTGACCCTCCCTGACGGCTTAACCCCTATAAGGTGGATCCCTGGGGTACACGTGGGGACTGCAAACACCTACCGCACGGGGCTACCCTTTACCAAGCAGTGTGTAGCCACTTTCCAAGTGTCACCTTTCCCCAGTACTAGCTCCTATTACAGTACCACGGACTTGTTACTTACGACCCTTTCCGTGAACGCCAACGACCCTATCACCCGCTGCCTGCAATACCTAGCATTCGACAAATCCATTAAACCCGTTACCATCTAGTCAATTCCGACTCATAGCGAACTTATAGGACAGAGTAGAACTGCTCCATATGGTTTCCAAGCAGCGCCTGGTGGATTCGAACTGCTGACCTTTTGGTTAGCAGCCGTAGCTCTTAACCACTACGCCACCAGCGTTTCCGCGTTTGACAAAGGAAGCGGGAATTCTATAAGTACCAGGTCAATAAATCCTTGCAAAAGTAAGAGTTCTTCCACTGGACTCAACAACCGGCCAAGAAGTCTTTCCAAGTATCAGTTCGGCCAAAAGGGCCACAGGCAGTCAGCTCTAAGGAAGAGGGCTGGATAGGAAGGGTAGAAACTGGGGAGGGCTGTGCCAGGCGAATCGTCAAACAACAAAAAAAGGACACTGTGGTGACCAGATAAAACTCAACGCCAGGGGCCAAATCCAGCCCTCCCTCCATCTGGCCACCTCCAAAGGTCCTTCCTACCTTTAACAGACACGCTGTCCACAGTCTGTCCTGCCTTCACCTGTCTGTCTGTCTCACAGAGACATGGGCACCCACACCAACAAAGACCCTTCCGGGGCTTCCTGCCGCCCACCACACCCACCCTCCCATCCAGCAGTCCTCTCTCCCTCCCCACTGGCCTCCTTTACTCCTTTCGGTCTCCCAGACCCACCAGGGGTTGTCTCTCGGCTGCAGGGTGGGGGTGGGGGGCTCTCCCCCTCCCGCCTACCCCGTAACTCCTGTTCCTCCTTCAAGTCACAGGTTAGACATTACTGCCTCAAAAGAATGACCTCACCCCACCCCGAGCCCAGGTTAGGCCCTGTTACCTGCTCTCACTCTGGGCTTGGGGTTAAGACCCACCGCCTCGATTTCAACTCTAACTGGGCAGCTGCCCCGTGTCCTTCGGTGTCTACTATCTGGTCCCCGTGCTACACTGGAAGGCCCGATGGCAGGAACTATGTCTGGCTGTTTGTTCACTGAGTCCTGGCTCCCTAGCTGAGGGCCCAGCACCCTAAACATCATGATCAGTAACACTGGCTGAATGAATAAGTGATACACATTCCAGCGGTGCTACAAGACCCACTTTGAGGACGCCTTATGTAGCCCCCCAATGTTTCTAACAAACCTAATGCTACCGTGTGTTCCCAGGTCAGGGAGGGCTCTTCTGAAATAGCTGCTCATCTACATGCGTTGGGCACCAACATATGAGCATCAATCCATGCAACCGCGTTACACACACACACTAGCCTATGCACCAATATACGGGCATCAGTCTACGTGACTGTATTACACAGACACCAACCTGTGCACCAATCCACGATATCAATTTATACGACTGTGTCACATACGGACACCAGCCTGTGCACCAGTGTCTGGGCATCAGTCTCTGTGTCACACACACACACACCAGCCTGTGCACCAGTGTCTGGGCATCAGTCTCTGACTGTGTCACACACACACACACCAGCCTGTGCACCAGTGTCTGGGCATCAGTCTCTGACTGTGTCACACACACACACAACACCCCAAGCACCAGTGTCTGGGCATCAGTCTCTGACTGTGTCACACACACACACCAGCCCCCAAAGAACTGGAAAACCACGAGACAAAAAGACAGTACTTTGATGCCTCATGTCCTACTTGTCCGAATCCTCTCTGAAGCCCTCAATTACTCGTTGCAGAGTGTAGCTTGTCTTGGTTTTTTGTAGTCACTGAGCTTAATGACTGTTTGCAGTTGCCTCACTGACAGGAAGAGCTAACCTTTTCGGAGCGCTCAATTTATGCTACGCACTGAGCTAGGCAGGGTACCTATTTAAGCTCAGTCCAGCAGGAAGGGGACCAGGCCCACATCCATTAAAGGAGCTCCGAGGATTGACCCGAAGTCCTGTCAGCCGGAGAACCTGGGTGGGAGAGGGGCCAGTGAGGGTGGCAAGGGGCCTCCAAGACTCAAGGTGAGGGAAATAAGTTCCTGGGAGTGTAAACAGGTACAATGAGTCAGTCCTCACTCAACCACGTGAGGTAGGTCCTAGGGCTCCAGATAAGGGAAATGAGTCCTGGGAGGTTGAGAACACACCCCAGGTGTATGCAATGAGCAAGCGAAGTGACAGGACAAGGAATTGGCTGACCAGCTCCAGAAGCCCTGCTCAACCATTACACACACCACTCTTGAGGACACAAAGACGGGAGCCTTAACTTAAAAGAAACGGTCCCCTTGCTTTCCTCTCCAGCCACTTACGACAGATGAGAAAGCCACTACCAGTCAACCCTCTGGAATTCACTGTCCTGGCGGAAGATCAACCGATGGGAACGCTGAAAACCAGAGACGATCCACAGATCTCTACTGCCTCTGGGACGCTCCCGCACCTAGTGTGACCAGACGCTTGTCAGCCAGTTCACTTTTTCCCTCTGAAAAAGCCTCTGTGCCCAAACAGGTGCCTCTAACAACCTGGGTCTTCCTTTCAAACCGGAAAAAATGTTACGTGGAAAGAATTCTTTAATCAATATCCAGTTTTAAGGCTGAGGAGACTGGCAAACCACAGGCAACGGAAGCTTCTCAACCCCAGTTCAGTACCGGACCTTCTGAGTGAAGAGGCTCTACCAGTATTATGTAAGAACCACCACTTCAAAGGACCAAAGACGCTCACCTATTGCACATTTTGCTCCGCCGTTCGGTAAACACTTCAGCGCTCGCCAGAGCGGCCGTCACAACCTGCTCCTTCCAGAACTGCGCCTCACCCGGTGAGAGGGCGCCGCCGGCGGCCATGTACACGAGGAGGGCGTCCCCCCAGTCGGTCCACACCTGCCCTCCTGCAATGTCACTGTACCACCATGGGCACGGGGAAGACGCCCGAGACTGACAGAAGGCCCTCCAAGTTCTCGGCTCCCACCCGCTCACTTGCAAACAAGGAAACTGAGGTCTTGAGACACGGCCGCTACGCGCGGGGGAAGGCAACGCGCGGCGGGTGGGCCCCCTCCGCCCAGCGGCCCTCCGGGCACCGCCGC
>NW_004444180.1:1340207-1360401 GCF_000243295.1 Trichechus manatus latirostris
ACCCCCGCTTCCTGACAGCATCCAATACAGAGTAAAGCCTCTGGTCGCCATGGCGCTGCGGGCGGCCCCGCGCCTCGCCGACCCCGAAGCGGACACGCCGGCCGAGCGCTCCCGTCCCCGCCGGAACCTGCGACGCAGACGGTTACCAGCGCAAGACCACCGCCGCCGGAGTCAGCTGACGACAGCCCCGCCCACGCCGCGGCCCGCACTGCGCACGCGCCTGGCCACGCCCCACTGCGCAGGCGCGGCGCCCGGCCTCGCCCCTTCCGACTTCCCGTGGACGCGCGTTCCCAGCTCTGGGCCGCGGGGGGTCTCGGCGGGCGCCTGTTCACTCCTCGAGCTCTGCGGCACCGCGAAATGGCTCCCGCTGTGCCCGTCTCCGCGTGCCCAATCCTGGGCGCTCCAGTCGGGCCAGTGCGGTCTCTCAGGCCGGCCGGCACCTGGGAAAGGACCGGCTCCACCTGCGTCTGCCCCGGTGAGGACGCTCCCGTCTGCGGACTGGACTGAACGGCCGCGGAGCCTGCCGGCGTCCTGTGGGGCCCTGCAGGCGCGAAGAGCCGCCGACAGCGCAGCTTACCTCTCGAGGCGACCCCGAGGAGGCCCCGAGGGCTGGGGTAGGAGAACGATGGAGGGACGAGTGGGGGCCCACACCGGGAGGCCTGTCGGCTGGGAACCGGGCTGGAGCTGCGGGGAGGGGTCGGCAGGACTCCAGAGCTGGCGGGCCCAAAGGCCTCCGCAGAGGGGACGGATGCCATTGAGGAATCGCCGGGTCGCGGGAACGACAAACCAGCCAAAGTTGGTCAGGAGTGCCGGCCATTGCGGAGAAAATTCTCCAACCTGGGAAGCCACCCAGCAGAGTTAGAGGTAGGAGCCCAAAGGGAAAGACAGAAGTGGAGAATCCTAATACCCGCGGATGGAACCACCACCAGCAGGTGTGTGAACCGTGAAGAAGGTAGCGGACTGCGTGCTTAGTGGTCTGAGAACGAAACAGATGGCAGTTCAACCAGACATCACCTCAAGCCCTCCATTTACTCCAAGGCTGGTTTGCCTGGGTGGAGGAGCATTAATATTTAAGCCTTCCCTTCCCCTTCCCCCCCCCCCAAAAAAAAAAGCCATAGGAGTCAAACTAAAGGAGAGATGAACGTGGGCTGGAGTACTTCAGCAGGCTTTGGAAAGTGGGTAGCGTTCCTTAGATAAACAGACAAGATGGAAGGTGTCCCCAAGAGGGGGAACCTGGGGCCACTCTTCTATTTCTGCCTTCCACTTCACGGCAAAACGCTGGTACATCCATACAATGGAACATTAGTCAGCAATAAAAAGAAACGCCCTATCAAGCCACAAAAAGGCATAGAGGAACCAGCTAGCAGACAGTACCACCCGTTGGGCTAAAGAGCCAACGTAAGGAAGTTGTAAGTATAGTGATAAAGATGAGCCACCTGACGAGAGCTGGGGCCTGGGGTGGAAAAGCAGAATCTTACTCTCTATAGGTAGAGGGGAAGAGTCATACAATTTTGCAATCTACCACAGCAGGAGAGTGTATTTGGAGGGGCAATTGGAAAAAAAAAACAGCCCATCCCTTTTGCCCCTCAACGTCTGCTTTCATTTTTTTTTTTTTTTTTTTCTGGTCAAAAAATCTTGTGTTCCCGATGCAGGAGAAACACAATCTCATCCGTTACTGTATTTTCATGGATGATGTCAATTAAGTCACATTACTGCTTGGAGTAAAAATTGAAGCATTAGCTATCAAAAGTATTTTGTTATTAAGAATTAGAAAATACAGCCGCTACATTCTCCATTTCTGAACCTGTTATAAGGCCCAAGTTGATAACCATAGCTTCCTTCTTCCACCATCCATTTTGTGTTCCCCTTATTCTCTGCCAAGAACCTCAGCCATATCAATCCTGAAGCTACTGGAGATAAGGAATTCCTCTGAAGTCCCCATAGAGCAGTGGCGTCACTAGTGTTGGTGTCAGTGCGGTAACTCAGGGTGTCACCCCGCCCCCCATGGACCGCTTTCCATACCAGACCATACAGAATCCTTGGTAATGGTTTTTATACTAATGTTACTTGTAAATCATGATTCCTGTATGTCTTAGTTATCTAGTGCTGCTATACAGAAATACCACAAGTGGATGGCTTTAACAAAGAGAAATTTATTCTCTCACAGTTTAGGAGGCTAGAAGCTTGAATTCAGGCTGCGAGCTCCAGGGAAAGGCTTTCTCTCTTCGTCGACTCGGGGGGAGGGTCTTTGTCATGAATCTTCCTCGGTTGAGGATCTTCTCAGGGCAGGGACCCTGGGTCCAAAGGACATGCTATTCTCCTGGCTCTTGTTTCTTGGTGGTATGAGGTCCCCATGTCTCTCTGCTCCCTTCTCTCTTTTATATCTCTAAAGAGATGGGCTTAAGATACAACCTAATCTTGTAGATTGAGTCCTGCCTCATTAACATCACAGAGGTAGGATTTATGACACAGGAAAATCACATCAGATGACAAGATGGTGGACAATCACACACTACTGGGAATCATGGCTTCGCCAAATTGATACACATTTTGGGGGGACACAATTCAATCCTTTAGTATTTCATTCTCAAAAAAGTTGTTGACAATAGGTTCACAAATGCTAATTACCACAACACTGGAGCTAAAAAACCGGAAAGTTGGGCAAAATCCACAACTATGAAAACACGAGCAGCAAAGGAAACAACAGCGTGTGCTTGTAAAGCGTGCGGACGGAACCACTGGATTCCAAGCGTCACTGTAATTGGGTAATAACGACAGCTCAGACAGGGGCACACTAAAAAGTTCAAAAAGTAAATTAGCATAGAGTTTTAGCCTTGTAGATACATTGATACATGTAAACTGGGCATACGAAAAATGTTTTTGTTATTACTAACTACGGGGATATTTTCATAGACCATCATTTCGGTGTCACCCCTCTGACAGTGTCACCCAGTGCAGTCCACACCCCCCACACCCCTTTAGTGACATCACTGCCGTAGAAACTTTCTTATCTTCCACCAGAGAAAGAGGCGGAAAAGGTCTACTCTCAGCGAGGCCTTGGTGTTGCTGTGAGCTGGCTTGGTATTCACAACTAGGCCTTGGTGGTCTCTATTGAACGTAATTTCACAGAATATCAACATCAGACAAGGCTACTCTGTGACCATTAGGGATCAGGACAAAAATATGACCACTGTATAGTCATGTCTGAACGCAAGCAAAGCATGAACATTGTCCAAGCCACAAAATGACCAAATATCTCCATCCTAGCTAGCATGGGTAACGGCTGCTTCTTCACCAATTACAGCTTTAGCCTCGGTCTAGGCTTCCCTCCTTCGAAGCAAGGATAACGAGACTTCACCTCACATACTTTGGACATGTTATCAGGAGGGATCAGCCCCTGGAGAAGGACATCATGCTTGGTAAAGTAGAGGGTCAGTGAAAAAGAGGAGGACCCTCAACCAGATGGATTGACACAGTGGCTGCAACAATGGACTCAAGCACACCAACAATCATGAGGATGGCACAGGACCAGGCAGTGTTTCATTTTGTTGTACGTAGGGTTGCTATGAGTCGGAACCGACTCACTGGCACCTAACGACAACAGTCTTCCCTCCTTCTAGCTAAGATTTATTAAGATAACTAATCATGGGATTACCCCCGCTTCCTGACAGCATCCAATACAGAGTAAAGCCTCACTTTCTTAAACCCTCGCCATAATCACCTACACAAGTCCAAATCCTAAAATAAGTCCTTTCTAACACCTCCTCACGAGTCACTCCATGGTTTCCCATGGTGAGTGTTCTCCCTTGCTGCACCAGTAATAATCCCAACTTGTTCAACTTCAGGTGTGTTCTTGGTGGTCTTTGGCAGGAGGGCATCGACACACTCGAGTTGAATTGTCCTTTTCCTTTGTGTACACTTTCCAGAGCCTTCAGAAGTGGCAAACACACTCTGTAATCTTTGTAATCAACATTTTTGCGATAGCAACTGTCTCAGCTACTTGATCTCCAGTCTGTTTGCCCTCAGTTTGCACTACATCCCATGCCGCCATGGTTGACAATTTGAGTAATTGCAATGCCACTGCGTGACAGATTCCAAGCGTTTCTTTTTCCCTGGCAAGGATTTTATCCATGTGCTCATCAGATATATGAGCAACCCAGTGCAAGAAGCCAATTTTGAGAGTCTGTTTTCTGGGGCCACTTCTGGCACCAATTACTGTATCAGTCAGTGTCCCCTCAGGAAACAGATGGCATATTCAAAAGGTAATTTAAGAGATTTTAATGGACTATTTACAAAGGCGGGTCAGAGTTAAGTAAACCAGAAAGGCATGGTAAAGCATTTAAGAACTAGTAGACTCAGGAGCCCTGGTTGCACAGTGGTTAAGCGCTCAGTTGTTAACCAAAAGGTTGGCGATTCAAACCTACCAGCTGCTCTGCGGGAGAAAGATGTGGCAGTCTGCTTCAGTAAAGATTTACAGCCTTGGAAACCCTGTGGGGCAGCTCTACTCTACCCTATAGGGTTACTGTGAGTTGGAATTAACTCCATTGAGTCTAGTTGGTTAAACTCAGGACGTTGCTAACATTCTTGGTCCTGAAAGGAAAAAGGGAGTGTGCAGTTACCAGGGAAAGGGGCTTCCTTGACACAAGTTGTGACCTTATGTAAAGGAATAGAGCCGCTGCTTAACCACAGCTCTGCGTGGAGGGATCTGGTGAAGTAAATACTCTCTTCTCCTCTCTCTAAGCTTCCACAGGTACCTCCCATTAAGCCAGCCAGGTGATGCAGTCTGCACACATCAGCTTCCTGGGGCAAAGAGAGGCAGAGAAAGGTGGAGAGTAGATATGAAAAGTGCAAGGTCAGGGAACAGTCCACAAGACCACCCTCACTTCTGACATCAACTGCAGAGTTCGGGGGTCCCCAGGACCCCATCATTTTCCATAGATCACTATAAGAACTCACTGAAAGCTGTTACGAATATGGTTTATTACAGTGAAAGGATACAGATTAAAATCAGCCAAGGGCAGAGTCCAGGAAAGTTCCACGTGCAGAGCTACCAGTTGTCCTTTCTTGGTGGAGTCTTGGGTAATGCTACTTTCCCTGGAAATAATGTGTCACAGTACACATGAAGTATTGCCAACGAACGAAGCTCACCCAAGCCTTGGTGTCTAGAGTTTTTATCGAGACTCAGTCACTTAGACGTTGTTGACCATCCATGTGGCTAACCTCACTCTACGGAGATGAAGCTAATATGTGTGCCCCAAAGCCCCCACCCTAAATCACAATTGTTGAACTGTCTGGCATGCCCCAAAGTCCCCAGGTAAACAAAGATATTTTATCTAGAAGGACACTGCAAGGGCTTAGAGATTACCTCCCAGAAGCTGAAAGCAAAGGCCAGCCATCTTTTGGGGCAAGATTAAAGTCTTTACTACACAGTGAACAAAAGTGTTAAAGAAAAATTATACAACTTTATTGAAAGCCATTACAGAAGAACTAAATAGAGAAATATATACCATATTCATTGACAGGAAGACTCAGTATCAGAAATGTGTCAATTATCCTGCAAATTGCCCTAGAAAGTTAAATGAATTCCTCTTAAGATTCCGAAAGGGTGTTTTAAGAAATTTGATAAGCTAATTCTAAAATTGACATGGAATAACAAATGCTAAATTATAGCCAAGACATTCTAGAAGAAGGAGGAGAAGGAAGGGAATTGTTCTATGAGATATGAGAATGTATAGATATAAAACTATAGTCATTAAGACTGTGATATTGATATGTTATTTTTAGGTGCCATCAAGTTGGTTCTGACTCATAGCGACCCTGTGTACAACAGAACAAAATACTGCCCGGTCCTGCACCATACTCATAATCATTGTTGTGCTTGAGCCCGTGGTTGCAGCCACTGTGTCAGTCCATCTCACTGAAGGTCTTCCTCTTTTTTGCTGACCATCTACTTTACCAAGCACGATATCCTTCTCCAAGGACTGAGACAAAGTCTCGCTATCCGTGCTTCTAAGGAGAATTCTGGCTGTACTTCTTCCAAGACAGATTTGTTCCTTCTTTTGGCAGTCCACTGTATATTCAGTATTCTTCACCAACACCATAATTTAAAGGTGTCAATTCTTCTCAGGTCTTCCTTATTCATTGCTCACCTTTCGCATGCATATGAGACGATTGAAAACACCATAGCTTGGGTCAGGCGCGTCTTAGTCTTTAAAGTGATATCTTTGATTTTTAACACTTTGAAGAGGTCTTTTGCAGCAAATTTGCCCAATGCAATGCATCGTTTAATTTCTCGACTGCTTCTTTCATGGGTGTTGATTGTGGATCCAAGTAAAATGAAATCCTTGACAACTTCAATCTTTCCTCCATTTATGATGATATTGCCTGTTGATCCAGTTGTGAGGATTTTTGTTTTCTTGAGGTGTAATCCATACTGAAGGCTGTGGTCTTTGCTCTTCATCAGGAAGTGCTTCAAGTCCTCTTCACTTTCAGCAAGCAAGGTTGTGTCATCTGCATACCACAGGTTGTTAATGAGTCTTTCTCCAATCCTGATGCCCCGTTCTTCTTCATATAGTTGATAATTTCCTCATTCTGTTGGATCACCTTTCTTTGTAATGGGCACAAATATAGATCTCTTCCAGTCAGTTGGCCAGGTAACTAGCCTCCAAATTTCTTGGCATAGATGAGTGAATGCTTCCAGCATTGCATCAGTTTGTTGAAACATCTGAATTGATATTCTGTCAATTTCTGGAGCCTTGTTTTCGCCAATGCCTTCAGTGCTGCTTGGACCTCTTCCTTCAATACCATTGGTTCTTGATCATATGCTACCTCCTGAAATGGTTGAATGGCTACCAAATTTTTTGGTACAGTGACTCTGTATTCCTTCCATCTTCTTTTGATGCTTCTTGCATCATTCAATATTCTGCCCATAGAATCCATCAATATTGCAACTCAAGGCTTGAATTTTTTCTTCAGTTCTTTCAGCTTGAGAAATGCCAAGCGTGTTCTTCCCTTTTGGTTTTCTATCTCCAGGTCTTTGCATATGTCATTATAATACTTTACTTTGTCTTCTCAAGGTGGCCCTTGAAGTCTTCTGCTCAGCTCTTTTACTTCATCGTTTCTTCTGTTCTCTTTCACTACTCTAAGTTCAAGAGCAAGTTTCAAAGTCTCTTCTGACATTGTTTTTTTTTCCTTTCTTTCATGTCTTTTTAATGACCTTTTGCTTTCTTTGTGTATGATGTCCTTGATGTCATCTCATAACTCGTCTGGTCTTTGGCTATTAGTGTTTAATACGTCAAATCTGTTCTTGAGGTGGTCTCTAAATTCAGGTGGGATATACTCAAGGTCATACTTTGTCTTTTGTGGACTTGATTTAATTTTCTTAAGCTTCAGCTTGAATTTGCATCTGAACAACTGAGGGTCTGTTCCTCAGTCAGCCCCTGGCATTGTTCTGACTGATGATATTGAGCTTCTGCATCGTCTCTTTCCACAGATGTAGTCGATAAGATTCCTGTGTATTCCATCCTGTGAGGTCGATGTATATAGCTGCCATTTATGTTGTTGAAAAAAGGCGTTTGTAATGAAGAAGTCATTGGTCTTGCAAAATTCTATCATGTGATATCCAGCGTTGTTTCTGTCTCCAAGGAGATATTTTCCAACTACTGATCCTTCGTTTCCAACTTTCGCATTTCAATCACCAGTAATTATCAATGCATCTTGATTGCATGTTTGATCAATTTCAGACTGCAAAAGTTGGTAAAAATCTTCAATTTCTTCATCTTTGTCATTAGTGATTGTTTTGTAAATTTGGTTGTCCTTGTAGGTGTATGGATATTATCCTATCATTGACAGCGTTGCACTTTAGGGTAGATCTTGAGATGTTCTTTTTGACAGTGAATGAGAGGTCATTCCTGTTTGTTTTGTCATTCCAGGCATAGTGGGCCATATGATTGTCTGGTTCAAAATGGCCAATACCAGTCCATTTCAGCTCACTAATGCCTAAGATATCGATCTTTATGCCTTCCGTTTCATTTTGATGATTTCCAATTTTCCTAGATTCATACTTCATACATTCCACATCCTGATTATTAATAGATGTTTGCAGCTATTTCTTCTTATTTTGGGTCATGCCACATCAGCACATGAAAGTCCCAAAACCTTGACTCCATCCACATCATTAAGGTCCACTCTACTGTGAGGAGGTAGCTCTTCCTTGGTCATATTTTGAGTGTTTCCAACCCAGGGGCTCATCTTCTGGCACTATATCAGACATTGTTCTGCTGCTGTTCATTAGGTTTTCACTGGCTAAATTTCTTAGAAGTAGATCACCGGGTCCTTCTTCCTAGTCTGTCTTAATCTGGAAGCTCTTCTTAAACAATACATACATACGTATATATAATGCAATATAATTTACAGTAGTAACAAAATTATGAAGTATCTAGGAATTGAAAAACTATGTGTAAGACCTTACAGAGGAAAATTTTTTAGCTCTATAAGATGGTACAAAATAAAATCTGAATAAGTAGAGAAATACACCATGTGCATAGATGGAATGACTTCATATGATGAGGATGTTCATTTCCCTGCTATTAATCCACAAATATAATATAATTCCAATAAAAATTCCAACCAGATTTTGATGAACTTATTCTAAAATTTATTTTGAAAAAAATGATCCATAACCATACTTTCAGGGGACATCTAGGTCAATCGACATAAGAAAGTTTATTAAGAAAATGTTCCGCATCCTACTTTGGTGAGTGGCGTCTGGGGTCTTAAAACCTAGCGAGCAGCCATCTAAGATGCATCGACTGGTCCCAGCCCACCTGGAGTAAAGGAGAATGAAGAACACCAAAGTCAGAAGGAAAGTATTAGCCCAAGAGACAGAAAGGGACACATAAACCAGAGACTGCATCAGCCTGAAACCAGAAGAACTAGATGGTGCCTGGCTACCACCAGTGAGCACCCTGACAGGGAACACAACAGAGAATCCCTGATGGAGCAGGAGAAAAGTGGGGTGAAGAGCTCAAATTCACGTAAAATGACCAGACTTAATGGTCTGACTGAAACTGGAGGAACCCCAGAAAGCACAGCCCCAAGATTCTCTGGCAACTCAGCACTAAAACCATTCCTGAGGCCAACTCTTCAGACAAAGATTAGATTGGAGTATGGGGCATAAAATGATACTTGTAAAGAGTGTGCTTCTTACCTCAAGTAGCTACATGAAAATAAATGGGTAGCTCCTGTCCAGAGGTGAGATGAGAAGGCAGAGAGGGTCAGGAGCTGGTTGAATGGACGCAGGAAATGAGGGTGGAAAGGAGGACTGTGCTGTCACAGTGTAGGGAGAGCAATTAGGTCATATAACAATGTATGTATAAATTTTTGTATGAGAGACTAACTTGAATTGTAAACTTTCTCTTAAAGTACAACAATAAAATTTTTTCAAAAAAGATCCATAAATAGTTATGTCAATTTTTTAAAAGAAGAGCAAACTCTGGCTATATATAAACATCTATCTCTGTATCTATATATACCATATTAGTTTGCTAGGGCTGCCGTAGCCAGGTACCACAAATTGAGTGGTTTATGAGAACAGAAACACATTGTCCCACAGTTCAGGGGGACAGTAGTCTGAATTCAGAGTGTCTCACAAGGCTCTAAGTGAAGATCCTTTCTTGTTTCTCTTAGCTGCTGGTAGCCCCCCGTATTCCTTGGTTTGTACCGTAACTCCATAGTCACATGGTCATCTTCCCTCTGTCTCTCTGTGTTTCTTCTCTTTTATAAGGGCACCTGTCATATTGGATTAGGACCTACCCTACTCCAGTATGACCTCATGTCAGTTTAACTGATAACATCTTCAAAGACTCTGTTTCCAAACAAGGTCACATCTACAGGTACCAGTGGTTAGGACTTCAAGGTAGAATTCTGGGGGGAAAAAATTCAATCTGGGACATACCGCTACCTCTATCAATATCAATATCTATATGATAGAGTGGGAGAAGACTTTTTAAACAAGAAAAAAAACAAACATTAAGGCAAACATTGATTGGTTTGACTACATTAAAATGAAGGGCACTCGTTAAAACTAACAGATGACAGACAAAAATGTTCATAATGTTTAAAATCAACAAGTACTTGGTTTCTGCAATATACAATGGACCCCTAAGAACCAAATGGAAGAAGAAAACCGGACAACACATGATGAGGTGCTGTAAATGGGCAATCCAAAGAGGAAAAACTCAAATGCTAGGCAAATATGTGAAGGGGTTCTCAAACACACCAGTGGTAAGAGAAAGCAATGAACTACCACTTCACATTCATCAAAATAGAACTAGATAGGGGCGATTACCAAGTCTTGGTGAGAATTGGGTGATGGAGACTCTTTTGCTTTGCTGTAAAGACTTTCAGAAAAGCCTTGTAGCCGTGCTTAGTGAAACTAAATCTGCCCTGTGAGTGCTCTCCCGAGAATACTTTCTAGAAAAATTCTCTCACAGATTCACAAGGGAACGCACTCAAGGCTGTTTGCCGCACAGTTGTTTGTGTAGCAGAAGTTGGTCGCCTAATTATTCATCTTTAGGGGAATGAATAAATAAGATGTGATGGATGCACTCCATGGGATACTATGCAGTAGCAAGAGAAGAAAGTAGGTGTTTATAGAACGACTTGTATCGATTTTAAAATCCAGGCGAAACATATTAAACAACAGTTTTCAAGAAACTGTACGTCAGGCAGTGAAGGACAGTGATCCCTGAGCAACATGAAACAAGGCGAGCCCTACGATTGCCTCAGTTTACTGCCTAGAGGGAGTTTCCAGGCTGCAGTACAGGAAGGGTGTCTCAGTAATCTAGTGCTGCTGTAACAGAAATACCACAAGTGGGTGGCTTTAACAAACAAATTTATTCTCTCAAAGTCCAGGAGGCTAGAAGTCTGAATTCAGGGCACCAGCTCCAGGGGAAGGCCTTCTCTCTCTGTCGGCTCTGGGGGAAGGTCCTTGTCGTCAAACTTCCCCTGGGTCTAGGAGTTTCTCAGCACAGTGACTCCAGGTCCAAAGAACGTGCTCTGCTCCTGGCTCTTTCTTGGTGGTAGAAATTCCCTCTCTCTCTGCTTGCTTCTCTCTTCTTTTATCTCTTGTAAGATAAAAGGTGAGGCAAGCCACACCCCAGGGAAACTCCCCTTACATCAGATCAGGGCTGTGGCCTGAGTAAGGGTGTTGCATCCCACCCTAATCCCCTTACAACTGATTGGCTGATCACATCATGGGGGATGATTACATCATTATATAACTGGCAAACCACTGACAGTCATGGCCCAGCCAAGCTGACACGTATTTTGGGGGGACACAATTCAATCAATGACAGAGAGTAACCTAGGTAAAGACCAGTGGTATCCACAAGCTGGGGTGACATAGCTGGGAGCTCAGGGAGGCCAGGAAGGCTAGAGTTTTCAGGGCAGAGAACCAGGGAGGAGAGAGCTGCACAGAGAGCAGTGGAGGTTGACATATGGCCTCCCTTGAGTCTTCAACTGAGTACAGACCAGCAAATGCAGGTAATGAAACTACCCAAGTGTCTTAGTTACCTAGTGCTGCTGTAACAGAAATACCACACGTGGGTGGCTTTAATGAACAGAAATTCATTTTCTTACAGTTTAGGAGGCTAAAAGCCTGAATTCAGGGCGCCTGCTCTAGAGGAAGTCTCTGTCTGCTCTGGGGGGAAATCCTTGTCTCAGCTTCTCTACTGTTCTTCTTGGTGTTCCTTGGACATCTCCATATGGCATCTGTCTTTCCCTTGTTTGTTCTTGCTCACTTCTATGCCCAGTCTGCTCTTTTTATATTTCAAAAGTGGTTAGGTTTAAGACACACACACCACTGACATGGCCTCCTTAACATAGCATAAAAGAAAACCCTATTCCAAATGGGATTATATCCACAGGTATAGGGTTTTTTTTTGGGGGGGAGGGGGACACAATTCAATCCATGACACCAAGATTGGGAGAAGAACCACTTGAAAGAATTACAGAAATAATACCATTAACTCACACAGAGCCAGGAATAACCTGTGTTTCCACCAGCCAGAGTGAAAAACCACAATTAACAGGGCACTGAATACAGTACCCTCAAGAGTTCTAGCCTTAATACAACCAGGGATAAACGGAGTCATTTCATAATAATAAAGGGATAAATTTGTCAAGAGGACATAACAATTTAAAAAATTTATAATCCTAGTTAGAGAGCTTCAAAATACTTGGAGCAGAAACTGATAGATCTACAAGGAGAAGTAGACAAATGTACAGCCATAGTTACACGTTTCGACACCATTCTTGAAATATTTGATAGAACAAGTAGAAAATTATCAAGTGTATGGAAGACTTGAACAATACTATCAAACAACTTGACCTGACTGACAATGTTTCTAGGAAGTTTGTAGAAGATGTCACCCAACAACAGCAGAATGCACATTTTTAAGTGCACGCCAAACATTTATCCAGATAGACCATATTCTGGGCCATAAAACAGGCTAAAATGATTCAGAACATACAAAATATGTTGTCTGATCAAAATGGAAATAAATTAGAAATCAATAATAAAAAGATATATGGAAAATTCCTAATATTTGGAAACCAAATAACATACATCTAAATAGCCCATGCAACAAAGAAGAAATCAAAAGGAAAATTAGACAGTGTTTTGAGCTGAATGAAGATAAAAACATAACATGAAATTTTGTGGGATGCACCCACTTTGGTGAGTGGCGTCTGGGGTCTTAAAAGTTTGCAAGTAGCCATCTAAGATGCATCAATTGGCCACAACCCACTTGGAGCAAAGGAGAATGAAGACCACAAAAGACACAAGGAAAATATTAGCCCAAGAGACAAAAGGGCCAAATAAACCAGAGCCTCCATCAGCCTGAGACCAGAAGAACTAGATGGTGCCTGGCTACCACCAATGAGCACCCTAACAGGGACCACAATAAAGAGTCCCTGACAGAGCAAGAGAAAAGTGTGGAGCAGAACTCAAATTCACGTAAAAAGACCAGACTTAATGGTCTGACTGAGACTGGAGGAATCCCTGAAGCCATGGCCCCTGGACACTCTGTTAACCCAGAACTAAAACCATTGCTGAAGCCCACTCTTCAGACAAAGATTAGACCAGACTATAAAACATTACACTCATGAAGAGTGTGCTTCTTAGTTCAAGCAGATACACGAGACCAAATGTGCGGCTCCTGTCCAGAGGCAGGACGAGAAGGCAGAAAGGGACAGGAGCTGGTTAGATGGACAGATGGGAAACCTGGGGTGAAAAGGGGGGGTGTCCCATTACATTATAGGGATTGCAACTAGTGTCACGTAACAATATGTGTATAAATTTTTGTTATGAGAAATTAACTTGAGCTGTAAACTTTCACCTAAAGCACAATTTAAAAAAGAATTTTGTGGGATGCAGCTTGTGTTGAATTGAGTTCCTTTATGTGGTCTTTTGCTTTGGTTTTTTGGAAAAAGAGCTTGAGAGAATTTTCCCCTAATCCCTGAGGAGTTACCTTTGCCCTAGTTTTCTACCCTAGAGGGTCTGTTACTTTTGCCAGGTTGATTGACATTTCCTGGGTAAACTGTAAACAACTTAGTTTGATACTTTTTGTCTGGCCCTGGGCTGAAGCCTGCCTGTGATTGGTATGCACCTTGTAGGGACTGGTCAATACACTGCAAATGAAGTGACTAGAGACTATGCAAATGAAGTGTCTGTGGCCTACCAATAGGGGATTGGTCAGTTCATGGCCCTGATGGGAGGGCCATGCCTTGAAACTGACCAGGAGTTTGTGTATATTAGCAGCCAACCCCACAGAGGTTTTAGAGACAGAAAGAAGCTGGAAGAGAAGCAGCAGGTAGAAGCAGAAAGAAGAGAGAAGAAAGAAGAAGCAGAAGAGAGTAGGCAAGGAACTTCCTGAAAGAGCTGTAACATGAGTCAAGGACTGTATATGGACTGTAACAAAACTAGAGGCCCAGAAGGGGCCCAGCAGCAGAGCTGGTGGTGACAGATGGCAGGGCCAAGAGGACTTTGTCCTGAGGGTGCTGGGGGAAGCCTGTCCTGAGGAAGCTGAAAGGACACTTGCACAGCTGAGAGCAGCTGAGAGAGCTGTCCTGCACTGAAGAAGGGAGACGTTGCATACATGCTTCCTGACCCTGATCCTGGGATGTAGCCTGTTGATCCTGATGCCAGGTTGTACTCTGTTGTTACAGTGGTTGTTGTTGTCTGCCATCAAGTTGGTTCCAACTAAGTTACTTCCTTAATAAACCACTTAACTATAAGTACAGTTCTTGAGTTCTGTGAGATGGTGCAGTGAATTACCAAACCCAAATGGGGGAGAGAAGAGTGCTGAGGGGAGGGAGAGTGGCAGATGTCAAAGATGGAGTGATACAACAGCTTGGAGAATGTGGAAATCTGGGATATATTTGACCTCCACCTCATAGGAATCGACTTTGTGCTGGTTCTTATATTTGAAGTTATTCGTACACAGCTAGAGCAGTATTTTGGGGGAAATTCATAGCACTAAAATGCATACATTAGAAAAGAAGAAAGGTCTCAAATCATTAATATCAGCATTTACCTTCAGAAAGTAGAAGAAGAAGCGTAAAGTAAACTCTAAGTAAGCAGAAAAAGGGAAAAATTAAAAGGCCATAGAAGAATTCAATGAAATAGAAAACAGAAAGACCACAGAGAAAGTCAACAAAAATAAAGACTGGTTCTTTGAGAAAATCAAATTGATAAACCTCTAGGCTGACTGATCAGGAAAAAAAAAAGAGAGAAGACACAGATGACCAATACCAGGAATGAGAAAGGTGACATCATTGCAGATTCTACAGATATTAAAAGAATAATAAGGGAATGTTATAGACTGCATTTAAGTTAAATGAAATGGAATGGAAAAATTGCTTGAAAGACACAAATTATCAAAGCTCACTCAAGAACAAATAGATAACCTGAATAGCCCTATATCTGTTAAAGAAGTTTAAAATGTTTTCACAAAGAAAGCTCCATACCCAGATGGCTTCACTAGTGAATTCTACAAAATATTTGAGAAAGAAATGACACCAATTCTACACAAACTCTTCCAGAAAATGGAAGAGCAGGGAATGACTCCAAACTCAATGAAGCCAGCATTCTGCTGATACCAGAACCAAAGACATTACAAGAAAGAAAAACTACAAACCAGTATCCTTCATGAACCTAGATGCAAAATTATTGACAAAACTTTAGCAAATTGAAACATGGCACTATAGACAGAAGCACCATGCCATCCGTCCACAGCAAAGACCCAAAAAACTGAGTGAAACAGAGACAAATGTCAATCCTGGAACTCTAATCATCAAATGAAGAGTTAAAGAACTCAACCAAGCACCAAATGGAATAAGAAACTGACAGAGAACAGAGAGCGAGGAGAGTTACAAGCAGAGGTCCCCTACCAGCTAACAGAGCATGGATCCACCATCTTGGACTCCTGTCAGAGATCAGCAGACAGGGAGTACAGGAAAGAAGATTCACGGACCTCCCAGCAGGAGACAGAGCATCCAGTAACCAGCAATACAAGTTTTCCCACCCCCTACCCTACCTCTCCCTGCTTGGCCTTCATCACTTTCTGGCTGGTCAATCCACAGCTTACCAGCGGACGGTGACCATGGCAAGAGAGGCACTGCCACCTGGATTTGCCTTGCCCACACCGGTCAGCTTCTTCAGTGCCATTTCTTTGTTGCTGGTGTTGGTTTTTTTGGTTTCTTTTGGTTTCTTTCCTGCCTCTCACCTCCTTCCCCTCCTTTCTAGAACACCTGACTCCACTTGCCATCTTTGCTTCTTCTTGATAGGCTGTGAAGTGCTGCTCAGCTGGGGAACTGCTTCCCCAGTCCACGCTGCCACACTGGTGGGATCCCTGGGGGCTTTGTTTGTTCAGTTGTTTTCTCTTTCTTTTTTTCCTTTTTATTTTTCTTCATTTCTCAGTTTCTCATCTCTTTCTACTTACCTTCTTTTCCTGGCATTGTGTATCATCTCCACCTCTTCTAGCCAGTCTGTACTGCACAGCTTGGGAGCCACTTCCCTGGTCTGTGCAGCCACACTGGTGGGATCCCTGTGGGTATTTTTAAAATTATTTGTTTTCTTTTTTTCCCCTTTTTGTTTTTCTTCATTTCTCAGTTTCTTGTCTTTCCACTCCAACGGCAGTCTCCCTCAGCACATTTTTTTTGGCTCCTGTTTCTTTCTCCTCTCTCTCTTCTTTCCCAAACCCAACCTAGCACCACATATCACAACCTCCCCCCTCTCTCCCTCCTGCCTATCTGCACTGTGCATTGCACTCCTGAGCAGCACAAGCACTGCCTACTGGAACCTGCCCTGCACTGACCCCTGGTTCACCTTGTCAGCCCCAGTACATGCCACAAACAACCCATCCCAGCCCCTCCCCTTCAGCTGTACCTACCTTGCTGCACCATAGCTGAGTGACTGGCCCTACCTTTTGGACAAGGAGGTGAAAAATACTGTGTCACAGATGAGCAAACAACAAAGAATGCACAGCCCTCCTGCTCAGACATAACCAAATAAAACAAAAAAGCAGGATGAGACAAACAAATCTACAATCAATAAATGAAGAAAATAACTACTAAATGTTCAGAAGACAGCAGACAGTATCAAAACATATTAAAAAACAAGACAGGAAGGTTCCAGTAGGCATTCAAAATAAAACACCACATGACTTTCCAGTAGAAGAAAAGGCCAAAGAACAACCTGATAGGGAATTAAAATCTCTAATATTCGGAGCTACCCAAGAGTTGAAGCAAAAAGCAGACAAAAATGAGGAAAAAACAAATTCATGGAAAAGGCAGACGAATTCATGGAAAATACAGACAAAAAAAATGGAAGAATTCAGGAAAATAATACAGGAACAAAATGCCAAAATAATTTCACAACTAGAAATCATACAAAAACAACAATTGTAAATCCAAAAGATAAACAACAAGATTTCAGAAATGGACAGTGTCATAGAAGGGCTGAGGAGCAGCTTTGAAACAATGGAAGACAAGATCAGTGAAATTGAAGACAAGCACTAGGATACAACTTTGAAGAAAAATCAGAAAAAAAGAATGAAGAAAAATGAAAAAACTCTGAGAATTATGTGGGGTACAATCAAAAGTAAAAATTTACAAGTGACTGGAGTTCCAAAACAGGGGAGAAAACAGAAAACACAGAGAGGATCATTGAAGAATTGCTGACAGAAAACTTCCCTAATATTATGAAAGATGAAAAGCTGACCATCCAAGAAGCTCAACAAACCCCATTAGTATAGGCCCCAAAAGAAAATCACCAAGGCATATCATAATCACACTCGCTAAAACTAAAGACAAAGAAAGAATTCTGAGAAACAATTCCAGAAAAATGAAAAGTCACATACAGAGGGGGAACAATAAGACTAAGCGCTTATTACTCGTCAGAAATCATGCAGGCAAGATAGCAATTGGATGACATATATAAAACCTTGAAAGAAAAAAAATTGCCAACCAAGAACAATATATCCTGCAAAACTCTCATTCAGATATGATGGTGAAATTAGGACATTTCCAGAGAAACAGAAATTAAGGGAATATGGAAAAACCAAACCAAATTTACAAGAATTATTAAAAGAAGTCCTTCAGTTTGAGAACAAACAACATCAGATGACAGACTGAATCTAGGATGCAAGATCACACCAGCCAGATACCAACCTAGGAAATGAACTCTGAAGAACTATTCAAAACCAAAAGATTTACAACAGGGAACCAGAAAGATTAATCTGCAAATGACAACAATGTCAGAATAATAAAAGACAATGAACGGTGTAGGTATAGACCTTTCTAATGGAGAGGAAGGCAAGGCAATACCAAGTAATAATAGACTGGCTCAAACCTAGGAAGATAAGGGTAAATTTCAAGGTAGCCACAAAGAAAGTTGACAAACCTACTCACCAAAATAAAGAAGAAAAACATAAAGTCTCAGTAAAAACAAAATCTACAAAAACAAAAGAAATGGAAAAAAATCCATAAACAAAAGGAATTCAGCACAGCAGAGTAAGAGGAACAAAGAAATCTTCAGCACCACAAAAAAAGCACTACAAAATGACAGCAATAAACTCACTTCTATCAGTAATTACACTGAACATAAATGGTGTAAATGCACCCATAAAGAGACAGAGAGTGACAGAATGGATAAGAAAACAGGATCCATCAATATGCTGTCTACAAGAGACACATCTTAGAAACAAAGACAAATTTATTAAAAAGCAAAGGGCAGAAAAATATATATCAATCAAACAGCCACCAAAAAAGAGTAGGAGTGGCAATACTAATCCCAGATAAAATAGATTTTAAAACAAAATCCATCATAAAAGACAAAGAAAGGCACTATATCATGATTAAGGGACGATCCATCATGAAGACATAATCACAATAAATACACACCCAATGACTGTGTTCCAAAATACATAAAACAAACTTTAACAGCACTGAAAAGAGAAATTGACTCAAACTATTTCAGAACTAATAGTAGGAGACTTCAACACACCATTCTCGGTAAAGGACAGAACGTTTAGAAAGAAATTCAACAAAGATACAGAAGATTTAAGGGCCACAATCAGCCAACTTGAACTCATAGACACATATAGAACAATCTACCCAACAGCTACAAAGTACACATTCTTTTCCAATGCAAATGGAACGTTCTCCAGAATAGACCCTCAACAAAATCCAAAACATTGAGATAATACAAAGTATCATCTCTGATCACAATGCCATCAAAGTAGAAATTAACAACAGGAAGAGCAAGGAAAAAATCAATTACATGGAAACTAAATAACACCCTGCTTAAAAATCACTGAGTAATAAAAGAAATCAAAGATAGAATCAACAAATTCCTAGAATCAAATGAGAATGAAAACATACCAAAACCTTTGGGACACAACAAAGGCAATGCTCAAAGGTCAGTTTATAGCAATAGATGCACACATCAAAAAAGAAGAAAGGGACAAAATCAAAACATTAGCTACACAACTCGAACAAATAGGAAGAGAACAGTAAAAGAAGCCTACAGCCACCAGAAAGAAAGGAAATAATAAAGATCAGAGCAGAAATAAATGAAATAGAGACTAGAAAAACAATGGAAAGATCAACAAAACCAAAAGTTGGTTGTTTGAAAGGATCGACAAAATTGACAAACCATGGGTCAAACTGACAAAAGAAAAACAGGAGAAGAAGCAAATAACCTAAAGAAGAAATGAAATGGGGACATTACAACAGACCCAACTGAAATAAAAAGGGTCACAACAGAGTATTATGAAAAACTATACTCTAACAAATAAGAAAATCTGGAGGAAATATACAAATTTCTAGAAACACACTACCTACCCAAACTATCACAAATTCATGTTGAAAATCTGAACAGACCCCTGTCAAGAGAAGAGCTTGAAAATATAATAAAAAAAACTCTGAAAAACAACAACAAAAAAAGCCCTGGCCCAGGGCGTTAACTGGAAAATTCTACAAAACATTCAGAGAAGCACTTACACCAGTACTACTCAAACTATTTCAGAACATGGAAAAGGAAGGGACACTTCCAAATTCATTCTATGAAGCCAGCATAACCCTGATACCAAACCTAGGCAAAGACACCACAAAAAAAAAAAAAATTACAGACCAAGTCTTTCATGAGTACAGATGCAAAAATTGTCAACAAAATTCTAGCCAATAGAATTCAGCATCATATATAAAAAATAATACACCACAACCAAGTAGGATTCATACCAGGTATGCAAGGATAGTTCAACATTAGAAAATCAGTCAATGTAATCCACCACATAAATAAAAGAATCACATGATTACCTCAATCGACACATCTCATCATCTCGATAGACACATTCCTGAAAAAAAAAATTGTCAATAAAATAGGTACAGAAGGGAAATTCCTCAACATAATAAACGGCATCTATACAAAACCAATAGCCAACATCATTCTTAATGGAGAGAGGCTGAAAACATTCCCCTTGAGAACAGGAACAAGACAAGGATGTCCTTTATCACCACTCCTATTTAACATTGTGCTGGAAGTCCTAGCTGCAGCAATAAGGCAAGAAAAACAAACAAAGGGCACCCAAATTGGTAATGAAGAAGTAAAACTGTCCCTATTGGCAAATGA
>NW_004444180.1:1361096-1367817 GCF_000243295.1 Trichechus manatus latirostris
ACCCATACCTCACACCATACACAAAAACTAATTCAAAATGGATTAAAGACCTAAATATAAAACCAAAAACTATAAAGATCATAGAAGAAAAAATAGGATCAACCCTAGAGACCCTAATACATGACATTAACAAGATACAAACCATAACTAACAACATACAAACTCCAGAAGATAAGCTAGGTAACTAGGATCTTCTAAAAATTAAACACTTATGCTCATCAAAACACTTCACCAAAACAGTAAAAAGAAAACCTACAGACTGGGGGAAAAAATTTGGCTATTACAAACCCAACAGAGGTCTAATCTCTAAAATCTACAGGAAAATCCAACACCTCTCCAGCAAAAAGACGAATAATCCAATTAGAAAATGGGCAAAGGAAATGAACCGACACTTGACCAAAGAAGATGTTCAAGCGGCTAACAGACACATGAGGAAATGCTCGAGGTCACTAGCCATTAGAGAAATGTACAAATCAAAACCACAGTGAGATACCATCTCTCTCTGGAATTACTGGCATAAATCTAAAAAATAGAAAATAACAAATGTTGGAGAGGCTGCAGGGAGATTGGAATTCTTATGCACTGCTGGTGGGAATGCAAAGTGGTACAACCATTTTGGAAAACGATATGGGGCTTCCTTAGAAGGCTAGAAATAGAAATACCATGTGATCTAGCAGTCCCATTCCTAGGAATATATCCTAGAGAAATAAGAGCCATCACACGAATGGACATGCACACCCATGTTCATTGTTGCATTGCTCAAAATAGCAAAAAGATGGAAACAATCTAGATGCTCATCAACAGATGGATGGATAAACGAACTATGGTACATACACACAATGGAGTATTACACAATGATAAAGAACAATGATGAATCTGTGAAGCATCTCACATCATGGATGAATCTGGAGGGCATTATGCTGAGTGAAATAAGTCAATCGCAAAAGGACAAATATGGTATGAGACCACTACTATAAAAACTCATGAAAAGGTTTAGCACAAAAAGAAACAATCTTTGATGGTTATGAGGGAAGGGAGGGTGGAGGTGGAAAAACACGAAATAGACAATAGATAAGTGGTAACTTTGGTGAAGGGTAAGACAGTACACAGTACTGGGAAAGCCAGCACAACTTGTTCAGGGTAAGGTCATGGAAGCTTCACGGACGTATCCAAACTGCCTTAGAGACCGAATTACCGGGCTGAGGGCTGAGGGCTGTGGGGACTACGGTCTCACAGAACATCTAGCTCAATTGGCATAATATAGTTTATAAAGAAGACGTCTACAATCTACTTTGGGGAGTACCATTTGGGGTCTTAAAAGCCTGTGAGCAGCCATCTAAGATACTCCAATGGTCTCACTCCTTCAGGAGCAAGGGAAAATGAAGAAAGCTAAAGACACAAGGGAAAGATTAGTCCAAAGGACTAATGAACCACAACTACCATGACCTCCAGCAGACTGAGTCCACCTACAACTAGATGGTGCCTGACTACCACCACTGACTGCTCTGACAGGGATCACAGTTATGGGTCCTGGACAGAGCTGGAGAAAAATGTAGAACAAAATTCTAACTCAAAAAAAGACCAGAATTACTGGCTTGACAGACACTGGAGAAACCCTGAGAGTATGGCCCCCGGACACTCTTTTAGCTCAGTAATGAAGTCACTCCTGAGGTTTACCTTTTAGCCAAAGACTAGATAGGCCCATAGGACAAAACGAGACTAAAGGGGTACACCAGCCCAGGGGCAAGGACTAGAAGGCAAGAGGGGACAGAAAACCTGGTAATAAGGAACCCAAGTTCAAGGAGGGAGAGTATTGACATGTCATGAGGTTGTTAACCAATGTCATAAAACAATATGTGTACTAACTGTTTAATGAGAAGCTAGTTTGTTCTGTAAACCTTCATCTAAAGTACAATTTAAAAAAATTTTTTTAAAAAATTTTTTAGCAAATTGAATGCATCCATATACAGAAAGGTTACTACATTATGACCAAGTAGAGTTTATCTCAGGAATGCAAGGGTAGTCGAACATTTGAATATCATCATACAATGTAATTCACCATATTGTTGTCGTTGTTAGGTGCCACCAAGTCAGTTCCGACTCATAGTGATCCCGTGCACCACAGAATGAAACACTGCCGGGTCCTGTGCCATGCTCACAATTGTTGTCATGCTTGAACCCATTGTTGCAGCCACTGTGTCAATGCGTCGCTTTGAGGGTCTTCCTCTTTTTCGCTGACCCTCTCCTTTACCAAGCATGATGTTCTTCTACAGGGACTGATCCCTTCTGACAACATGTCCAAAGTATGTAAGACGTAGTCTCGCCATCCTTCCTTCTAAGGAGCATTCTGGTTGTACTTCTTCCAAGACAGATTTGTTCATTCTTTTGGCAGTTCATGGTATATTCAATATTCTTTGCCAACACCGCAATTCAAAGACATCAATTCTTCTTCGGTCTTCCTTATTCATTGCCCAGCTTTTGCATGCATATGATGTGGTTGAAAATACCCTATTAATGGACTAAAAAAGAAAAACCATAGATCATCTTAAAAGAAGCAGAGAAAGGATTTGATAAAATCCAAAGTCCATTCCAGATATTAAGTCTCTGCAGACCTCGTCAGCTCGGTCCCTCTCGGTTCAGCGTGCAGGATTCCATGGCTCACAGTCACATTGCTTTTGTACTGAATGTCTTAAGATTACTTCTGTCCCCTGGTTACTCGGTAATGACATTGCCCAGTGAAGTAATGCACCTTTTTCTTCCTGTTTGGAATCAAGTGAGTGTGATCCACAGCTATCACTCTGGTCCATGACTGTTCCGGCTACTTCTCTGCAGACTCTGTGGTATTATTGGGAAAGCGGAAATCCGGGAGCAGAGCTGTGGCTTCTCTGCTCCAACTAGGAAGCAGCCGTGAGGTGCCATGTGCTCAGGGATTTTATGTACACACACTCACACACGTATGTATATATTTTACCAACAGTAATAGAAGTTTGATTTGTTGATCTAAAAATGTATTTGCGTTTAAAACACCTTTTCATTTTCATCTAATCAGTTACGGTCATCTTTGCACCTCATACCCTCTGTGGTGAAATGAGTTCCTCTATGTGGCCTTTTGCCTTGGTTCTTTGGAAAAACGGTTTGAGGGATTTTCCCCTGAGGAGTTACCTTTGCCCCAGTTTTCTACCCCAGAGGGTGTGTTACTTTTGTCCAGGATGACTGACATTTCCTGGGTGTCATGGATTGAATTGTGTCCTCCAAAAAAGTGTGTCAAGTAAGCTAGTCCATGATTCCCAGTATTGTGTGATTGTCCACCATTTTGTCATCTGATGTGATTTTCCTATGCATTGTAAATTCTACCCCTATGGTGTTAATGAGGTGGGATTAGTGGCAGTTATGTTAATGAGGCAGGACTCAATCTACAAGATAGATTGTGTTTTAAGTCAATCTCTTTTGAGATATAAAAGAGAGAAGCGAGCAGAGAGATATGGGGACCTCATACCACCAAGAGAAAAGAGCCAAGTGAACAGTGTGTCCTTTGGACCTGGGTCCCCTGCGCTGAGAAGCTCTTTGACTGGGGAAGATTGATGACAAGGACCTTCCCCCAGAGCCCACAGAGAGAGAAAGGCTTTCCCTGGAGCTGGCACCCTGAATTCAGACTTTTAGCCTCCTAGACTGTGAAAGAATAAATTTCTCTTTGTAATCATCTACCTGTGGTATTTCTGTTATAGCAGCACTAGATAACTAAGACACTGGGTAAGCTGTATACGACTTGATTTTGATACTTTTTGTCTGGCCCTGGTCTGCAGCCTGCCCTGTGATTGGTATGTACCTTCCAGGGATTGGCCAATAGACTACACAAATGAGGTGAGTTGTAGCCCAGCTGTGCCCACTGTGCAAATGAGGCATCTATGACCTACCAAGAGGGAATTGGTCAGTTTGTGGCCCCCTTCTAGGAGGGGCCGTGCCTTGAAATTGACAAGAACTTGTGTATGTATACAGCCAACCCCACAGAGGTTTTTCAGACAGAAAGAAGTAGAAGAAGAGAGAAGAAGCAGAGAGAGAGAGGAGGAAAGGAGCCTCCTAAAAGAGCTATAACGTGGGTCAAGAGCTGTAACACTGAAGACAGTGAGAGGCCCAGAAGGAGCCCAGTGGCTGAGCCAGTGGTAACAGGCCCAGAAGGTGTCCAATGGCAGAACCAGCAATGACAGACTGCAGGGCCAAGAGGAGATCTGTCCATAGGGGCTGAGAGGAGGCCTGCTTGGCCGAGAAGAGCTGAGAGAGCTGTCCTTCACTGAAGAAGGGAAACTTTGCCTGCATGCTTCCTGATCCAGATCCTGCATGATAGCCTGTTGATCTTGATCCTGAGTTGTACCCCGTTACTTCCTCAATAAACCACTTAACTGGGAGTCTTGCCTGTGAGTTCTATGTGGCCATTGCAGTGGATTATCAAACTCAGCAGAGAAGTAGAGAGTGCCATGGGAGGGGATGCCTGGTGTCAGAACTGGTAAAAAGGGTGAAGAGTGGAGGCAAGGGCCTATCTACGGAAAATAGTACCTAGGACAATTAGTGTTTAATTGTGGAACGATCTCTCACTGCTGGCGATGGACACTGTGAAGGCCGGTAGAAGCCGCTCATTAGCGCCCCTCCTCAAGTGGCGCCCAGGGCACACGCCCCACCTGCAATACCTTAGCGAGGCCTCTGACATCTGGAGGTATGTCTGACCTCCACTTCGTGGGAACCAGCCTTGAGCTGATGTTGATTGTCATTATCTCCCCTGAAGTTAGACAGGTTCTGACACCACAGCTACCACAATACACCCTTAGAGACGGTGATTCCCTTCTGCCTGACCTTTATCTGGTCACCACAGCCTATGTGGCGATCTCTTTGACACGATGATTCCGTCACAACTGTCAGCTTGCTTTCCTGAGCCAGCCTTCAGGCTGGGATGAGGCCAGGAGAGGAAGGTAAGCATGGTCGAGTAGTATTTGAGCTGATTCTCCAACTTTTGGTGCCTTAGTTGACTTATCCAGGTACTTTTCTTTTTAAATATTCATTATTTTATTTACTGTTGTTGAAATATACACAACAAAACATACACCAATTCAATGATTTCTACACGTACAATTCAGTGACATGATTACGTTCTTCAGGTTGCACAACCATTCTCACCCTCCTTTTTGAGCTGTTCCTCCCCCATTAACATAAACTCACTGCTCCCTGAGCTTCCTATCAACCTTTTTAGTTGCTGTGTTCAATTTGATCCTATATAGCTGTCCGCTGGCCTCCGGTGCTCACGTCTGCTCAGCCCGGGAGTTGAGATGGAGAGGGGTAGGCAGGAGCTTCCCTTAAGGACACGACCCAAGGGTTGGACCTGTCCCGTCTGCTCACGTCTAATTGGCTGGGACTGAGTCACGTGGCCACACCTCACCTTCAGGGATGCTGGGGAATGTTGCTCATCCCAGGTGGCCGAGGCCTTGCTAACACTCAGGGACATTTTGATATTAGAAGGGAGAAGGGAGAGCTCCGGGGGTCCCACCTCTTCTTCAGCATTTATCTTTATATTCTCACCTTCCCCAGACCCCAGACCTTCTCCCTGCTGAGTGCTTCTGGCCCCGAGTCAGCTGTGCGAGCCCCACCTGCATCATTGTCCACCTGGTCTAGTGCAGTGGCTTCTCCATTCCACCATCACCCCCAGTGCAGATGGAGGGGAGGCGTGAGCAGGGCTGCGAGGCTGAGAGGGCACCTTCCTCCTGGAGGGGCCGGAAGCAGGGAAAGTTGCAGCAAGGGACCCGAGACCCTGACTCCATGGGGTGTGTCCACCACAAGGGGGCTGCAGGGAACTCAAGATGTCAACGGCATGCAGGAGAGGGGGTACAGGAACTCTCCGGGGGGCGTGAAAGGGTGAGCGCTCGATTACTAACTGGAAAGTTTGGTAGTTCAAACCTATCCAGCGGTGCTTTGGAAGAAAGGCCTGGAGATCTACTTCCGTTAAGATCACAGCCAAGAAAACCCTTTGGGGCAGTTCTACGCTGTAACACATGGGGCCACCCCGAGTTGGGACTGCCGCGACAGCAGTGGGTTTGGTTTTGGTTTTCTGCAATCTGCAATTTTTCTACAAACCTAAATGACAGTGTATTAAAAATAAAAATAAAAACAAGAGGGGCTGTGAGGGGCTGTGCAGGCTACATCTGTATTCACAGGACAGCCTGTCTCACCTCTCGGGAGGGGCACCGCACAGACGCAGCGCCCCCTTCAGAGCCCCTCCCATCCACCCAGGCCCTGGAGCACGATTACTGCCGGCGTTTATTATCTTGACAGATGGCGCACGCGCCTTGTGAGAAGACCCACGTGAATTCCCTTTTGGCGTTAGAAGCCGTAATGTAACCCCTTAACTCTGCGTCTTATTCCAGAGTTAGGGCCTCTCTGCTTCCACGTGCTGGGAGCCCTGGGGCAGGTCTGGAATTCTCGTGCCCTTCGGTTCCCAGGCCCTGCCTTTCACCGTTGCCCTTTTGCCTCTTTTCCTTTGCAAGGAAGGCTTCTTGCATCCTCCTTGGTCTGACTGACTTCACTCAAGCATAAGTTAATTTTCATTTGAGAAGTGTTGTTAAAAAGGAGGAGAGAGAAAAGGAAGAAAGAGAGTGAAAGAAAGGAGAGAGACAGAGGGAGGGGGAGAGACAGAGGGAGGGGAGAGACAGAGGGAGGGGAGAGACAGAGGGAGGGGGAG
>NW_004444180.1:1368169-1374865 GCF_000243295.1 Trichechus manatus latirostris
GGGAGAGACAGAGGAAGGGGGAGAGACGGAGGGAGGGGAGAGACGGAGGGAGGGGGAGAGACAGAGGGAGGGGAGAGACAGAGGGAGGGGGAGAGACAGAGGGAGGGGGAGAGACAGAGGGAGGGGAGAGACGGAGGGAGGGGGAGAGACAGAGCTAAAGAAGGAGAGAGAAGGGGAGCGGGTAGACAGAGAGAGGGCGAGTCCTTCCAAAACCCCCCTCGACCTCAGGCCAATCCAGGCTGACTCCGCGCTCTGCAAACGTCTCTGTCGCCACCTGGTGGGGTCCTCGGAGGAAGCCCAGCTGCGATGCAGGGTGCCCTCGTTGTCCAGATGCAGGGGAGGCGGTGGGTGCCCCCAGGAAGGCAACAGAGCAAGTGGAGCAGCACCATGATGGGCGCACTACATCTGTGAGGAGTCCTGGTGGCGCAGTGTTTAAGAGCTCAACTGCTAACCAGCAGGTCGACAGTTTGAATCCACCAGCCGCTCCTTGGAAATCCTATGGGGCAGCTCTACTCTGTTCCATAGGGTCGTGACTCGACAACAATGGGCTTTTTTTGTTTGTTTGTTTTGGTTTGGTTTTTGACTGAAGTAAAATGGCTGATTTAAAGTCAGGACCCAACCCCATGTTTTGCTCTAGCTTTAACTACAGATGCAGCTGACCTTTGTAACAGAAGCTGGACCTGCTTACTAGGCTGTTTTTCTCTGTGGTCAGCCTGCAGGGATGCCCGCATTGTCCCAGGGATACTGACACAAATGGTTATAAAATCCTTAGTACAAGACATCCTCGGGAAATGTACCGCCTTAAGCAAGTTATTCTAACAATCAGATATCTGCCTGTACTCTTCCTGTGACTACACTCAAACCACCCCCAGGAAGATGTGCTCAGGTAGGGAACGTGCTCCCGTGAGCACCCCAGGAAGATGCGTTCATGTATGAGACGTGCTACCGGGAGCACCCCAGGAAGATGTGCTCATGTAGGGAACGTGCTCCCGTGAGTATTTCCAGGAAGACGCATTCATGTATGGAACGTGCTCCTGTGAGTAATCATGTGTGAAGGTCTTATGACCAGGACCCGTCATCATTCTGTAACTCAATCAATCAGATTTCTGTGGCTTGCGCCTCCTGATTTTGTCCTATAACTAGGGCTGTGTCACAGCCCCATCTGGGATCATCGGTTTCACTTTGGTGGAGCCCATGTTTTCCAACTCGAATGATTCCTGTACTTCCGATAAACCCCTTTATTTTACTTTAAGCAAACCTGGAGTTTTTCCTCTGCAACTATCAACCAGCAGCACATGGGCCCGGTTCTGAAAGCTGGAGCCGTGATGAAGGAGCTAAGTATACAGTCAATTCTGCACATCGGGCAAGTTTCCCGGTCTGTCCCTCATCACAGGTCCCCGCCCATCCACTCTATCCAGCCACACGCTTCCCGCCCGTGTCATTCTCGAGCTCTGTGGGGCTCCCCTCTCGGCCGCTCTCAGGTCTCCAGCTCCTTCTCCTCCTCTGCCCCTTGTCTCCACATCAATCTCTCTCACTCTCTTTTATTTATTTCTCTCTCTGTTACTCTGTCTCTCTCCTGTCTTTGTCTCTCTCTCTGTCTCTGTCTGGTACCCCCATCAGTCCTCTGTCCACCCCATCTCCTTGCAGCCTCCTCTTTGGTCCCTTGACCTTATTTTTGGGGTGCTCTCCAGCTGGTGTTGTCCACATGGCTAGAACCGTCCCTGGCAGGGAGACCCCATCAGTGAGCACTGACTGTCTGGAGGGTCAGCCTGCTACCAGCAGTCCAGTCACCAACAGGAACTGAGTCCCCTTCTGAGGGTCTAAGAAGCTGTGGACCTTCGTCCCTGAAGGACAAGCTGCCTCACCACGTGGTAGCTGCCCCCTGGCCACGCAGTCTGCGCCGTGTGCCGCGCAGCCCTCAGAGCAAAGGGACAAGTGCCGCAGGCTCCGGGCTGGCGAGACGGTGAGCGTGTGGGCTAACGGGCAGCACGTAAAGAACGCGCCCATGGGGACTGAGGACCGTGGGAGAAACTGAGGCAGGCTAGGGGAGAGCAGAGAAACGTGTGAGCCTGTGTGTGTATGTGGGGTGTGTATGCGGGGTGTGTGAGTATGTGTGGTGTGTGTGTGTGTGTGTGAGTATGTGGTGTGTGTGATTATGTAGGGTGTGTGTATGTGTGCGTGAGTATGTGGGATGTGTGTGTGAGTATGTGTGTGTATGTGGAGTGTGAGTATGTGGGGTGTGTGACTGTGGGGTGTGTATATGGGGTGTGTGTGTGAGTATGTGGGGTGTGTGAGTATGTGGGGTGTGCGTATGTGTGTGTGAGTATGTGGGATGTGTGTATGTGTGAGTATGTGTGTGTATGTGGAGTGTGAGTATGTGGGGTGTGTGACTATGTGGGGTGTGAGTACGTGGGGTGTGTGTGTGTATGTGAGGTGTGTGTATGTGTAAATATGTGCAGTGTGAGTATGTGGTGTGTGTACGTGAGGTGTGAGTATGTGGTATGTGTGTGAGTATGTGGTGTGTGTGTGTGCGAGTACGTGGTGTGTGTGTATGTGAGTACGTGGTGTGTGTATGAATATGTGGGGTATGTGTATATGTGTGAGTATGTAGAATGTGTTTGCGTGTGAGTATGTGGTGTGTGTGTACGTGGAGTGTATGTGGGGTGTGTGTACGTGTGAGAATATGTGGTGTATATATGTAAGTGGAGTGTGTGTGTGAGTATGTAGGGTGTGTGTGTGGGTATGTGGGGTGTATGTGGGGTGTGTGTGTGTAGTGTGAGTAGGGGGATGTGTATATGTGTGAATATGTGGTGTATATGTGTGAGTATGTGAGGTGTATGTGAGGTGTGTGTATGTGTGTGAATACATGGGGGGGTGTGAATATGTGGGGTGTGTGTAGGTGTGTGAGTATGTGGAGTGTATGTAGGGTGTGTGTAGGTGTGTGAGTATGTGGAGTGTATGTAGGGTGTGTGTACGTGTGTGAATATGTGGTGTATATGTGTAAGTGGAGTGTGTGTGTATGTAGGGTGTGTGTGTGAGTATGTGGGGTGTGTGTGTGGAGTGTGAGTAGGGGGATGTGTATATGTGTGAATATGTGGTGTATGTGTGTGAGTATGTGAGGTGTGTGTATGTGTGTGAATACATGGGGTGTGTGAATATGTGGGGTGTGTGTAGGTGTGTGAGTATGTGGAGTGTATGTGGGGTGTGTGTACGTGTGTGAATATGTGGTGTATATGTGTAAGTGGAGTGTGTGTGTGAGTATGTGGGGTGTATGTGGGGGGTGTGTGTGTGGAGTGTGAGTAGTGGGATGTGTATATGTGTGAATATGTGGTGTATATGTGTATGTGGGGTGTGTGTATGTGTGTGAGTATGTGGGGTGTGTGTATGTGTGTGAGTATGTGGGGTGTGTGTGAGTATGTGGGGTGTGTGTATGTGTGTGCGTATGTGATGTGTATGGGCACGTATCTATATGGGGTGCATATGCAGGTGTGTGCATGAGTGTGTGATGTATTGTGCGCATGCATGTGCATGGTTGTGAGTGGGGGTGTGTGTGTATGTAGGTGTGGATGAGTAGGTTGAGTGTGCACCTGTGTGGTGTGGGCAGGGGGTGGTTGGAACGGTTGTAGGTGTGTAGGCGTGGGTGGGCATGCATGTGTAGGTGTGTGAGTGTGTACCGTGGGCATCTGTATGTTCACATGTGTGCTTATGTGGATTTTACACTGGAGTTTCAAACGCAGAAGGGACGGCTTCCCATCTTGTTTCAGAGCAGAGCGCTGGATCCTGCTAACCGGCTCGCTGAGGGCTGTTGGGAGCGTCCACTCCTGGGAGGCAATAAGAGAATTCAAAAGCAGCAGTGAGCCTGCTGAGTATGTGTGCTTTGTTATCATCTGCACTGACGATTCTCAACAGCAACAGTGGTAAAAGCGTCCCCCCGGGGGGACGCTCCGCAGCGCCCCGTGGCGTGCCACAGCAGACTGTGTCCAGGTAGCGAGAGAAGTCTCTGCACAAGGGCTGAGTGCCTGAGAGCCCCCACCAGAACAGGAGTGTGGTGGAGAACTTGCAAACAGCCGAGAGACAAAACTGCAACAAAGAAAATTACGTGGATCCAGTGAAAGACAGAAACGGTGGGAAAGAAGCGACAGGACGTGCAAAGTGCAAAACAGGACACCGGCATAAACACAGCCACGGTCACAGAACAGGTGAGGATTTACGTTCCTACCGAGAATCTTGCAGATCTGAGGGTGGGGGTAGGAGGACTGACAGATGGTATGCTGCTTATAACAGACAGAACTAAGAAACAGAAAATCTCTTAACATAAGGAAAAGAGATCAAGCAAAATCAGACAAGTAGAAAATAGCTGTGATATTATAAATAAGAGGGTGTTAGCTGCCGACTTGGCCCCGCCTTATGGCCGCCGCATGCACAACGGGAACAAAATGCCGCCCAGTCCTGTGCCATCCTCGTGATCGGTTGTGGGTCTGACTGTTACGATCCATGGGGTTTCATGGACTGATTTTCAGAAGTAGGTCTCCAGACCTTTCTTCCTAGTCTGTCTTAGTCTGGAAGTTCCACTGAAACTTGTGCAGCATCATAGCAACACGCAAGCCTCCACTGACGGACGGAGAGGATGGCTGTGCGTGAGGAGTGTTGTCCAGGATAAATAAGTATTAATTAAAGTAGAATTCAAGATTAAAAAGCTTACACAAGAAAAGGAAGAATGTTTTACATCGACTAAAGGATTAATCCTCCAAGAAGGTATTAACAGTCATGAATCACACATCTAAAAACTTTGAACCACAGAGAGCAAAACCTTTTGGAACTTTATCAAATCCACGATCACAGTGAGACACTTTCCCACATCTCTCTCTCTCAGAAACTGACAGATTAAGTAGACAAAAAATAAATAAGCTCCTGAAGGCTGAGGAACCTAGTCGATAAGCCAGGTTGTGTGTGGATCACTTTGTAAAAATAAAAGAAACCTAGAGAATGTCCCATCTTTCCAGACGCCCCAAACCCAAACACACTGCTGACGAGTTGTTTCCAGGACAGAGTAGAACTGCCCCATAGGGTTTCCAAGGCTGAAATCTTTATGGAAGCAGACTGGCACATCTTTCTCCCTTGGAGTGGCTGGTGGGTTTGAACCGCCGACCTTTTGGTTAGCAGTTGAGCACTTAACCACTGTGCCAGCAGGGCTCCTTTCCAGATGCCCCAAAGTCAGGGAAATCAGTGACCTTGTTTAGGGCCCGAGTGAAAGTCTCCTCAATTCCCCAGAGCAGTCAACGTGTAGCCCATGTTCTCAGAAGACTCAGAACACCATGCAATAAAAACATGAAGTTGCTACACTTCCAATTAAAAAGCTCTGGTTAAAGAGGAAATGAGATCGGAGACCACAGAAATGTAGAAACAAACAGCACCGTGAGCCCTCACAGCAAAACCTCCAGGAAGTCGCCAAAGTGGAGCTCCGAGGGTGATTTCCAGGCTTGTATTAGAAAACAGAAAGATTAAAAACGAAATAATTAGGCTAGAATAAGGAACAGAAAAATACACCCAAATAAAGTAGAGGGAAGGAATTACCGAAGGCGAAACAGAAATTAATAAAGTAGAAAATGAAAAAGTAGACTCGCTTAATAAAACCCAACTCCGGACTTTGGAAAGAACAGATTTGACTAAGAAGAGGAGCAGACAAAATTAACAGCCGTAGGAGAGAGAAAAAGGGAATGGTGAAGAACACCAAAGAGATGTAAAAATTACAAGAGAACTTAACGCATAAGTTTATACCAGTTACGTCTGAGAATCTTGACGAACCTGATAATTTTCTAAGGCAATACGGGATAGCAAAGTCGACTCATTCATTTGTTCTTCTGTTCCCAAATATTTAGTGGACCTCCTATGAGCCCAGCCATTGTCCACAGACAGACAAAGAGCCCTGCCCTCACTTTGGAGCTAACGTTCTTACGGGACCCCGGAGAGGAACGGTGGGCAGGAAGACGTGAAGCGGCAGCCGGACGCCCTCCACAGGACACCTGGGAGGGTTAGAGAGCACACGCAGCAATGCCTCTGTCATGGGAGCCACTTCCAATGGCCAGCAAACGATGGAAAGCTCCCTGTGGTCCTGGGACCAGAGCTCGGTCTGCATACGCCTCCCACCCCTAGGCCACACACACATATGCACCGTCACACACAGACTCATGCACATAGAGACATAGTCACACACAGACAGGTACACACAGCCAGAGTCACACACACACACAACCACACATACAGGCATACACAACCTGAAACAGACACACACAGTCACATACAACCACACACAGAGACACATCAGAGTCACCCACACACAGAGACACACAGAGACAGACGCACACAACCATACACACAGTCACATAGGTGTATACAACATCACACAGACACACACAAACAGGCACACACACAGCCACACGGAATCACACGCATACAATCACACACAAGCATACATAACATTACACAGAGAGACACATCAGAATCACACACACAGACACACACAGTCACATACAACCACACACACAGAAACACACAATCACACAGAGACAGAGACACCCACAGTCACAGACACAATCATACAGACAGGCATGCACAACGTCACACAGAAACACACAATCACACACACGGACACAGACACACAGTCACACAGACAGTCACACACACAGACACATCAGA
>NW_004444180.1:1375361-1377563 GCF_000243295.1 Trichechus manatus latirostris
ACAGTCACACACACAGACACAGTCACACACACAGACACATCAGAGTCACACACACGGACACAGACACACAGTCATGCAGACACAATCACACACACTCACACACACAAACTCACACACACAGACACACTCACACACTCACACACTAAAAGAAAAAGGAATGGAAGAGAGAAAATCACAGGACAACATCACATAAGAATACAGATGGAGAAAGTCTATAATTTCCCACTTGACAGTTTGTTTTAATTACACGAGTCGCACAGAAATACCAAAAACAATACAAAGAATGTTTAAATCCCCCTTTGACGGCTGCCCCCGGCCAGGTCCCCCCTCCCCGCCTAGAGTTAGCCACTGTCTTCACTGTGTACGAGTATACACTCTGTGCGGAGAGAAATAGACGGGGTTGTTTTTGTGCTTTTCTAAATGAAACAGTAGCAAACAATGCAGCAAGGGATTAAAACAGTAACTTGTCATAATCAGGCAAGGTTTCTCTCAGCATGCCAGAGTGTGGCGACACCAGGAAGTCTATTAATGCAATTCAACACATTAAGAGCTTAAAGGTGAAAACTCTCCATAAACCAGGAGCAGAAAAGACCGTCCTTAACCTCACAAAGATAATTTACTAGAAACCTGTAGCAACTGTCCTGTTCGTTAAACACTAGAAGCGTCCCTTTAAAGTCTGGAAGAAGACATCAACGGCAGCTTTGGGGAGAACTGACATCCTAACCACACTGAGTCTTCCAATTCGTAAAAATGGTGTATTTCTCCATTTTCAAAGAATTTCTAATGTTGGGTTTGTTAGGTCTTTGCTCTTGGGCTGCTGGATGCTACACAGCAGACCCAGCCAGTCTCCAGCCTGGAGGGAATGGGGCTGGTGGCCAGTTTCTGGAATCTGAGGAGAGGGCTGGGGTCTCAGTGTTCTGGAATCTGAGAAGAGAGCTGGGGTCTCATTGTTCTTGAATCTGAGGAGAGGAGAGGGCTGGGCTCTCAGGGTCCTCAATGCAGCTGTTCTCTTTATCCACCTCTCCCACAACTGTGCCTAGCACCTCCCAGCCCAGAGACTCTCCATTGTACCTTCTTCAACAAATAAATCTGCTGGACTCTGCTGGGCCTGGGGAGGGTCCCCAGTGGAGAAGTCTTGGGGTCTAATGCTTTTCAAGGAGGATTTACCAGTTGGCCTTATTCCAGCAGCTGCCCCCCACCCAGAGGTGCTGCGGCCACAGATCCCTGAGTCTTTGAAGGATTCTGAGTTGCCCGTTTCTTCCCTCCGTGCATTGGACATTTCGCTGTGCCAGCGGGAGAGTCCTTACGTTGGTTTTCTGTACCGTTAGTTTGGGTTTTGGTCGCCCTTGCTCTGCTGCTCGTGGCCGTCAGTGGGATGACCAGTTGGGTCTTACTGTGAATGCTCAGTGCTTTTTATCTGCTTGATTTGCTCTTTTCTTCACTAACCAGTTGCTGCCAAGTCAACCCCAACTCACACGATCCCATGTGTGTCAGAGCAGAACTGGGCTCCAAAGGGTCTTCAATGGCTGATTTTTCGGAAGTAAATTCCCATGCTTGTCTTCTGAGGCACCTCTGGGTGGACTCGAACCTCCAACCTTTCAGTTAGCAGCTGAGTGCGTTCACCGTTTTTTCTACCAGTGAGCATTGCATCCTGGGGTCCATTGCTCTGGTCGCTACTCCTCCGCCCCTCGCGCTTCCGAGTCCCTGGCCACCCAGCCACAGTGGTCAGTGTCACGAGGAGGTGGGAGTCCTTTAGCTCCTTGTCTGCTGACTGGTGAGTGACTTGTCGGAGCTGGAGAGGAGCCACTTTCCAAGCGGGTCTGACATGAGGGCCCCAATTGAAGGGGCACACAGAGCGGTCGTCTCCCTGCCCAGGATTGAATAACTCATTGCTGTCAAGTCAATTGTCATAGCGACCCTGTAGGACAGAGTAGAACTGCCCCATAGAGTTTCCAAGGAGCGCCTGGTGGATTGGAACTGCCAACCGTTTGGTTAGCAGCCGTAGCTCTTAACCACTACACCACCAGGGTTTCCCAGGATTGAACAGTGTCCCCCGAAAGGAGCCGTGGAAGCCCTGGCACCTGCGAGAGTGACCTTTTGGAAACTGGGCCTTTGAGAGATGTGACCTGTTGACATGAGGACCTTTGAGGATGTGACCTGTTGACGTGAGGGCCTTTGAGGATGTGACCTGTTGACGTGAGG
>NW_004444180.1:1378809-1380973 GCF_000243295.1 Trichechus manatus latirostris
CCTTTGAGGATGTGACCAGTTGACATGAGGCTCTATGAGGATGTGACAAGTTGACATGATGGTCTTTGAGGATGTGACCTGTTGACATGAGAGTCTTTGAGGATGTGACCAGTTACACGAGGCCACACGAGTCCTGATCCCACACGAGTGGTGTCCTTGTAAAAGAAGAGACGGAGACACAGAGGGAAGACGGCCACTTGACATTGGAAGCGGAGAGTGGAGTGACGCAGCCACTGGGGTCGCCAAGGACCACTGGCCGTCCCCAGAAGCTGGCAGAGGCAGAAACAGATTCTTCTCCGAGCCTCAGAAGGAACCAGCCCTGCCAACACGCTAAATTCACACTCTGGAACTGTGAGAGAAGGAATTTCTGCTGTTTTAAGCCCCCAGTTTGTGGTGCTTTGTTATAGCTGCCCCACCAGTGCTCAGCCTCCGAGTCCCACCCCACCTGGGGCCAGCCGGGGGGCGCCCCTCTGAGAGCACACGGGCAGTTTGCAGCTCTTCCTGTGGGGGTGGCCGAGCTGGAGCGAGCTCTCATCTGTTCACTGTGACTCGTTGGGCCTCAGGGGTTCTGGGGAGGCCTCGGGGCGCCTCAGGGGGCATCAGGGGAGCTTCAGAGGCCTCAAGGGTGTTGGGGTGCCTTGGAGGACCTCCGGGCCTGGTGACTCTGGCATGGGCAGCTCTTCCCTCGGGTGGGGAGGCCCACACAGGCCCTCCCCTGAGCCTGCCCACCTCCTGTAATCTGCAGGCCTTTTCTATTAGAATGTAAATACCCTCCAATTGGATGAATGATTTGTGGCCCTCCCTGGGCCAAGAGCACAAAACCCCCGAGTCCCTGGGGGCCCCCCACCTGTTCCCTCTGGCCAGGGCTCCAACTCGGACCCAGGAGATGTGAGGTGAGGATGGCTCAGTGCCCCAGCTGTGGCCTTTGTTCTCTTTGTCCCTCCCTGCACCTTCCTCAGCCGCCCAGGCCTATGGGATGCCTGGCCCAGCCAGGCCAGGACCATTTAAAATGACACTGACCCAGGGCTGATGGGCGGCCTCTCAGGTAAAGTCACCTGCCAGGCTGGGGCCTGCCCTCAAGGGGAAGGGCTTTGCGGCCCCGGTGGAGGTGGGGCGTGTGGCAGCTGGCATTGATTGGTACACAGTGGGGGGCTTCCCTTCTCTCCTCAGCCCGGCTTCCAGGGTGGGCACCAGGCTGGAATCACAGGGCAAGTGTCCGTGTGTCCCACGCCTCCAGAAGGAAACTTCGTGGCCCCTCTTCTCCCCCTGCCTCCCTCCCCCCAGGCCATCCAGGGTGACTCCCATACAGTGGTGCTCTGAATTAGAGGCCCCTCTGCCTGGTTCCAGATGGTGACGTTCTGAGTTCAACCCATCTTTGAGCTGGTACTTGCCCCAGGGCCTGCTGGGAGCTGGGGGCAGTGGAGGGGACAGAAAGTTGAGCACAGGCAGCTGGTCCTGCCCTCAGGAGAGGATGTGGCCAGGCGGCACAATGTCCTGCACGGCTGGCTCCCGGACCCCACCGCCACCAGGCTCCACTGGTGCCCTCTGCACAGGTGTACCTGCCCACAGGTGGGCGCTGTCCTCCCGTTCACGGGCAGGAGCCCCTCGTTCTCTTCCTGGCCTGGCGCTTGGCCTGCACTTGAGCTACCGGAAATTTCTCTGGGTGTTCAGATCCGCCCCCTCCAGGGAGGGCTGAGGGATAGCTCCCAGTTATGCAGGCTTCTGGAAGGAACTCCCAAGCCACCTGGTTGGTGCGGCTCCTGCCCAGATGGTGGTTTTATGAGCAAATTAGGGGGAGGAGACATCAGCGGCTCCCCACGGAATCAGAGGGGCCCCCCATGCTGCTGACGCCAGGTGCCAGGGTCAGGGTGAGCCTCTGAGTATCCAGCAGGGGAATTCCTGAATGTGGGAACACCCCACTCCAACTGAACCACCTGGCCTCGTCGCCTCTCCTCTTCAGGAAAGACTAGGCTTGGGCTCTGGCCCCTGACTCAGGTCCCTTAGTCACACCGCTCACCTTGACGGATGAGGGCTGTAGTGGGGCGAACCGCGGCCCCCAACACACATGTCCACACCCAACCCCGGAACCGGCGCATGTGACCTTACTTGGAAAAAGGGTCTTTGCAGGTGTGATTAAGTGAAGGGTCTCAAGATGAGATCATCC
>NW_004444180.1:1381073-1396984 GCF_000243295.1 Trichechus manatus latirostris
TGAATCCACTGACAGGTGATCTTGTAGGAGGAAGGAGGGGAGATGTGGTGCACAGACCCCCGCGTGGGGTGGGGGTTGGTCGGCCTTTGCAAGCTCAAAGTGGCTGGGCTCGGCTCTGAGGAGCAGCAATAGCCCCCCAACGCTGTGATCACTCTGGGGCAGAGACAGGCTTAAGCCCACCCACCCACACACCTTGTATGTGAGAGGAATAGTCTGTCACCCCAAGGGGCACCCCTTCCCCGGACCCAATCCCTCCCCCTCCACACACACACTCTGCCCTTTCTCCCTCCCCTCCCTTCACCCCTCCTCCCCACCAAGAGCCTTCTGGGCCTTGGAATCCATCCTGTCTCCTGGAGGCCGTCCACTGCCAGCATCAAGGGCTGCAGAGGGACCTTAGTCCACCTTCCAGTCTTGTCCCCTCCTGCCCACCCTTCTCTGGCCAGGAGTCTGTTTTCTGGAAGCGCCTGAACTTCACCTCCTTCTTGACCCCTTCCTGAGCCTCCTGGCTGGGTGAGAGACAGTCGGCCTCAAGGTGTCTTCCCCAAAACCCCTGCCTCCCAGGGGTTATGGAGGGTGGCAGAAGGGACCCCAAGAACCTGCCTCGGGATTTGAATCCTCCCTCTGCCCTGTGGGTCTGTGTGATGGTGGGTATTTTCTTTGTAAACTTGGGGAAATGACCAAATCTCCTTCTCAGAGTCTGTGAAGATTAAGTGAATTCAAGCATGTGAAATTGTTAGAAAGGGCCTGACGCGGGTGAGCGTCTCGTGAATGCTGGCCGTGGTCATTTGTCATTTTCCCCTCAGCCTTGCGCTCAAAATTTTCCCAATTGCATGCTATTTTAACTTAATGTACCATAACTCAGTCAGCTATTCCTTTAGTGTTGGACATTTGAGTTATTTCCAGTTTTATTTGCTAAGATAGCTAATGCTCTAACAATCATCTTCTCACACGTAGAGTATTTCCCCCCTGTCATGGACTGAGTTATGTCCCCCAGAAAATATATGTATCAATTTGGCTGGGCCATGATTCCCAGTATTATATGATTGTCTACCATTTTGTCATCTGGTGTGATTTCCCTGTGTGTTGTATATTCTGTCACTATGATGTAATAAAATGCATTAGTGGCAGTTATACTGATGAGGTCTACAAGATTAGATAGTGTCTTAAGCCAATCTCTTTTGAAATATAAAAGAGAGAAGCAAGCAGAGAGACGTGGGAACCTCACACCACCAAGAAAAGTGCCGGGAGCAGAGCACATCCTTTGGACCTGAGGTTCCAGAGCAGAGAAGCTCTTAGACCGAGGGAAGATTGATGACAAGGACCTTCCTCCAGAGCCAACAGAGAGAGAAAGCCTTCCCCTGGAGCTGATGCCCTGAATTTGGACTTCTAGCCTACTAGACTGGGAGAGAATAAATTCTCTTTGTTAAAGCCATCCACTTGTGGTATTTCTGGTATAGCAGAACTAGATGACTAAGACACCCCCTTTGGAAATATTTCCTAAAAATTTCATTCCAGAAACCAAACTCCTGATTCAAAGGGTGTTGATATTTTTATTACTCTTTTTTTAAAAATAATATTTTATTGTGTTTTAGGTGAAAGTTTGCACAGCAAGTAAAGTTCCCATTCAACAATTTTTTAATTGTTCTGTAACATTGGTTACATTTTTCACAAGTGTGAGTGTTCTCATTATTCTGTTCTGTTTGTTCCTGTGGGATATTAGTCCTTGGACCAGTTTCTTTGACTCTTTGGTTTCCTTCATTCTCTATTGTTCTTGACGAGTAGAGACCGATAGTTATTCTTAGAGGGTTGCTCGCAAGCTTGTAAGACCTCAGACCCTACTCACGAGGATGTAGAGCATTATCTTTATGAACTTGCTGTTGTTTTAGGTCCCATAGAGTTGGTTCTGACTCATAGCAGCCCTACGTACAACAGAATAAAACACTGCCCAGTCTTGAGCTATCCTCACAATTGTTGTTATGCTTGAGCCCATCGTTGAAGCCACTGTGTCAATCCATCTGGTTGAGGGTCTTTCTCTTTTTCACTGACCCTCTACTTTGCCAAGCATGATGTCCTCCAGGGACTGATCCCTTCTGATAACATGTCCAAAGTATGTGAGATGTAGTCTCACCATCCTTGCTTCTAAGGAGCATTCTGGCTGTACTTCTTCCAAGACAGATTTGTTTGTTCTTTTGGCAGCCCATGGTATGTTCAGTATTCTTCGCCAACACCACAATTCAAAGGTGTCAATTCTTCTTTGGTCTTCCTTATTCATCGTCCAGCTTTCACACGCATAGGAGGCGATTGAAAACACCATGGCTTGGGTAGGCACACTTGAGTAGCTTTTGCTACTCTACATTCAAGGGCAAGTTTCAGAGTCTCTTCTGACATCCATTTTGGTCTTTTCTTTCTTTCTTGTCTTTTTAAATGACTTTTTTCTTTATGTATGATGTCCTTGATGTCATCCCATAACTCATCCGATCTTCAGTCATTAATGTTCAATGCAATACACCTATTCTTGAGATGGACTCTAACTTCAGGTGCAATATACTCAAGGCTGTATTTTGGCTCTTATGGACTTGTTCTAATTTTCAATTTGTCATTCCCAGCGTAGTAGACCATATGATTGTTGGATTCAAAAAGGCCATTACCAGTCCATTTTAGCTCACCAATGCCTAGGATAGTGCTCTACAAGCATTCCATTTCATTTTTGACAATTTCCAATTTTCCTAGATTCATACTTCATACATTCCACATTCCAATATTTGCAGCTATTTCTTCTCATTTTGAGTCATGCCACATCAGCAAATGACAGTCCCAAAAGCTTGACTCCATCCGTGTCATTAAGGTAGCCTTTACTTTGAGAAGGCGGCTCTTCCTCAGTCATATTTTGAGTGCCTTCCAACCTGAGGGACTCATCTTCTTGCACTATATCAGACAGTGTTCCGCTGCTATTCATGTTTTCACTGGCTAATTTTTTCGGAAGTTGATCATCAGGTCCTTCTTTCCAGTCTGTTTTAGTCAGGAAGCTCCAGAGAAACTTGTCCACCATGGGTGACCCTGCTGGCATTTGAAATACCGGTGGCATAGCAACACGTAAGCCATCCCAGTACCACACACTGACAGACGAGTGGTGGATGTGCTTGATTTTATATATCTACACATACATACATGTTCGTGTGTGCTGCATGTATATTCATATATGTAATGTACATTATTATATATATAAATATATGTGCAGCACACGCAAACATATATATGCATAGGCTTACAGATACACCTATACGTGACATTTTATTACTCTTAATGATCTTCCCAGCTTTGTCTTTAAAAAATGGGTGAGTCACTTTACCCTTGGGAAGAGAATGAGTACGTCTATCTTTCCTAGAGCCTCAAGAGCGCTGTGTGTGTGTATAAATTATGTATATATATACATACATACATATATGCCCCAATGTACGTATGCCAACGTTTACAAAAACAAATCCTGTAGTTAATATAAACTGATCTGTGTCGTTAATGCCATGGGCAGTGGTGGTTCAGTGGTAGAAATCTCACCTTCCATGTGAGAGACCTGGGTTCAATTCCTGCCCAACGCACCCCATGCACAGCCACCACCCCTCTGCCATTGGCAGCTTGCATGTTGCTATGGTGCCGAACAGGTTTCTCCAGAGCTTCCAGGCTAAGATGGACTAGGAAGAAAGGCTTGGTGATCTACTTCTGAGAATTAACCAGTGAAAACCCTATGGATCACAATGGTCTGATCTGCAACTGATCGTGGGGATGGCACAGAACTGGGTGGCATTTCATTCTGTTGTACGTGGTGGTCGCTGTGAATTGAAGGCCAACTTGACTGCCAACAACAACAAAACACACACACACATATATATACGGTACATATATGCACATTACATATATAAATTTGTTTTAATTAGTATTTCTAAAATTTTTCTTAGTTTACTACTGATATTTTCTTCAAATGTTCTTCTGTGTCTATTGATCTCTTCCAAATGTGATCAGTTATTACTGGGAACTATCTCATTATATGACAGCACCCCTAATCTCTGCCCATGCCTTCTTGCCCCTCCCCTCAGGTGAAATCATATTTCCCCAGGAAACATCCCGACCCAAACCTACAGGCCCTGCCCATAGCATGCGAACTGCACCGTTGTAATCGATAGGGTTTTCAACGGCTAACTGAAAAAAAGAATTGGTCGAAGTTCAACCGTTTCACGAGGTAGCATATGAATCGGAACCGATGGTACTGAAGGAAGAAGTCCAAGCTGCACTGAAGGCATTGGCGAAAAACAAGGCTCCAGGAATTGACGGAATATCAATTGAGATGTTCCAACAAATGGGTGCAGCACTGCAAATGCTCACGCGTCTTTGCCAAGAAATATGGAAGAAAACTACCTGGCCAACCAACTGGAAGAGATCCATCTTTATGCCTATTCCCAAGAAAGGTGATCCAACCGAATGTGGAAATTATCAAACAATGTCACTAATATCACATGCAGGTAAATTTTGCTGAAGATCATTCAAAAGCAGCTGCAGCAGTACATCAACAGGGAACTGCCTGAAATTCATGCTGGATTCAGAAGAGGATGTGGAACAAGGGATATCATTGCTGATGTCAGATGGATCCTGGTTGAAAGCAAAGAATACCAGAAGCGTGTTTACATGTGTTTTATTGACTAGGCAAAGGTATTCAACTGTGTGGATCATAACAAATTATGGATAACATTGCAAAGAATGGGAATTCCAGAACAGTTAATTGTGCTCATGAGGAATCTGTACATAGATCAAGAGGAGTCTTTCGAACAGACCAAGGGGATACTTCGTGGTTTAAAGTCAGGAAAGGTGTGCATCAGGGTTGTATCCTTTCACCATACTTATTCAACCTGTGTACTGAGCAAATAATCCAAGAACCTGGACTATATGAAGAAGAACGGGGCATCAGGTTTGGAGGAAGACTCATTAACAACCTTGGTTATGCAGAGGACACAACCTTGCTTGCTGAAAGTGAAGAGGACGTGAAGCACTTACTGATGAAGATCAAAGACACAGCCTTCAGTATGGATTACACCTCAACATAAAGAAAAGAAAAATCTTCACAACTGGACCAATAAGCAATATCATGATAAACGGAGAAAAGATTAAAGCTGTCAAGGATTCCATTTTACTTTTACTCCACAATCAACACCCATGGAAGCAGCAGTCAAGAAATCAAACGATGCATTGCATTGGACAAATCTTCTGCAAAATACCTCTTTAAAGTGGTGAAAAGCAAAGATGCCGCTGTGAAGACTAAGATGCACCTCACCTAAGCCATGGTATTTTCAATTGCTTCATATGCGTGTGAAAGCTGGACAATGAATAAGGAAGACCAAAGAAGAATTGATACCTTTGAATCACGGTATTGGTGAAAATATTGAGTATACGATGGACTGCCAAAAGAATGAACAAATCTGTCTTGGAAGGAGTACAGCCAGAATGCTCCTTGAAAATGAGGATGGCGAGACTTCATCTCACGTACTTTGGACATGTTATCAGGAGGGACCAGTCTCTGGAGAAGGATATCATGTTTGGTAAAGCAGAGGGTCAGTGAAAGAGAGGAAGACCCTCAACCAGGTGAATTGACATAGTGGCTGCAACAATGGGCTCAGGCATAACAATGATTGTGAGGATGGCTCAGGACCAGGCAGTGTTTCGTTCTGTTCTGTTCTGTGTCGCTGTGAGTTGGAACCAACTTGATGGCACCTAACAACAACAACACTCCCCCCTGCATCTGGCATGAATGTGTCATACTAAGGCATTTAGGGTATGTATTACTTCCTGCTGCCAGGTCAAGGAGCTCTGGTAGTGCAGTGGTTAAAGCGCTCAGCTGCCAAACGAAAGGTCGATGATTTGAACCCACCAGCCGCTCTGCAGGAGAAAGATGTGGCAGTCTACTTGTGTAAAGATTATAGACTTGGAAGCCTTATGAGGCAGTTCCACTCTGTTGGAATCAATGGCAATGCGTTTCGGCCACGAGGCCTGGTCACCATGATGTCATCAATACAGTGAACTGGCATTTTGTCCTGTGGGACGATCAAGATTGAGGCAATAGAGGTTCCTGAGCACTGTGTTATGGCAAGGCGAGGAGAATGGAATTACGTGAACCCAGGTGCTTTGTTGTCCTGCCAGGTGAAAGCAAGCTTCTAGTAGTGTGTATGGAGGAGAAGAGGCCTGCCAAATGAGGGTTCCCAAACAGGAGCTGTGTTGCTGTGTTCCTTTACATAGCACACATCTGGACAAGCAGCTGCCGCTGAAGCCACCACCTGATTGTGTTTACAATTATCCTATCATTCTCCAAATCCATCTGTCTCCCTCACAGGCTGAGTAGGTGAGTTAAAAGGAAATGTGATAGGGATCTGAGATATTTCCACAAGTGTGTACTGCAAACCTTCTCCTAGACTTCCCCCGAGGACTCTGGCCACTTGGCAGTGTGGTTGTGTGCTAACCAGCATTGGGAGGATGGTAGACCATGTTCCTGGGCTGCATATGACTCCTACTCTGACAGGGGGGTACTCATGGTGTCACAGTGTCTCATAGTCCTTCCACAAGTGGAGCGGGCTCTCCCTTGCGGGGCTGTGGTCTGTGAAATAACTGCTCAGTTCTGGACATTAGGGGAGTGTCTGTGACTCTCCCATTGGTTTGACTTAGGTCTTTCTCTGTTCATCAGACCTAGAGGTTGTTTCCATTTATGGAAATCAATGAAAACTTTGGTAGTCTACTTATGTCAGTTCTGGGGACATCGTGATCAATTCGCCACTGCCAAAGGTCCTACACATACTGCCCTGGCCCCGTTACCCATTATGGTAATGACACCCATCATGTGGTTGGCGCTGCCACCTGGCATCCGCACTCAAGGAGCCCCCTTCGACGAGAGCATCTTCCACCATCATCCTCAGCATACAGAACATTTCAAGGATGCTGGTGCTCCCCTACAAACATATTTCTCAGTGCCTTTCATTCAAAGAGACATTGTTGGGGATGGATGAACAGATCCATGTAATAAATCTCCTGAATAAATCAAGCCATGGTCTTGATTTCAATCACCTCCTATGCAAGCAAACCTGGGCAATGAAAAAAGAAGACAGAAGAATTATCAATGCATTCAAATTGTGGTATTGCTGAAGAATATTGAATATGCTGTGGACTGCCAGAAGAATGAACAAATCAGTTTCAGAAGATGTTCAACAAGAGTGCTCCCTAGAAGTGAGGTTGGTGAGGCTTTGGCTCACCTACTCTAGACATGTCATCAGGAAAGACCAATCACTAGAAAAGGATATCATGTTTGGTAAAGTAGAGGGTCACTGAAAATGAGGGAGACCCCCCCCATGAGATAGATTGACACAACAATGGACTCAGATACATCAACGATCATGAATAAGGCACAAGACCAGGCAACTTTTTGTTCTGTTGTACGTAAGCTCCTTGTCAGTCAGAGCCGACTTTACAGCAACAACTTCTCTGTGCTTTTGTATGTTTTCCTCCTCATTATACCAAGGAAGCCCTGACACCTCATTTCATTTAATGTAGCACACCATTGTGTCCAACCAACACAGCACACAGACAGAGCCAGTCCAGCTTCTACATGACCAGACTTACCGAATTCCAGGTCTCTGGTAGATGAGTACGTATTGATAAATCTACCCAGACGCCATGTTATGCTATGTCCCTCAGAGTCCATTCCCTCCAATGTCCCCGGGTTTCTGCTATCATAAGTTGGCAAAAGTTTACATTCATGTGTAGATGAGCTCCTCCTAGGTCAGGGTTGTGCTTTTCCCTCTGAGATCCGATTCTAGTCTTGAGTCTGGAACTAATGACAGTCAGTGGGTTTGAGGAGAATTGTTGTCTCCTAGCAAGCTGAAATCCTCACAACTGGACCAATAAGCAACATCATGATAAACAGAAAATATTGAAGTTGTCAAGGATTTCAGTTTACTTGGATCTACAATCAATGCCCATGGAAGTAGCAGTCAAGAAATCAAACGATGCATTGCACTGGGCAAATCTTATGCAAAAGACCTCCTTAAAGTGTTAAAAAGCAAGGATGTCACTTTGAGAACTAAGGTGCACCTGATCCAAGCCATGGTATTTTCCATCACCTCATATGCATGCAAAAGTGGGACAATGAATAAGGAAGAGTGAAGAAAAATTGATGCCTTTGAATTATGGTATTGGCGAAGAATATTGAATATACCATGGACTGCCAGAAGAACTAACAAGTGTATCTTGGAAGAAGTACAGTCAGAGTGCTCCTTAGAAGTGAGGATGATGAGACTTCATCTCACATACTTTGGACGTGTTATCAGGAGGGACTAGTCCCTGGAGAAGGACATTATGTTTGGTAAGGTAGAGGGTTAGCAAAAGAGAGGAAGACCCTCAACAAGATGGACTGACATAGTGGCCTCAACAATGGACTCAAACATAGCAATGATTGTGAGGATGGCCCAGGACCAAGCAGTGTTTCATTCTGTTGTACATGGGGTCACCATGAGTCGGAACTGGCTAAACGGCATCTAACAACAACAGCAAGAGTGTTGCCTTAAGTGAGGCCATCCAGGACCCCTGGGCATGGGGAGACTACCCTCAGACGGAGAGGAGCGGCTGCTTCTGCTGGCAAGGGAGGTTCAGGGGGACTTGGAGTTCAAGGTCCTCAGGTTCAGTAAAATCCGGCCCTTCTAATTCTTTGCAGATAAATGTCCTACCTTTCACCTAAGGGGCCTGGTGAGACATTGAATAATATTTGAGTTGTAATTCATTAACCATTGTTCTTTCAAATTGAACATCTTCTTTTTTTAAAACATTGTGCCTGCATCTATAAGAGATAACTTTTTTTTTTTTTTTTTTTTTTTTCAGAAAATCCAGAGAAGCCGTTTGTTTCTCTGTCCATGCCTTGAGCTGAGAACTCAAGGCTGGAGCTCATCATTTTCTTTCTTGAACTTTCTGGTGTAGTCAGAAGTAGCCATCCCACCCCACAGTCCTTGAGTTCATCATTACCACCATGGTGTTCAATTGCAAGAGCCTCTTGGTCTCCGAAAACTGTGCTTTCAATAGGCAGTTGATTCCAGAAAATTACAGGTGATGCTTCTACTAGTAACTATACTCATGGGCTCTCTGTATCCTATTTTCCACTGGTGATAAGGTCATTATTGACACTGAACTTGACCTGGTCTGACAATTAATCCCAGATTCCCACCTTTGAAGTTCTGCTTTCCTGGAAACAGGGCTGCACCAGGGAAGGTCAGGATGGGGAGCTTGGTCAGTGTCTTAAGCAAAACCAGTGAAATATATATATATATATTTACATACATACATAGAGAGAGAGATTTATCTCAAGGAAATGGCTCACGTTGTTGTGGAGACTGGCAAATCCCAAAGTCTGTGGGGCAGGCATCGGTTGGAGGCTTCTCCTGACTCACGTGACTGCAAGGGCTGATGAACCCAGAATCGGCAAGCCTGGTGACAGGCTGCTGGCTCAATTCCCAAGAACTAGAGGTTAGATGATGATGAGCCAGAAACGGAATCCAGAGCAAGCAAGTGAGCTTTGCCAGAACGTCCATATATATATTGAATGCAGGCCACATCCCTGGGAAACGGATGATCTGATTGCATCAGATCACATAATGAAGGTGATTACATTATATCACAAAATGGAGGACAATTAGGTCACAAAAATGGAGGATAATCACGTAATACTGAGAATCACGACCTAGCCAAGCTGACACATAATATTAACTATCGCAGTCAGGAAAACTGAAGGCTCTCCAGGTATTTTGAGTAGAAAGAGATCTATGGTAAGGAGTTAAAAAACAAAAACAAAAACCAAACCCATTGTCGTCGAGTTGATTCCAAATCATAGCAACCCTATAGGACAGGGTAGAACAGCCCCATAGGGTTTCCAGGGAGTGGCTGGTGGGTTTGAACTGCCAACCTTTCGGTCAGCAGCCAAATGCTTAACCACTACGCCACCAGGGCTCCAGGAAGTTAGGAGCCTCCACAAATGCTGAGAAGTTTGAGGAGTGGAAGGTCACTTTCAGGAGCCACGTTCGGTGACCTTGATGGCTGGAACCCTGGAGTGCCTGGAAGCTGTCCCCAGTGTCCCCAGTCACCTGCAGCACTTAAGGAGTGATGCTCAGTCTGGTTGGTCCCAGAAGCAAGGGAGCTTGCCATCAACACCTGCCACGGCCTCCCTGCAGCTGCCACTGGAGAATAAGGGCCCTTCCTTCCCTTCTGCTTCTCAAATCTTGCTCAAGCACCTCTCACAGTCAGCACATATCCTCAGAAGGTGTTCTGGGAGCTCCAGCATGGTCTCCTCTCCCAGGAGGCAGACGAGAATAGACGGGGGTGGGATTATGCAGAATTAACAATAATCTGGCACTAAGCGCAGGGCTTAGTTTCTAAATATATGAGTATTTTCTACTTATCTTTTCTTTCCTGGATTCTATTTTAATTCCACTCTGGTCTAAGAACATGGCTTGTATGCTTTCAGTCCTTTCAGCTTTGTTGAGACTTGCTTTGTGGGTCAGTATAGAGTCGTTGCTGTTGTTAGCTGCTGTGAAGTTGCCCCCAACTCATGGTGACCCCGTGTATAATGGAAAGAAACGCCGCCCGGTCCTGTGCCATCCTCACGATCAGACCGTTGTGATCCACAGGGTTTTCATTGACTGATTTTCAGAAGTCAATCACCAGGCCTTTCTTCCTAGTCTGTCTTAGTCTGGAAGCTGGGCAGAAACCTGTTCGGCATCATAGCAACACACAAGCCACCACTGACAGAGGTGGTGGTTGCGTATGAGGTGCATTGGGCGAGAATCAAACCCAGGCCTGTCCCATGCAAGGAGAAAATTCTACCCCTGAACCACCACTGCCCCCGTGCCAGTAACTATATTGTTATTGTTGTCAGGGACTGTCGAGTCGGTTCTGACTCATAGCTACCATAAGGTCCCTCCTGATAACATGTCCAAAGTATGTGCCTATGGATTAGTTTATAGTAACTGGAGGATTAGTTGTTGTAAATGTTCCATGTGCTTGAAAAGAATGTGTTCTCTCTGTTGCTCCGTGTGGTGGTCTCTCTACACCCATTAGGTCGAGATGATTATGTCTTGTTCACAGCCTTGCAGACACCCTTACTGATATTTTCTCTGCTTATTCTATCAGTTACTGAGAATTTTGTGTTAAAATCTCTCACCATGATTGCAGATTTGTCCACTTTTCTTGGAAGCTCTGTGAATTTTTGTTTTATGTATCTGGAGGACATGTTATTAGGTACATAAAAATTTAGAATTTCCTATCCCCTGGTGAAATAGGCCTTTTATCATTATGAGGTGACCTTTTTATCTCTTGTAATGCTTTCTTTGTATGTGTGATAAATAAAAAATGTTTGTTGTAGTCTGCAGCCACTAAATTGGGGAGTAATTTGTTACCCAGCAAGGGTTAACAACATATATATTTCTTGATATAATATGCATATACAAATGCATTAGGAAAAGTTTTGAGACAGTTGTTACTTCTGGGAAGGGGGTATAAAATTGGAATATTCACTTCTAACATTTTTAAGTGTACAATTCAGTGACGTTAATTCTTATGAGTTGGAGCCTGCTTGAGGGCACCTAACAACAACAATGACAATTCCCTTCGTGTTGTACAGCCATCACCACTGTCTATTTCCAAATGGTTTTCATTGCCCCAAACAGAAACTCCCCTGAAACCGTAACTCCCTATTTTCTTTCCCCCAGCTCCTGGTCACCACTGATAAATTTTTGTCTGTATGCATTTGCCTGTTCCAGATGTTTCATGCGATACTTATCCTTCTGTGTTCTTTGTCAGACTACTCCGTCAACTCAGTTTCCCAGGGAGTGAATTCATGTCGTAACCATCGATTCTGTGACAGTTGTTTGTGTTTCAGTTTTGTCTCAATAAAGCTGGAAGATATTAAGATAAAGATTTTTGAAAGCATACGTGAAAGCAGTTAGGCACAAAAGACTCCATACAGTTTGATTTCATTTATAGGAAATTCAAAAACAAGCAAGACAAATCTATGGTGACAGACCTCAGAATGGAGTCCCTGGGTGGTGCAAATGGTCACGCAACGGACTACTAGCGAACACATGAGGTCTGCGTGAGTTGGAATCCACTCGATGGGAACTGACAAGAACAGACATCGGAATAGTGTTTGCTTATGGGCCGAGGGGATTGGCTGGAAGAGGGTGCGAGGAAACTTTCTGGGGCGGTGGCAATCGTCTAGGAGTTGCCCGGTGGCACAAACAGCTACATGCTGAGCTACTAACCAAAAGATTGGTGGTTCAAACCCACCCAAAGTTGCCTTGGAAGAAAGACCTTTCAGTTAGCAGCCAAGCCCCTAACTGTTGTGCCACGAGGGCCCAACATGAAGTTCTTTTTAAAAAAATTATTCAGCAACTATTTTTTTAGAAAAGTAAAGGATGCGTACCTCTTTAATACATCCTTAACACACCTCCACCTCACGTACTTGAGTTCCTTAGCTCCTTGAATGGAGACCACGCTGAGAACATCGGTGGGGATTTTTTTTTTCTTCTCTGTTTTTTCTTTGAGTTTTGGTAAAAATATACACAACAAAACATATACCAGTTCAACAATTTCTACATGTACAACTCAGTGACATTTTCACACCTTCAAGTCATGCCAACTTTCTCTATCCTCTTCTCCAAATTATTTCACCAACATCAACACAAACTCACTGCTCCTTAAGCCTCCCATTCAACTCTTCCAGTTGGTGCTGTCAATCTGATCACAAACAGATAATTCTTCAAAAGAACACAACGCTCAAGGCAGATACTCTTTTCTAATTAAGCTAAACTATTGCTTGGTTTAAAGACGACTTCAGGGAATAGCCTCAATCCAAGGTTTACAGATTTCCTCAAGGCAACAGTCTTGGGTTCATCCGGCCTCAATGGCTCCAGAAAGTCTGGACTCTATAAGAATTTGAAATGATGTTCCACATTTTCTCCCTTCTGAGTGGGACTTTTCCATAGACTCTTTGATCAAAACTTTCAAAAATGGTAGCCAGGTACCATCTAGTTCCTCTGATCTTGTGACAAAGAAAGCCGTCATCGAGCAGGCAATTAGACATGAGTTCCAGTGCTTTCTCCAGCTCCCAACCCTCCCCCGCTGCTCCAGGCTAATAGAGACCAACCACTGTACCTTGGAGGGTCGCCTGCAAGCCTCTACAACCCCAGGCAGTCACCATCTTGGGCTCAGCCCATAAAGTCCATTTAACAGGGCCACATAATTCGAAAATAAATTGTACGAGTTCGTGGAGGAGGGGAGTTTGGTGAGGCCAGCAGGTTGAGGAACTTCAGCAAAGACTTCATCACATCCTGCCCTCTGATCCCATCTGCTAACAACCCAACACCCATCGGCCCAGTTCCCCTGGGCTTCAGGGGACGTCTTCCTAGTAGGAGGTGGGTGCCAGCAGCTAAGAAGCCCCAACCAGAGCTCAGTGACCCAGCATGGAGTGGAGCTAGCTGCTGACTCCAGGACTCGAAGGACTCAATCTACAAGATCAGATTGTATCTTGAGTCAATGTCTTTTGAGATATAAAAGAGAGAAGTGAGCAGAGAGACATGGGGACCTCATACCACCAAGAAAGCAGTGCTGGGAGAAGAGCATGTCCTTTGGACCTGAGGTCCCTGCACTGAGAAGCTCCTAGACCAGGGCACGATTGATGACAAGGACCTTCCCCCAGAGCTGACAGAGTGAGAAAGCCTACCCCTGAAGCTGGCACCCTGGATTTGGACTTCTAGTCTCCTAGACTATGAGAGAATAAATTTCTCTTTGTTAAAACCATCCCTTGTGGTATTTCTATTATAGCAGCGCTAGATAACTAAGACATCTCCCCCTGAGCCTTCGGGACCTCCGGGTGGCCTCAGCAGAGCATCAGAGTGGACGCTGAGCCACTGTCTTCCTCTCTCTTACTCTCTCTTTCTTTGTCTGTCTGTCTCTGCCCCTAACTGTCTCTTGTCCCTCTATTTCTTAGTATCTCTCTCTCTTTAGCTCTGTCTTTCTCTCTCGGTCTGTCTGTTTCTGTCTCCCTCTCTCTGTCTCTCTCTTTCCCTCTCTATCTCTCTCCTCTCTCTGTCCCCAACCCCCCCCCGTCTCTCTGTCTTTCTCCCCCTCTCTCTCTTTCCCTCCTGTCCTGCTGTGCCCTGCCCCAGTTCCTGACTCGCAGGCCATCAGCACAGTAAATGGCTGGATTTTGCCATGATGTTCTGGGAGGGCCACCAGGGGACAGCTGGTGATGAGGCCACAGCTGCCGTCCAGGTCGGCGTGACCATCGTTGGGCCCCTGGCCACCCGGCAGCCTGAGAGGAGTAGGGAAGGTGGATGGTGGGGCCCGCCCAGGTCAGGACCCCTTGTCCACCCCGTGCTTGCTGGGCACCCGGGGCTCCGCAGCCTCGGAACTGTCTGGCCTGAATACTCTCATCCTCCCAGCCTCCACACTGGGCCGGGGGTGCGTCAGCACACTGTGGGGACGTCCAGGGTCTTCTCTGCACACCTCAGTTCCCCCAGGCACAGACAGCAGAGGGACGGGATCTGTCCCTGGAGAGGCTGTCTGGGCAGCAGGGCTGTGGGGGGCTGTGAGGTGCAGTGGGGGATGTTCAGCCCAGAGTCCCTAGGTCCCCTGCCCAGGCCAGTCCTTGTCATCTGCCCCGGCCCCTGGTGGGGCTCAGGCCACACCCACGAGTCCTCTTGCAGCCGACCTTCATCCTTAGTCACTGGGCAGGGCCCGTGGGGGTCCTGGGGGTGCAGAGAGACGGCAGGGGTCAAGCTATACGCAGGCAGCGAGGGGTATGAGGGACAGCAGCCCAGACATGAGGGGGTGTGACTCCTGGCAAAGCCCAAAGCTGGCAGGGTGGGCTGCAGAGGGCACGGCCTGGGCAGGGATGGGGCCACATGAACTCCAGGAAAGCTAGGGGCCTCCCACCTCCGTGGGGGGCTGTGCTCCACAGCCACGGGAGAGGCTGAGAACAGGGGTCAACGAGACCCCCAAGCAGAGGTGGTCCCATGACAGCAAGGCCCATCCCCCAGAATTAAGACAAGGCAGTCCCCCCCGATGCTCGATCAGAAGTCGGGGTCCCGTGAGCAGGTGAATGGGTCTGGATGCTTTCCTTGGGTGTTCACCTCCCCACTGAGCCCCTCACCATTCCCGGCCCCCACCTTCACCTTCTTAGGCTGAAGAGGCTTCAGACTCGTGGCAGTGGACAGAGCCCCTCTGGCTGGCACCGTCTGGTTAAGGCAGCACCAAGCCGGGGAAACAAAAAGTGGACTATTACAGAAACACGGCAGAGACGGCCGGGTCCGGGCCCCGCTGCTGGGCTCCAGGACAGCAGGAACGACCTCCCCTGGACTCCTTCGGCCCTGCCGCGCCCCACCCCCCCGGGCCTGGCCGTCAGCTTGTCCATGCCGGGCAGCAGGGAGGGGCAGACCTGGCCCAAGCTGCCAGGTCCCTCACCCTGGAGCTGGCAAACCCCTCCTCAGTACAGAGGGGCCATCCGCAGGAGGAGGAGACCGGACCCTCCCCAGGCCCGGCTGACAAGCTGTGCTGGGAGCTGGGTCCCCACCCAGGACCTAGGGAGCAGACGGTGTCAGTCACACCCTCCATGACTAGGGTGCCCCTGTCCCCTTCAGGGCCTGGCCTGGAAAGCCCAAGGAAGGGGGCCTCCCAGCTTCTAGTGATGCCATCATGGCCAGGAAATTAACCACCCCCGATCATGTCAGGGCCCCATGCCCCAGGAACTACGGCCATCCCCCATTCCTGACAGCGAGGTGGGAGCAGAAGGGGCCTCTCTTGCTTGGGGGTGGTGGGTGGGGTAGGATCTAGGGTGCCTG
>NW_004444180.1:1397224-1421816 GCF_000243295.1 Trichechus manatus latirostris
CCTCCCTCCTGAAGTACAGAGACCCTGGTGCCCCACTGCTGGGGGCAGACCCCCCCCCCATGCGGGCTTTCTTTCCATCCAGCTGACAGGCCTGCCATCCTTCCTTATTTCTAATCTGCTCCAGATGAACTTGGAGGTTAAGATCTATTAATCCCAGCGATTTCATTTCCTTCTTACCAGTGACTTATTTTCTCGTGCAAACCAAATTAGGCTGCACCTGTGCTGGGCAGAGGGTCTCCCCAGAGGGTGGGGGCCTCCATGTAGGGCCGCTGAAGCCCTGCTCTGGGCCAGCTGCCCACTGAGCCCCCTGCTCCAAATTAGACCCTGGGGAGACATCAGGGCATCGCTGGGTGGCGCTAACAGTTACAGTGCTCACTGCTAACTGAAGGGTTGGAGGTTCGATTCCACCCAGAGGCGACTTGTAAGAAAGGCCTGGTGATCTTCTTCCAAACAATCATTCATTGAAAACCCTACGGACCACAGTTCTTCTCTGACACAATGGGGTTTCCAGGGGTCAGGGTCAACTCGATGGCAGCTGGTTACTGGTTGTGACGATACCGGGGCTTCAATCAGGCCAGTCTGGCTGACCGAAAAGGCCGCCCCTAAGTGGCGCGTCCTCTGGTGACAGGCGGTCCTGCCGGGACAGCAGGGGCAGCAGTGATTAGTTTAGTGCGGGTGCAGGGCGGGGTCTGCAGGGGTGGCATTATCTATCTTTCCAAATCCTGCTTGTAAACCTGGAAATGGCGTGGCTTAGCAGAACCTCCCTGGCTGGACATCTGTGGCCAGCCTGCCTTCCTTCCTGCATCCTGCTCTCCTAGGTCCCCAGCCTCTGTCCAGCACCCGCCCCCACCCGTAGTCTGCCAGCTCTGGAGGACAATGGCCCCAGCCACCCGTTCCTGTGGCCCCCAAGACACCCACCGGGCCAGACACACAGGAGGTCCAGTGTCCTCTGCACGTGTGGCCTCCTCTGCTGCAGAAACCATGTCTGTCAGGCACATGGCTGTGTCCCCGTGGTGGAGTGCCTGCCCGCAGGAGCTGGTGGCTGGCTAGAGTGGAGTCTGGGGTCTGCAGAGAGGGCCTCACTCTCAGGAAGTCCCTCTGTGGAGATGTGGGGCCAGATCCAGCATCTGGAAAGGACAGGGGAGAAGCAGCCAGCCAGGCCCACCTCGCAAACTGAGTGGTTCCAGCTCGAGGCCCACAGAGAGGAGCCTTCGGTGCAGGGTGGCCCCCTGCAGCTCTGGGTGCTCTAGAGATTTCCTCTGCTAACCCCGCATCGTCAGCAAGGCGCCCCTCCACACCGGCAACTTGGTTATCCACAGCATCGCAGTGGCTTCAAATGCAGCGTCGACCGTTAATAAACACAGGCATTCACACCGTATTGGAGGCGCTTTCGTTAAAATGAGAATGCTCTCCATTTTCTTTCTGCTCTTCTATTCACTTCTTCGAGAAGCTCAGACCCTCTTTGCTGCTTTCGTGGGGGGGCGGCATGGACGGGCTGTTGGCAGACACATGGACCTAGGCTGTCGAGGACACTCAGGCTGGGCCAGAAAGTGGCTGTGTGACTGCCTGGCAGGAGGAAACCAGAACCAGCTCAGGCTGGACCCTCTGCCTGGGGGTGCAACGGCCGCCACACACCTGTCTGTTTCTATCCTGGGACCCAGAGGGGGAAACGGGGGGGTGGGGCCTCAGCCCCAGAACACCACAGGCAGGGAAGTGGCATGGAAAGATGCCCTGAGGGAGACTGAGGAACAGGAGAGCGGAGAGAACACGGGTCCCTGGGGTCCCGCACATCGTCGGGCAGTGAGCAGAATCCACGAGCAGGGAGGGACGGGAGGTGTGCTGCTGACCTCAGCAATGGGCAGGGCTCTGGGATCCACCCTCCAGGACAGGCTGGCGGGGTGAATCCCCCGAGATGTCAGCGCCAAGAGTGGGGACGGTCTGCCCCTGTGCTGCCTCCTCCCCTCAACCGCCACCTGGAGTGGCACCTACCTTGGGGTGAAGCTGGGGTGGGGGGTAGGGGGTGAGGGGAAAGATGATGACTCAGCTTTGGGAAGGAGGCCCTCCCAGGGTCAGCCGCTCAGAGCCACCATGACCAGCTCCCGGCCTGGCCACTGGACTTGCAGGCCCCGCCTCCACCTCTCTCCGCAAAGAGGGGTATGCCCAAGAAAGTGGCCTGGAAACTTACACAGGCCTCCACCCAACCAAGAGTGGCCTCACCTTTGAGTAATCAGAAAATCCTGACCAATCCAAACCCATGGTCCTGAGATTCCACCCTGGGGGCTCTGTGACAAAGGACCACAAATAGGGGGCGAGGGGACTGAAGAGCGAGGGGACTGTAAGAACAGAAACTCTCTCAAGGATCTGGAGCCTGGGAGTCCAGCCAAGGCGTCCACAGGGCCGAGCTCCCTCTGAAGTCTTCAGGGGAAGAGGCTTCCTTGTCTCTCCCAGCTCTGGTGGCCCTGGCCCTCCTTGGCTTGCAGATGTATCTTGGCACAGCCATCCTCCCTCTGTGTGTCCCCACATCTCGTTTCATGAGGACACCACTCAGACGGGATTAGCCCCCGCCCTCCCACCCCTGCTCCAGCTTGACCTTATATTAACTGATAATATCTTCAAAGACCCTCTTTCCAAACAAGGTCCCATTCACAGGCACAGGGCTTAGGACTTGAACACGTCCTTTTGGGGGATACAAGTCACATAACAGGGTCCTGCTGTATTGCTTTCTGAAAGTGTTTGGCCTCAGAGCCCCTGTGGAGCTGCCTCTGAGAAGCAGGGCTACTATTGAGAGCCCCAGGGCCCCCTCGGGGTGGGGAGGCTGGAGGACAGCTGTGTCACAGACAGGGCTGGGGTCCAGGGGTCTCAGCGTCTCACGGGTGGTGGGATAGGACTCAAGTTTCTCTGGTGAGTGCATGTGTGAGTGCGGGATGGGGGCGGGGTGGGGACACAGCCGGTTAAGCGAACTCACTGCAGAGCCCATGACACCAATCCAGACGGCCTCACACCTGCACTTGGTACCCAGGGAATGGGTCAAGTCAGGCCCAGTGATTGATGGAGGTATCGAAGGCATCCGGAGAAAACCAGGACAAATCCCTTATTAAACACAAATTTCACAGGAAACAATAACCAGGGCAAAAATGGAAATCTGCCAGCTATTTACGCATGGAGAATTGGCGTAGGGTGGCAGGGGCCTGTGACGAAACAGGCAAATTCCGAGAAATCCAGACTCAATCCGTCGAACTATATTAACTTTAATTACTAACATTCAACATAATTATGGGATATTTTTCTTGTGCTGGCGTCGGAGGAAAGCTGTTTGGGTGCTTCGGAGACTTGAGACCTGATTCTGCGGGCGAGAGAGTGTTTGATGGACGTCTCCAAATTCCGAAAAACAAAGAACAATAACAGTATAAAAACCAAATTGAACTCACAAAGAACTGGTCTCATTAGGAAGCCAGGAGGGACAGCGTGGCCCAGGCGCCTCGTGGTCCCCACAATTCTGGGGCTGAGACCTTTCCCCGGGTCTCCGGAGCGATATTTCATTAAACAAGTAAATACAAGGAGAGTGGTACTAAACATTCATGGAATATTAAGCCACAATTCACCGGAGTGTAAACATCATTACGTCTTGCTAGACCCATTATCAATCAGACGTGGAGCCTCCACGCCGTATATTTTCTGCTCAATTGCGCTGGACTCAGTTTCTTTCCACATCAATTCTCTGTGGCGCGCCCAGGACGGAGCGGAAGAGAAAACGCTCACACCCCCCGGCGATTCCAGCACCTGCATTTACCGCAGTCACTCACTTAATAAGACTAATTTCAAGCGTGGCCTCCTTCCGCCCTGCTCCTCGGCGGGTGCGGGGCGCACCGTGGCCGCGCGCACGCTCCGCTCTGGTTAACCTGGACTTGCCGCGCCGGCGGCGCGCAGGGAGGAGGGCAGGCGGCGGTCTCTCGAGGAAGGGGACTAATGCTCCAAAAATATCCGGGCAGAGCCGGGAGTCGCCGCTCGGAAACAATGCCCGAGCCGCCCGCCCCGCACCCGCGCCCGCCTCGGGGCGTCTGGGCTGCTGGCCCTGCTCCCAGCGCGGTCCGCTCCCATGTAGGCCCAGGCCCCTGGGAAGTCCGAGAGGCTTGCTTCCAGGCCAGCTCCTGCAGGGGAAAGGAACAAAAGCCTGCTTTTAAGAATGCGCCCCCCATTTTTCTCCATCTGTTTATTTTAACTTTCTTTCTTATTCAGATGCTAATGGAGACACACTACGCCTTCGCAACCTGGGCAGAAATGGGCTTTGGAGGAAGGCCATGGGACCTCCCACCTGGACTCTGCAGCCGGACGGGAGCTCTGTGCCGAGGGCTCCCAGGAAGTTGCGGGAAAGTCCTGCGTTCTGAGGCCAGATCCTCTTAGCTGGAAGTTGTACCCCTTGGACTTGGGGTCCCACCCAGGTGCAAGGCTCCCCACCTTTCCCCCGCACTGCCTTCACTACCAGAAGGAGACGGACGCAGATGACGAGCCCCTCCTGGCTGCCCCGCGCCCTTCCTGCCTGTCCTGTCGCTACACCAGGCTGTTGTGTCTTCGCCAGGAGGCTGCACCCGGCCGGCCAAGGAGCCCTCACGCTTGGTTGTAGCGGTGTAGGGGGAAGGGCTGCCCTGCCCTGGCAGCAGTCCCCTCCCCAGGTAGGCAGAGGAGTGGGGGATGGGCGAGTGGAGGAACTGCCTCTGGCCCCCCCACCTCCCAGCCCCAGCCCCCCCACCCCCTCCCCCGGGCCAGCCAGCACCAAGGGCCAGCCAACCAGCAGGCAGAACCACAGCCAGGCCCCACCCAGCACCAGCTCCAGCCCCTTCCTTGGCGACCACTCCCTTTCCCACCCTCAGCTCAGGCTGTGCAGTGGGAGGTGGGGCGGGGGACCAGCAAGGCAGTAGAGACTCAGCTAGAAGCTCGAGCCCTCCTTTGGGGTCACCCCCAGGGTGAGCCGAGGGGGGTGTGACATAGGTGGGCAGGGCTGGCCTTCCCCAGAGGTTTCCATTTCCCAACCCGGGCAGTTAGCGAGGCCACAGAGAGGCCTGCAGCTCTCCACTCCCGGGCAGCAGCTCCGTCAAGACCCTGATGGTGGCAAGTGACCCACCGAGCTGGACCCAGCAGAGAAGGGGAATGACCTCTAGGACACAGGACTGGCAGGAGTCCAAGGACGGAGCCAGGCTTCCCGGGCCCAGGGCCGCAGGCCGGGGGGGCGGCGCTCTGCCTCCCGGGTGCTTTCTGCCTCTGTGCACCCCACCCAGGCCCTGCGCTCTCACCTCTGCACCCTTTACTCCTCTCCCTCTCTCTTTGTCCCCTAACTTGGCCAGGATCCCAGGACCCTTGGGGGTCAGACGCCCTCACAGCTCCCAGCTGCTGTGTCCTCAGTTCAAATGAGCAGCATCGTTGACGGGCAGCTTGGGGGGCCAGCCCCAGATGACCAGGAGGGACTCTGGTGGGCCCTACACAGGCACACAGCACCCACGGGATGACCACCCTGGCTGGGGTCACAGGGCACCAACCAACAGGATCTCAGGGCCTAGTCCTGGGGTGGGAGGCTGGTGACAGAGAAGGGCCCTAATTTGCAGAGACAGCCCCGAAGGACTCCACCACACTGGGCCCATCACAGAAAAGGCAAAAAGGCTTGACAGTACAAGCTTTTAAAGTGTGCTACGTACCCCCCAAATGCTGAAACCAAAATCGAAAGTCGACTAAGAAGGGAGGAGAAAACATTTGTGGCAGACACGGCAGACAATGTCAAAGGGCTGTCACCATCCACCTTAGGAAACTGAAGGCCTCCAAGGGAAACTGGGCGAAGGGTGTGCATAAGTGATTCACAACAGAAAAGTGCGAGCTGTTACTGAAGACGAGAAAACGTCAAAACACAGCCCAGGGCCACGCGCGTGAGGAAGGCGGCTGGCCAGTGCGCGCTGCTGACGGAGTCGGAACACGCAGGAGCCGATGGCAGTGAAATCAGCACGACTTTCCAGAGGGTGGCTTGGCGGGGTGGAGCAGAAGGCTTATGAAATGTGCTTATAAAATGAATTTCTCCTCGGGAAAGAGTCCAGGAGGCAGGCAAAATATACAAGTCCAAACGTACCAAACAAGGCAGCCTTGTTTGGAAGCAGTACGGCATTACTTGTCTTACACGTCCACCCCCCATCTGTCCATCTGTCGTACAGTGGTGACTTGTGCCGTGCTGCGATGCTGGAAGCTGTGCCACCGATATTTCAAATGCCAGCAGGGTCACCCATGGTGGACAGGTTTCATTGGAGCTTCCAGACTAAGACAGACTAGGAAGAAAGGCCTGGCGATCTATTTCTGAAAAACAGCCAAGGAAAAGCCTATGATCACAACAGAATATCATCTGATATAGTGCTGGAAAAGGAGCCCCTAGGTTGGAGGGCACTCAAAATACGCAGTGGCCACAACAAAGTACAACAGACTGGGTGGCTTGAAACAACAGAAATTCATTCTCTCACGGTTCTGGAGACAAGAACTCTGAATCCGGGGCATCAGCACGGCCATGCTGTCTCCAAGGGCTCTAGAGGAGGATTCTCCTTGCCTCTTTAGCTTCCAGTGGTTCCTGGCAATCCTCAGCTTTCCTTAGCTTCTAGATGCATCACTCCAGTCTCCGTCTGTGTCCTCACTTGGCCTTCTCCACCCTGTGTGTGTCTGCGTATCTTCTCTTTTATAAGGACAGTACGCATTGGACTTAGGGCGACTATAGTCCAGTATGACCTCACATTAACTGATTGTATCTGCAAAGACACTATTGCCAAACACATTCACGTTCACAGGTAACAGGTTAGGACTTGGACGTATCTGGTTTTTTTTGGGGCGGGGGCACAATTCAACCCACAATACACACTATGGAAAAAAGAAAAAGTAGGGGAAGTGCCAGGGATGGGTGTCTAATTGGGAGGCAGGCTGCCATTTTCTAAGAAAAGAGGCCATGATGGGTTTCACTGAAAAGCCGACATTTGATGAGATGCTGGCAAGCCCCAAGGGAAGAGCCTTCCAGGTCGAGGGAACAGCAGGGCAATGACCTGAGACAGGACACTCAGGCACACTAAGGAATGTTGAGGAGGAGCCCAGTGGCTGAAGTGCCTGAGTCCGTGGTTAGGACCTTGACTTTAACCCTGAGTGAGATGGGAGCCATGGGGAGGATGTGAACCAAGGAAGGAAGGGATCTGATATGACTTACATTCTTAGACTACCCCTCAGCTACTGTGTTTATTCTGTAAGAAGTCAAAGGTAAGAGTCCAAGACTGCAAAGAGCTCTGAATAATGAGTATACAGGCAGTCTCCACCTTATGATGGGGTTCCACTCAGATAACTACTCCATCATAGGTTGGTTCCGATGTAAGTCAAATACCTCTTTTTTTTTCTTTTTTTTAGTTTTCATTATTATTGTCTTCTTATCAGTCTCTTTGCAAATCTGATCTTTATTGTCTCTGGGGTTGGAAACATTACATGTGAGAATGATAACAGCAGCAAATTACGCACCGCAACACTGTATGTAGTACATATTACTAACCATAAGATGGACAAAGAAACAAAACAGACGGTCATAAGTGCAGTTCTTTGTCACTTGAATAATTCGTAAGCCAGGGGCTACGTATAAACCATAGGCCAATAAATTAGAAAACTTAGATGAGTTGGACACATTCCTAGAAAGACACAAACTGTAGAAACTGACTCAGTCGAAAAAGAAGGTCTAAATAGACCTATAACAAGCAAAGAGGTTGGCTTCATTGGTGAATTCTACCAAATATTTAGAGAAGAGTTAACATCGATCCTTCTCAAACTCTTCCAAAAAATAGAAGTGGAGGGAGCAGTTCTCAACTCATTCCATGAGGCCAGTATTACCCTAATACCAAAACAAGATAATGATATCACAAGAAAACTACAGACCAATACCCCTTATGAATATATACTCAAAAAAACTTCAACAAAATATTAGCAACCTGAATCTAGAAACATATAAAAAGGATTATGTACCATGACCAAGTGGGCTTAATCCGAAGAATGCAAGATTTGTTTAACATCTGAAAATCAATTGATGTAATTCACCATATCAATAGGAATAAAAAACAAAAACCACATGATCATCTCAGAAGATGAAGAAAAAGCCCAACACCCTTTCACAATGAGAATACTCAACAAACTAGGAATAGAAGGGAAATTCTCCAACCTGATAAAGGACATCTATGAAAAACTCACTGCTAATGTCATACTTAGGAGTCTCTGGGTAGTGTGAATGGTTAATGCCCTCATCTGTAACCCAAAAGTTGGAGGTTCAAGTCCACCAAAAGGTGCCTCAGAAGAAATGCTTGACAATCTAGTTCTGAAAAATCAGCCGTTGAAAACCCTCTGAAGCATATTTCTACTCCGACACACATGAGGTCCCCAGAAGTTGGAATTGACTCAATGACAACTGTTTCGTTGTTGTTTCGCATCATAATTAATGTTCAAATATTAGATGCATTTCTCCTAAGATCAGGAACAAGACATGGATGTTTGCTCTTGCTACTTCTACTCAACATTGTACTGGAAGATCTAGCCAAGGCAATTAGGCAAGAAAAAGAAATAAAAGGCATCCAGATTGGAAAAGAAGACGTAAAACTGTCTCTACTTGCAAATGATGTGAACTCGTATATAGAAAATTCTAAAGAATACACTAAAAAACTGTTAGAACTGATAAACAGTTTAGCAAAGTTGCAGGGTCCAGGATCAATATGCAAAAATCAGCTCTTTATATACAATCCCAATGAACAATCTAAAGACGAAATTAAGAAAACAATTCTGTTTACAATAGCATCAAGAAGAATAAAATACTTAGGAATAAATTAAAACAAAAGTGAAATACTTGTGCTCTGAAAACTACAAAAATTCTTGAAAAATTTTAAAAAGAACTAAAGTAAGTGGAAAGACTTGCCATGTTTATAGATTGAAAGACTTAATATTGTTAAGTTGGCGGTATCCCCCCGAACTGATCTATAGATCCAATGCAATCCCTATGAAAATTTCAGTTGCCTCTTATGTTAGTTATCTAGTGTTGCTATAACAGAAATACCACAAGTAGGTGGCTTTAATGAACAGAAATTTATTTTCTCACTGTTTAGGAGGCTAGAAGTCTGAGTTCAGGGCACCAGCTCTAGGGGAAGGCTCTCTCTCCCTGCTCTGTGGGAACGTCCTTGTCTCTTTTCAGCTTCTATTCCTTGGCTCCTTGGCGATCTTTGTGTGGTATGGCATCTGTCTTCCCCCGTTTCTGCTTGGTTGCTTAATCTGCTCTTTTATATCTTAAAAGAGATTGATTTAGGACATACTCTATCACACTCTATGCTAATACTGCCACATTAACCTAACAAAGAAAACCCACTCCCAAATGGGGTTATAGCATAGGTATTAAAAAAAACAAAAAACAAAAAACAAACCCATTGCCCCTGAGTCGATTCTGACTCATAACCACCCTATATGACAGAAGAGAACTGCCCCATAGGGTTTCCAAGGAGCGGCTGGTGGATTCAGACTGCTGACCTTTTGGTTAGCAGCCTGAGCTCTTAACCACTGTGCCACCAGGGGTTAGGATTTACAACACATATTTTGGAGGAATGCAATTCAATCCATGACACCTCTTTTACAGAAATTGACAAGTTGATTCTAAATTTCATATGAAAATACAAGGGACCCAGCGTAGCCAAAACAATCTTGATCAAGAAGAATGAAGTTGTAGTACAAACACTTGCCAATTTTAAAACTTCTTATGAAGCTACAGTAGTCAAAACAGTGTGGTATTGGCATAGGGGATAGAACTGAGAGTCCAGAAGTGAACGCTCACATTTATGGTCAATTGATTTTTGATAGTTCAATAGGGGAACAATAGTCTTTTCAACAAATGATGCTGGGACAATTGCATCTCAACATGCAAAAGAAAGAAGGTGGACACCTACTTCACGCCATATACAAACACTAAATTGAAATGGATCATAGACCTAAATGTAAGAGCCAAAACTACAAAAATCTTAGAAGAAAACATAGGAGTAAATATTTATAACTTGAATCAGGCAATGTGTTCTTAGGCAATACACCAAAAACACAGTAACAAAAGAAAAAAATAGATAAATTGGAGTACATCAAAATTAAGAACTTTTATGTATCAAAGGACATCATTAACAAAGTGAAAAGACAACCTACAAACTGAGAAAAAATACGTAAGTCATATCTCTGATAAAGGGCTGGTATGCAGAATATATAATATGTAAAGAATTTTTACAACTCAATAACAAAAACAAAAAACAATTATAAAATGGGCAAAGAATCTGAATAGACATTTCTCCAAAGAATGCTATTGTTGTTGTTAGGTGCCATCAAGTTGATTCCGACTCATGGAGACCCTATGTACAACAGAATGAAACACTGCCCAGTCCTAAGCCATCCTCATGATTGTTGTTATGCTTGAGCCCATTGTTGTAGCCACTGTGTCAATCCATCTCACTGAGGGTCTTCCTCTTTTTCACTGACCCTCTACTTTACCAAGCATGATGTCCTTCTCCGGGGACTGATCCCTCCTGATAACATGTCCAAATGCTTCTAAGGAGCATTCTGGCTGTACTTCTTCCAAGACGACTTTGTTTGTTCTTTTGGCAGTCCTTGGTATATTCAATATCGAATATTCAAAAATATATTGGATATATTCTTCGCCAGCACAACAATTCAGAGGCTTCAGTTCTTCGGTCTTCCTTAGTCATTGCCCAGCTTTCGCATGCATATGAGTGGTTTGAAAACATCATGGCTTGGGTCAGGCACACCTTAGTCCTTAAAATGCCATCTTTGTTTTTTAACACTTTAAAGAGGTCTTTTGCAGCAGATTTGCCCAATGCTATGTGTCTTTTGATTTCTTGACTGCTGTTTCTATGGGTGTTGATTGTGGATCCAAGTCAAATGAAATCTTTGACAGCTTCAATCTTTTCTCCATTTATCATGATATTGCTTATTGGTCCAGTTGTGAGGATCTTTCTTTTCTTTATGTTGAGGTGTGATCCATACTGACGGCTGTAGTCTTTCGATCTTCATCAGTAAGTGCTTCAAGTCCTCTTTACTTTTAGCAAGCATGGTTGTGTCATCTGCATAACGCAGGTTGATAATGAGTCTTCCTCCAATCCCGATGCTGAATTCTTCGTATGGTCCAGCTTCTCAGATTATTTGCTCAGCGTACAGACTGAACAACTATGGTGAAATGATACAACCCTGACGCACACCGTTCCTGACTTTAAACCACGCAGAATCCCCTTGTTCTGTTTCAACGACTGTCTCTTGGTCAAAGAACAGGTTCCTCATGAGCACAATTAAGTGGTCTGGAATTCCCGTTCTTCACAATGTTATCCATAATTTGTTATGATCCACACAGTCGAATGCCTTTGCCTAGTCAATAAAACACAGGTAAACATCTTTCTGGCATTCTCTGCTTTCAACCAGGATCCATCTGACATCAGCAGTGATATCCCTCGTTCCACGTCCTCCTCTGAATCCGGCTTGAATTTCTGGCCGTTCACTGTCAATGTACTGCTGCAACTGCTCTTGAGTGATCTTCAGCAAAATTTTACTTGTGTGTGGTATTAGTGATACTGTTCGGTAATTTCAGCATTCTAGCCAACAAGCACGTGAAAAGATGCCCAACATCATTAGTCATCAAAACATAACAAAAAAACCAAACCAGCTGCCATCAAGACAATTCTAACTCATGGCGACCCCATGTGAGTCAGAGTCGAACTGTGCTCCAAAGAGTTTTCAATAGCTGATTTTTTGAAAGTAGATTGACAGCCTTTCTTCCAAGGTGCCTCTGGGACAACAAAGACAAAGAAGTCTTCTCCATCAGCCCATGAAGAGTTACCCCCACTACGTAGACAGGGAACCGAGGCCGCCTCCAGATACCTTCCCTGGGTCTCAGGATTGAGCAGGTGCTGGTTCCTATAACACCTGATGCACACCTCCTCTAAAAGCTTTTCCCCTTTTAGTGAAATGTCTGCTCAGATCTCTTGCCAATTTTTTAATTGTATCGTTTATCTTATTATTATTGAGTCATAACCATTCTTGGTATGTTTCCAGTACAAGTCGTTTATCAGATTTGCATATTTTATCCCAGTCTGTGGCTTATCTTTTTATTTTCTCAATGGTGTCTTTCGAGGTATAAAAGTTTTTTATTTTGACAATGCCCAACTAATCAATATTTTTTCTTCTATGGTTTATGCTTTTGATATTATATCTAAGAACTTTTTGCCTACCCCAAGATCTTGAAAATTCTTTCCTGTTTCCTTCCAGAAGTTGTATGGTTTTAGCTCTTACATTTGAGTCTATGATCCATTTTTTAATTAATTTTTGTGTTTGTTGTGAGGTAAGCGTCAAAATTTATTATCTTTGCACGCGAATTTGCAACTTTCTTAGCACCAATTGTTGAAAAGACTGCTTTTTTCTCACTGACTTTTTTTGACACTTTTGTTGAAAATAAATTCACCGTTGATAGAAGGGTTTATTTCTGGCCTATCTATGTTCCATTGATCTAGATGTATCTCCTTACTCCAGTACCACACTATCTCAGTTACTGTAGCTTTATAGTAAGTTTTGATGTCTCCAATTTTAGTCTTCTTTTTCCAAATTGTTTTGGTTATTCTGAGTCCTTTTCATTCCCTTATAAATTTTAGGAATAGCTTGTCAATTTCTGCCAAACTATCTTGCTGGGACATTGACAGGGATTTCATTGAATCTATAGATCAATTTGTGGAGAAATGTCATGTTAACAACCTTGAGTTTTCTAATCCAGGAACACAGGATGTCTCGCCGCTTATTTAGAGCTTCTTTAATTTATCTCAGCAATGTTTCTACCACAATGTTTTAACACTTATTGTGCAGTATCGTAATAGTTGCTTCCACTCCCCCCTTTTTAATTGTCATAAAATATTTCCCTCAGACAAAGAGTTTCCAGTCACTCAGCTGGAGAGATAGAACCTGGCAGATGTGACTGCAGCCCTGTGTCCCCCTCACGCCAGCGCCCTTCTCTCTGTCTCCCAGACCATGGCCAGCAGCCAGAATTTGAGGTCCATCATGCCCACACAGGTTTAGTAAGTTTACTACCTGTGTATGTACCCAGAGATAACACAGGGTATCACTTCTCAGGTTTTTACATTTTTGCATAAACGACATCATGATGTTGGGATTTTTATTCTCAGCATTGTCTCTCAGATTCTTCCACTGTGATCCTCTCCGCTCTAAACCATTCACCACCGTTGCTGTAGAGTGTTCCATTGCAGAGTGAGTCGTCATTCATCAGTTGAGGTGATGGAGATTTCACCGGTTCCCCTTGCTTTTTCTTGGTGTTACTACAACTCTGAAATGACCGTCCTCACACTCAGCCCCTTCTGCAGACACGTGAGTGGTTCCTTGAATGGCTGGTGTTGGGTTGCATTGTGTCCTCCAAAAGATATGTTCAAGTCTTAATCCCTGGTTTGTGGAGAATGTGACCTTGTTTGGAAATAGGGTCTTTGAAGATGTAATTAGATGAGGTGCTTAGCAGTCTGAGCACAGGGCCCCCCCCTCAAAGACCCCAACCTGAGACCATGTGCTCCCTGGAGCCCCCTGGTCCAGCTCTCGACCACCTCCAACCTCAGCGTGAGATCAGGAACAGGTGGGTAGGAGCAGAGAGGACACACGGACATGGTAGCCATCTGTGGGGCCCTGGCTAAATGAGAATGGGGTGGTCTGTGTAAGACACCCTTGAGGAATGAGGCATCTGTGAGCAGGATGGTGGGGAACAGGTGACGGTGGCCAGGCTCTGCATCCCAGGACAGAGGGGTGGTCTTGTGAGTGGGGAAGAAAGCCTAGGTGTTGAGTTGGACGGTTCAGACAGCAGGCGGAGCAAGAAGTTTCCACAATGTCCTCTAATGAGGCTGGGAACTAGAAAGCAGGCCACCTCTCTTCCCTCCCCCTGCACACGAGGGGCCGAGGAAAGGGCTGTGCAAAGGGTCCTGGGATGGAGGGTTACCGGAAGAGGGGTCACACACCATCCAGCACTGTCCCTGGTAAGGGGTAGGGGGCGGAAGGGAGGCCAGTTCTCACCAGGGCAAAGGGGCAGTGGGCCGGGGAAGGCTAGGAGGTCTCTCTACTCCCTCTCCCAGCACAGGGTGTGTGAGGCTTGACCAGCCACACTGACCAGTACAAACTACACCCTCTCCCCAGGAGTATGCCCACCTTGCTGGCCTTGGGTTGGTCCCAGAGGCTCCCCCTGCCAGCTCTTCCCTGGCAGTGGGCATGTCTCCCAGCTCAGTGACGCCCCCTATCAAGGTGTCTGTCATGATTAGTCAGACTGACTGTCCACCAGGTGCAGGTCAGCAGCAGGGGGGCATGACCTGTGACACCATCTTTAAATTCTGATGCTTAATGAACCTCCTGGAAGGGGGATGGATGGATGGATAGATAGATGCATGGATGGATGGATGGATGTATGGATGGGTGGATGAATGGATGGGTGGATGGATGAAGGAATCTTTCAGTCCTCGGACTCAGGAAACAAAGGCTGGAGCCAGGAAGCTGGGAGGAGTGGGCACCTCATGGAGAGGGGGTGGGAGGGAAAGACGTTAATGTGAGCGACTCTACTTCCAATGGTGGCAGAATATGACAGTGGGTATAACTTACCCAGAGCCCCTTGAGACTGAGGTGCTGCACTTATGCTGTCCCCACCTCTGGCCACCCCAGCTCCGCTGCCGTGCTCTTGATGGCCAAGTGTGCAAACCTCCTCTGACCAGCGTGTTCTTACTGAGAGCCCTGCTGGGGGCAGCATCACCTCACCTACAGGAAAATTATAGGCTGGCAGTGGAGACGGGACATCCCCAAGACACCCTCCATATGCTTTCTCCCCCTGGGGTCCTCCAGGAAGTCACACATGATGAATGGCCCAGCCTGTCCACTCTGTTCTGCATTAGGACCACCTCTTCTAGGAAGCCCTCTATCATTCACTCATTATATGAGTTTACTAGGGCTGCCGTAACAAAGAACCACAAATTGGGCAGCTTTAAACAACAGAAATCTATTTTCTCACAGTTCTGAAGCCTAAAGTCCAAATTCAGAGTGTCAGTAGGGCCATGTTCTCCCCAAAGGTTCTAGGGGAAGATCCTTCCTTGTCTCTCCCAGCTTCTGATGGCCCCAGAAGTACTTTGGCTTGCAGCTGCAGCATAACTCCATCTCTGCCTCCATCTTCACATGGCCATTTTCCCTCTGCGTCTCTATGTATCTTCTCCTCTTGTATAAGGATGTCACTCAGATGGGATAGGACCCACCTACTCCAGTACTACCTCATGTTAACTTGATAACATCTGCAAGGACTCTATCTCCAAACAAGGTCGTGTTCACAGGTACTGGGGGTAAGGACTTCAACATAAATGTTTGGGAACACAATTCAATCCACAATACCTACCCACAGGCTTTGGCCCTTCCATGGGCTGCCATAGGCCTCTGGTGGACACGGCACCAGCACATGCATAGACATAGACCTCGAGATGGACACTTCATCATCACATTCATAGACATAGACCTCGTGGTGAACGTTGCATCGCAACACGCGTAGACATAGACCTCAAGGTGGATGCTGTGCCACCACACCCATAGACATAGACCTCGTGGTGGATGCTGCACAACCACACATCTCAGTCATCCAGTTCTGCTATAACAGAAATACCACAAGTGGATGGCTTTAACAAAGAGAAGTTTACTTCCTCACAGTAAAGCAGGCTAAAAGTCCAAATTCAAGGCATCAGCTCCACAGGAAGGCTTTGTCTCTCTGTTGGCCTTTTCATCAATCTTCCCCCAGACTAGGAGCTTCTCTGGGCAGGGACCCCGGGTCCAAAGGACGCACTCTGCTCCTGGCACTGCCTTCTTTGTGGTATGAGGTCCCCCTGTCTCTCTGCTCACTTCTCTCTTTTATATCTCAAGAGATTGCCTCAGGACACAATCCAGTCTTGTAGATCCAGTCCTGCCTTACTAACACAACTGCCGCCCATCCTCCCTCATTAACATCATAGAGTCAGGATTTACAACATACAGGAAAATCACACAACACCGGGAATCATGGCCCAGCCAAAGTGATACACACGTTTTTTGGGGGACATAATTCAATCCATGACAACACACATAGACATAGACCTCGTGGTGGGCACTGCACCACCACACGTGTAGACAGAGCAAACCCAGCTCAGATGTGGACTTTCTCTCCCTAACTGGACCATCAGTTCCTGTTATAGGTTGAATTGTGTCCCCCAAAAATGTGTGTCATCCTGGCTAGGCCATGATTCCCAATATTGTGGGATTGTCCACCATTTTGTGATCTGATGTGATTATCCTATGTGTTGTAAATCCTAACTTCTATGCCGTTAATGAGGCAGGAATAGAGGCAGTTATGTTAAAGAGGCAGGACTCAATCTACAGGATTAAATTGTATTCTGAGTCAATCTCTTTTAAGATATAAAAGAGAGAAGCAAGCAGAGAGGGTGGGGACCTCATACCACCAATAAAGAAGAGCCAAGAGAGGAGCTTGTCCTTTGGACCCAGGGTCCCTATGCTGAGAAGCTCCTAGACCAGGGTAAGATTGACAAGGACCTTCCCCCAGAGCTGACAGAGAAGGACTTGTCTTGGAGCTGGAGTAATGAATTCAGACTTCTACCCTACTAAACTGTGAGAGAATAAATTTCTATTTGTTAAAGCCATCCACTTGTGGTATTTCTGTTATAGCAGCACTAGATAACTAAGAGAGTTCCTCAGAGCCAAGTTCATTTTCTTCTGGCCAGCTTTATCAAAGTATAATTAACCTACAATAAAATTCACCAATATTAAGTGTACAATTCAGTGAGTTTGACAAATACATACAGTTACAGTTATGAAACCACCACAATCATGGCATAGAACATTTCTACCATCCTAAAAGATTGCCTTATGTCCTTTTGCAATCTTGAAATTCGGCCTCAACACTGCAGTGTCAACTCCTACCTGAGTTTCCAATCTGCACCCACCCTACAAATGTTGGATTTGCCAGCCCCCATAGTCACATGAGCCAATTCTTTAAAATAAATCTCTTGATATATATCTTATAATATATCCCGGAGTTCCTGGGTGGTGCAGAAGGTTAATGTGCTCAGCTGCTAACAGAAAGATTGAAGGTTCGAATCCACCAGAGGTGACTTAGAAGAAAGGCTTGGTGATCTACTTCTGAAAACTGAGCCATTGAGAACACTATGGAACACAGTTCTACTCTGACACATGTGGGGTTGCCATGAGTTGGAGTCATCTCAACTGTAACTGGTTTATAATGTATCCTATTGGTTCTGTTTCTCTGGAGAACTCTGACTAATATAGATTTTGGTGCTGAGAAGTGGGACGCTACCTAAAAATTTAGAAGTGCCTTTCGAATTGGATAGTAGGTAGAGGCTAGAAGAATTTTGAGGCATATAATAAGAACGTCGAGTAACTAAAGCAAACAGAGGAAATGATGAAGTAAAAGAGCTGAACAGAAGATTTCAAAGGGCAGCTTGAGAAGACAAAGTATTATAATGACACGTGCAAAGACCTGGAGGTAGAAAACCAAAAGGGAAGAACATGATTGGCATTTCTCAAGCTGAAAGAACTGAAGAAAAAAATTCAAGACTCTAGTTGCAATAGTGAAGGATTCTATGGGCAAAATATTGAACAACACAGGAAGCATCAAAAGAAGATGGAAGGAATACAGAGTCACTGTACCAAAAAGAATCTGTTGACATTCAATCACTTTAGGAGGTAGCATATGATCAAGAAATTATGGTACTGAAGTAAGAAGTCCAAGCTGCACTGAAGGCATTGTCGAAAAACAAGGCTCCAGGAATTGACAGAATACCAACTGAGATGATTCAACAAATGGATGCAGCCCTGGAAGTGCTCACTGAAATATGCCAAGAACTCTGGAAGACAGCAACCTGGCCAACCAATTGGAAGAGAACCATATTTATGCCTATTTCAAAGAAAAGTAATCCAACTAAATGTGGAAATTATCGAACAAAATTATTACTATCACACACAAGTAAAATTCTACTGAACATTATTCAAAAGCAGTTGCACCAGTACATTAACAGGGAACTGCCAGAAATTCAAGCTGGATTCAGAAGAGGATGTGAAATAAGGAATATCATTGCTAATGTCAAATGGATCCTGACTGAAAGCAGAGAATACCAGAAAGACATTTTTCCTGTGTGTTATTTATCTGGAAATGCCCTAATTTTGCCATCATATTTGAGAGACAGTTTTGCTGGATATAGAATTCTTGGCTGACAATTGTTTTTCCTTCAATGCTTTATATGTGTCATCCCATTGCCTTCTTCCCTGCACGGTTTCTGCTGAATAGTCTGAGCTTAGTCTTATCTCCTTTGTAGATGACTTTTCATTTATCCCTAGAAGCTCTTAAAATTCTCTCTTTGTCTTTGGTTTTGGCAAATTTGATTATAATATGTCTTGGTGACTTTCTTTTGGGATCTATCTTGTGTGGGGTTCAATGAGCATCTTGGATAGATATCTTCTCATCTTTCACAATATCAGGGAAGTTTTCTGCCAACAAATCTTCAACAATTCTCTCTGTATTTTCTGTTATCCACTGCTCCTCCCCCCCGCCCCCATTCTGGTACTCCAATCACTCATAGGTTATTCCTCTTGATGGAGCCCACATAATTCTTAGAGTTTCTTCATTTTTAAAAATTCTTTTATCTGATTTTTCCTCAAATAAGTTGCTATCAAGTGCTTTATCTTTAGTTTCACTAATTCTGACTTCCTTTGCCTCAATTCTGCTCCTATGACTTTCTCTTGAGTTGTCTAATCCTGAAATTTTATTGTTAATCTTCTGGATATCTGTTTGCTGTCTCTATGGATTCTTGCAGCCTGTTAAATTTGTCATTGTGCTCTTCTATAACCTTCTTAAGATCCTCTATTGCTTTGTGTGTTCCTTGGCTTGTTCTGTGTTTTGTCTGATCTCCTTCCTGATGTCTTGAAGAGTTCTGTATATTAATCTTCTGTATTCTTCCTCCAGTAATTCCAGGAAGTTCTCTTCCTCTGGAAGATTTCTTGATTCTTTGTTTTGGGAGCTTGCTGAAGCCATCATGGTCTGCCTGTTTACGTGATTTGATATTGACTGTTGTCTCTGAGCCATCGATGTGTTATATTTATCTATTTTATGTTTGCTTACTGTGTCCTAGCTTCTGGTTTTGTTTTCTTTTGATATGCCCAAATAGGCGCTTATGTGAGCAAGTCTGATTATTGGCACCTTTGAAGTTCTAACATCCTGTCACCAGGTGGTCAGATCTGTTACTGGGTATGTGGACCCAGGAGTCTGTTTATTTTTCTTGTATGGATTTAGCTCAGGTGTCCAGGTAGTCAGTCACCAAGTGTGTGGTGGAGGCTCTCACCTACAGTCCTAGACGGACAGGGGTGATTGGAGTAGGCACAGGTATCTGGCTGCAGTAGGAGTTCATGCACTGAGCAAGTCTGGGGGCTGATGGCTGCCCCTGAATGTCTGGGAGAAAAGCATGTCTCTGTTCCCTATAGTGCGTAGGTGGGTGGGTTTTGCAGCCAGACTATGGGCACCCAGTGCTGTTGGTTGTAAGGACTGGGAGGCACCACTTATTCTTGGACCCCTGTTGCAGGTGGCTAGGTGGCATGCGTGGAGCCACCAGTCCTCAGGCGGCTGATGTGGGTAGGTGAGGATCCTACTTAATGGGCAGAGTGGTGTCAAATGTTGTGAACATGCCACTCCACCATATAGTTGATACAGTGAAGTTAGGCTTCAGGATATACCCTGTTGTACTGTGCTAATGAGGGCCTATGCTGTTGAAATGCACCCACACAAGTCTATGCACGGGTGAAAGGCATTCAAAGTCCGTGGACCCCTTATGCCTGTGCCTAGGCAAAGAAGCTGTGCCTGCCCTGAGTTCCCAGGTTTGGGGAGCTGGCAGATGATTTTTTCCCTGTTTGTTAATTTGTACCCTCTGAACGGCCGGGAGAATGGCTTGGGGTGCGTGATGGCCCAGGGGATGCAGCAATTGCTGAAGCTGGCCTGGGACCTGATGCAGAGTGGGGAGGAGGCAGGTGATGGAGAGAGGTTCTTCCCAAACGGGGTGTTTTTTGATCCGTGCAGTAGCTTAGACGCATGTACTCATCTTTTTCTGATTGAGTGCCACTTTTCACTGATTCTGGAGGCTTGGGTAGATTCTCCACTGCTTGGTCTCTCCCGATGTGGAAAACGCATCCGGAGCACCACTGCTTGCCTCTCCTCGTGCCCCAGCCGATCTGGCCCGCAGGGTGCTGGTTCCCACTGAGTAAGGTCTGGCAACTCCTCGCTGCTTCCGAACCATCGCTCCCTCCCCCTGCCACTCAGTCCTATTTCTCAACTTTGCCTTTGATGTTCAGGGCCCCTAGATTATCATATATAATCAGTTCACTTTTTTTGGGGGGGTCTTTGTTGTAAGAGGAATCACAGGAAGCATCTGACTACTCTGCCATCCTGGCCTTGCCTCTACTTGTGTTATTGACTATGCAAAGGCATTTGTCTGTGTGGATCATAACAAATTATGGATAGCATTGTGAAGAATGGGAATTCCAGAACACTGCTCAGTCCCGCACCATCCGCACGATCGTTGTTATGATTAAGCCCATTGTTGCAGCTGCTGTGTCAATCCATCTCGTTGAGGGTCTTCCTCTTTTTCACTGACCCTCTACTTTACCGGCATGATGTCCTTCTCCAGGGACTGATCCCTCCTGATAACATGTACAAAGGATGTGAGACATAGTCTCACTATCCTTGCTTCGAAGGAGCATTCTGGTTGTACTTCTTCCAAGACAGATTTGTTCATTCTTTTGGCAATCCACGGTATATCCAGTATCCTTTGCCAACACTATAATTCAAAAGCAGTAATTCTTCTTCAAGTCTTCCTTATTCATTGTCCAGCTTTCACATGCATATGAGGCGACTGAAAACACCATGGCTTGGGTCAGGCATACCTTAGTTTTCAAGGTGACATCTTCGCTTTTTAACACTTTGAAAAGGTCTTTTGCGACAGATTTGCCCAATGCAATGTGTTGTTTGATTTCTCAACTGATTTGTTGTTCTTGTTAGGTGCCATCGAGTTCGTTCCAACTCATAGCGACCCTATGTACAACAGAACGAAACATTGCCCAGTCCTGCGCCATCCTCACAATTGTTGTTATGCTTGAGCCCACTGTTGCAGCCACTGTATCAATCCATCTCGTTGAGGGTCTTCCTCTTGACTGAGTAGTCTGCCAATATATGGATGTTCCAAAGTGTGTTTATCCATTCAGCCACTGAAGACTATTTAAGTTGTTTGGGTATTACAAATAAAGTTTCTATGAACATTTGTGTACAAGTCTTTCTGTGGACATAAATTTTCATTTTTTCTTGGATAAATGCCTCTGGGTGGGATTGTTGGGTCACATGGTAAGTGTATGTTTAACTTTATAGGAAACTGCCAAACTGTTTTCTAAAGAGGCTGTACCATTGTGCATTCCCACCAGCAATGTACAAGTGTTCCAGTTGCTCCACATTCTCGCCAACACATGGTATTGTCAGTCTTTCAAATTTTAATCATTCTAAAGGGTGTGTAGTGGCATCTCATTGTTGTCTTACCTTGAGTGTCCCTGGTGACTAATGAGATTTAGCATGAATGTGCTTACTTGCCATTCATATGTCTTTTTTCATCTTTGCTTTTTTTTCTTTTTAATATGTCTTTTTGGTTGAAGTGTTTTGGCCAATTTTTTTTAATCAAGATGTTTGTGTTCTGATTATTGAATTATAAGAGCTCTTTACATCTTCTAGACACAAATTTTTCATCAGATATGTGTATTGCAAATATTTTACCCTAATTTGTGGCTTTTTGTTTTCTTAACAATGTCTTTTGAAGTGAAAAAGTTTTTAATTTTGATAAGGTCCAATTTATCATTTTTTTTTTTATTTTATGGTTTGTGTTTTTTTGCCTCCTAGTTAAGACATCTCTGCTTAACCCAAGGACACAAAGAATTCTCCTGTGTTTTCTTCTAGAAGTTTTATACTTACAGCTCTTACATTTAGGTGCACAATCCAGCTATAGTTACTGTTTGCTAATTAACTAGTAAATCTAGTTGATATTTGTATATGGTGTGAGGTAAGGTTTGAGGTACTTTATTCACATATGGCTGTCTAATTGTTCCACTACCATTCGTGGAGAAATTAGCCTTTCTCCACTGGATTGCCTTTGCTGAAAACCAATTGTCATAAATGTAAGGGTTTATTTCTGGACTCTCTAATCTTGTTCTTTGATCTATATGTCCATGTTTAAACTGATATCATACTGTCTTGATTACTGTAGCTTTACAGTAAGTCTTGGCATCAGGTATGTGTCTTCCAACTTTGTCCTTCTTGTTTAAAATTGTTTTGCCTTTTCTAGTTCTTTTGTATTTCTTTACAAATTTTAGAATCAACTTTTCAATTTCTTTAAAAAAAAAAAGTCAGCTGGGATTTTGATTGAAATTGTATTGAATCTATAGATAAATTTGGGGAGAATTGACATCTTAACAATATTGAGTCTTGGAATCCATGAATATGGTATAACTCCATCTATTTATATCTCTCCCAGCAGTGTTTTGTAGTTTTCTATGTATAGGTCTCATGAATATTTTGTTGTATTTCATGGTTTTTTATTCAACGTGTAAATAGTATTGTTTTTATAATTTCAACTTCTAATTGTCTGTTGTTAGTACACAGAAATATAGTTGATGTTTGTATTTTGGATTTTTATCCTATGATCTTGCTAAACCCACTTTTTAGTTCTAGTCGTGTTTTGTAGCTTAGTTCCCTTCTATTTCTAGTTTACTTAGATTTTTTTTTTTTTATTATGAATGAGTGTTGAATTTTTTAAAATGCTTTTCCTTTATCTGTTGGGATAGTCATTTTTTCTTTGTTTGTTTAGTCTGCTAATATGGTGAATTACTCTGATTTTGAAATGTTAAACTAATCTTCCATTCCTAGAGCAAACCCCAGTTGGTCATATGTATTATTGTTTTTACATATTGCTGGAATGATTTACTAATATTTTGTCAAGGATTTTTGCATCTAGGCTCATGCGGGAGATTGCACTTTTTCTTTTCTTGTAATATCCTCATCTGGGTTTGGTACCAGGGTTATGATGTTGTTGTTGTTAGGTGCCATCGAGTCGGTTCCAACTCATAGTGACCCTATGCATAATAAAATGAAACACTGCCTGGTCCTGCGCCATCCTCACAATTATTGCTATGCTTGAGCGGGTTGTTGTAGCCACTGTGTCAGTTCATCTCATTGAGGATCTTCCTCTTTTTCGCTGACCCTCTACTTTACCAAGCATGATGTCCTTCTCCAGGGACTGATCCCTCCTAACAACACGTCCAAATTATGTGAGATGCAGTCTCGCTATCCTTGCTTCCAAAGAGCATTCTGGTTGTACTTCTTCTAAGACGGATTTGTTTGTTTTTTGGCAGTCCATGGTATACATTCAAGATTCTTCGCCAACACCACAATTCAAAGGCGTCTGGGAAGTGTTGCCTTCTCTGTTTTCTGAAAGTGCCGTGTGATCTTGGTGTTATTTCTTCCTTCCATATTTGGTACTGTCCACCAGCGAGGCCACGTTGGCCTGGCCTTCTTGGTGGGACAGAGTCCTTTTCTAAGGCTGAACCTGTGCTTCCTGAGACGTCTACCTTGTGGCAGTCCCTGGCAAAGCCCTGCTGCCTGATGGTGGCAGAACTCTCGCTCTGAGAGCCTTCCTCATGTGACCCCTCCTCCTTCAAGTGGGAACACTGCCTCCTCTCAGTGAGGGTGACCCAGCGCTGAGACAGCTGCAATCATGAGCGCTCTCAGCTGTCCCTCCCCCCACCCCCAGTACGCCCCTTTCTGGGGTATTTCAGCACTAAGGCCAGCGCTGGAGCCTGCTGGGCAGAAGCTGGCCGTGAGGGGTGGGTGCTGTCAACCTCACGAAGACAGGGAGGATGGCAGACGAGGTGCTCTGCTGCGGACGTGTTAAGTTTGACAGGTGGGCACTGGTCTTTTCAAAGCATCTCACAACCACTAACATAAACTCAATGCCCCGTTTTGGATCAGTTTGTGTCCCCCAAAAACGTGTATCAACATGGCTAGGCCATGATTTCCAGCATTACATGGTTGTCCACCATTTGTGATCTGATGTAATTTTTTCTACATGTTGTAAATCCTAACCTCTATGATGTTAATAAGGCAGGACTAGAGGCAGTTATGTTAATGAGGCAGAAGTCAATCTACAGGATTAGGTTGTATTCTGAGTCAATCTCTTTTGAGATACAAAAGAGAGAAGCGAGCAGAGAGGCAAGGGACCTCATTACCACCAAGAAACAAGAGCTGGGAGTGGAGCAGGTCCTCTGGACCTGGGGTCCCTGGGCTGAGAAGCTCCTAGACCAGGGGAAGATTGATGACAAGGACCTTCCCCCAGAGCTGACAGAGAGAGAAAGCCTTCCCCTGGAGCTGGCA
>NW_004444180.1:1421916-1423350 GCF_000243295.1 Trichechus manatus latirostris
ACCAGGGGAAGATTGATGACAAGGACCTTCCCCCAGAGCTGACAGAGAGAGAAAGCCTTCCCCTGGAGCTGGCACCCTGAATTTGGACTTCTGGCCTCCTGGACTGTGAGAGAATAAATTTCTGTTTGTTAACGCTATCCACTTGTGGTGTTTCTGTTATAGCAGCACTAGATAACGAAGACATCCCCTAAACAAAAACTTCCCTTCTCCTCCGGCCCTGGTAACAATTAATGATCTTTGGGTTTCTATATATTTGTTCGTTTCACGTAAGATCATATGGTGTTTGTCCTTTTGCAACTGACTTATTTCATTCTGTATGATGTTTTCAAGGTTCACCCATGTTGTGGCACATCCATGAGTTTTAATAAGTGAGTGGGAAGGGAGGGAAGGGACAGGCAGGGGTGCAGGGGGGTGGACAGCTGTTTCCAGAGCTGAGTGCCCCTCCTGGACTGGGAGGGGGAGAAAGAAATACAAACAGCCCAAAGAGCTCTCATTTCTCACTGAGCCTCCCAAGGAAGGATACTGGAATGACCAGGGGGTCTCGGGTCCACAACAGTTCTAGGGGCAGGAGCAAGGGTGGCCACAGCAGGGCAGGGCAGCCAGGGGTGTGCCCAGGAGAATCTTCCATTGAGCCGTGACCATCCAGAACTTGACTGTAGACCCTGCACCAGCCACAAACCCAGTTTGCTGAGGGCTCCAACGCTGCCAGACCCAGACCCCGACCTGCAGCAGGCCCGCCTCCTGGTCCCCACCTCTCTCATTCCCTCTGCAGCACTAACTTAAGGGAACACCAGCCTTTTTCCGCAAGAAACAGGAGAGGTGCCTCCAGGCTCGGCTGCTTCTGCAGACTCGCCCGATTTCCTTAGAGATTCCCGTGGCTCCTCTGGAGTCTTCTGTGCCTACTGCACCCCCTCCCCAAGCTCAGCCCCAAGAAGAAGGGTTTGGCGCAAAGGCCTGGGAACACCATGGGATGGGGAGGCCGCTGCCTGTGAGCCTGGGGGAGTTCCCTGACCTCGCTGACGCCGGGAGAATGCTGCCCCCCCCCACTCCCCGTGGGAACCCGAGCGGAGGAGGACAGCGTCTCAGGGCACAGCCCGGAAAGCGCAAGGTCACGGGTTCCAGACACCGCAGCCTCGTGCAGGCCCGGCGCCTCTTCCCGCAGGGCTGGGCGCCAGGAGCAAGAAACTCTTTTTGAAAGCCCGGGGGACGTGGCCTCCGGGGACGGTGCGAGGGGAGTCGGTGGCCCGGAGTCTCCTCCCCACCCCTGCGCCAAGGTGGCCCTGGAGCTAGGGGTAGGGGCCCGCCACCTGCACCCCTCTGCACCCGCGCGGCGCTCCCGACTCGCCCGCCCGCTTCCCGGGATGCGCTGTAAGGCCCGACCGGGAGGGGGCGGCAGCTGGGCCCCGCACGCTCGGCGGCCTGCGGGCGGGGGTC
>NW_004444180.1:1424531-1430142 GCF_000243295.1 Trichechus manatus latirostris
CCGCGGCCGCCGGGCGCGTCCTGCCGGGTCCTCCTGATGCCGCTGCCCGCAGCGGAGGTGCCTGCGGCCCGCCGGTGCCACCCTCCGGAGGCTGGGGCCTCGCTGCACGCGTGGGGGTGGGAGGTAGCTGGGACTGGCTGGAGGATTGGACAGCGCCTTCCTCTGCTCCAGCCTCAGGGCCGGGAGCCAGCTGCAACACCGCACTAGAGGCACCCAGGGCAGGGAGACAGTGGCTGGTACTGGGCCTGGCGGAGGTGGATCCCGCGGCCAGAGGCGCAGACAGCAGGCCTGTGGGGGAGAAGGAGGACATTTCCCCGCTGGACCAGGCTGTCCATCCTTTGGCCATCAGGTTAGGTCCCTGCAGAGGCCCAGCCCAGGCCAGCGGTGACCAAGCTGTCCTTGCGTTTGGCCAACTTTCCCGGCCCAGCCGCCGGCCAGCCCCCTCATCTGGTCAGCCAGGCGCGTTGACAGAGTTGCCTTTGTCGGAGGCTGGGCCTCAGCCATTTTCTTTCTTCTCCCAGTTCGGGCCTCTCCTGGCAGCCTGGGTTGGGTGGGCTTTTGCTGCTTCTCCCCTCCTGGGGGGAAGGGGCAAGTTTCTTAGACCCGGGCAGCAGGGAGTGCAGGGAGCGGAGACCCACTCACCCGTGATGCTGCAGGCCTGGGCTCTCCCTGAGCCCCGCGGTGGCATTTGGGAAGAAATGAGGGCCACGCTGGGTTCACAGGGAGGACAGCGTCAGGGATGCCACTGAGGCTGGATGTGGAGGGGGACTGGGCCGGGGGCCTAGGAGCTGCCCTTCCCTGCCCTGATCTCGGAGCTGTGTGTGCCTGAGTGGGTACCAGCCGCTGAGGCGTGGAGGGGCCCCTGATAGTTCCTCATGGGAGTGGCACGGCGCGGGTTCGAGGAGGAGGTCTCCGACAGCCAATGTTCAACCGAGTTCAAAATCTGAGTGTTTCCTGGGAAGCTCAAGTGTAGTTTGTGAATCCCACGACGGAGGGAGGGCCCAGGGCAGCGGAATGTGGGAGGCAGAGAAATAATCTAATTATCTCACCAATAAAACGTTATTGTAAGGAAACGTCCCGGAGTAAGTGATGACAACAATGAATTATGTATGGTGCCCGTCTCGGGGGCTGGGGCTGGCCTCCTACGCCTCCTGGGCTGTAGGCACCCCCGTACAGTTAATTACAGGAGGTTTCCACTGTAATTAACAGTAATGAATACAAAAGGACGTGGGTGTGTGTCAACAGCTCCACGAGGCTCTAACAGGGACTCAGAGCCTGCAGCCCAGCTCCTCCAGGGACCTGGAGGCTGGACCCCCTGTTGGTGCGGCCTGTGTTCCTGTGGGCCTCATTAACCGCTTTGGAATGCTGCCCGGCGATTCTGGGGTGCTTTCTTCCTGGAAGGCCTGGGAGAAGGCCTGTCCTTGTCATGTTAGCCTCTGAGTTTGATGCTTCTGCTGAAGGGTCTCTTGGAGTTTGGTGGCTGTGGGCTCCGAGGGTGCAGGGTTTGGCCTGGCTGCCGGCTGGCTGGCTTGTTTTCGGCACCACCTGCCAGGTGAGCTTCATTTCCCAAACCTGCCCTTCACCCCAGGGAGTCTCTTTCCACCTTATCTGGGAGATAGGCACTCTGCCAGGAGGCCTGGGAGGCGTGTGAGCTGGGCTTCCTTCTGCACTGCCCCTCTGTGTCTCCATCCTGCCGCTGGGCCTCGGGTGGCGGGGCCCCTCATTTGGCACCTTGGCGCCAGATGGGCTCTCCTTGTCTTCCGGGCTGACAGTTCCTTGCCTCAAATCTTCCCTGTTCCTCTCGCCTTCCCCTCTGCCCAGGTCCTTTAAATGAGAGGTTGTTGTTCCCCCTGAGTTGGGTATCGAGAGTGGGACCATTTCGGTCTGGGGCCAGCGCGAGCCTCCCGCCCCATTCGAGCCAGTGTGCCCCCACGTAGGGCCCTGCTTCTGGAAGGCGGCCTCTGAGCTGCTCACACTGTGCCCACAGGGCATCCTGGGTGGGCCAGGAAGCTGCTGGGGGTGGGCAGCACCACCTCCCCTCCCCTCTGGCCTGGGTGGATCAGCTCTGAGAACTCTGTGGTTCCTGTTGCATCTTAGGGTCAGAGTTCAGCTTTCGTAGCGCTGGGCCCAGTGGGTCAGGACCTGCCACTTTACACTGGTTTGGAGGAGCCGGGGTCCCACAGGCCATCATACCTCTGCACAGCGCCCCCTCTGCCCAGCATCACTTGAGGCCCGGGGTGTCGGCTCTGTGTGGCCAGAGCCCCCCAGGCTGGCCCAGGCGAGGCGTGGAGTGGGAGCCCCCAGTAGCCCTGGAGCCTTGTCATGGGCTAGTGTGCGTGGTTTCTGGCGGCTCTGTGGCAGGAAGGGGCAGGCGCCGCAGTGGGGGACCGGCTCTTAGATCAGGCTTTCCTGGACTCCGGAAATGCTCATTAAGCCCCTCCCTGGGCTTGGCTCCCTGCGGAGATGGCATGAGGGGTGCCAGGCCAGGGAGGCGACACCCTGGAGCTGGGGATGAGTGTGTGTGGACAATGCCGCGAGTGCAGGTGGGACCAAGGAGGTCTGGAGGTAGGGGTGTTGCAGGGCGTCCATCTCTCCCTCTGCCCAGGGGCCTGGGGAGCCCCTCAGATGTGGGAGCACCTGGGAAGTCGGGGGGCCAAGGACTCTGCTGAGTAAGATGAAGGCCCTGCCCTAGAGCCCCTCATCCACCTGGCCAGAGACCAGGGGCGGTAGTGGTGGGGCGGGGCTCTCAGGCCAGGGTCACTGGAGCCAAGGAGCAGCCCCCGTGCAGGACATCTGGCTGGCAGGCTGGCACCGAGCAGGTGGGTGGGCCAGCGGGAGGAGCCTGGGCTGCCAGATGGGGGAGGTGGAACCTCCCCTCCAGGTTCAGAGGGAGGCACTCACCTGGGGTGGTGGAGAAGGCCTTGGCATCCTGGGGTGGGAGGGGCCGCTGACGATGGGGCAGGTGAGACGGAGGAGAGGCCAGCCTTGGAGGAGGAGAGGCAAGGGGTCCAAGGGGTTGGGGGGCAGAGCTCTAGAACCCCAGTCTGGTGCCAGGGCCCCTTTGAGCACGTCTGAGCAGCGTCTGCACCCAGGAACGTTTGCCCAGGTCTTGAGTCTCTCTGTGTCCAGAGGGTCCTTGGAGAAGGGGCCGTGCCCTGCAGGGCCAAGGATCCTGGGCACAGGAATGCAGGCAGAGTGAGTAAGGCGGGCAGAGGTGTGGGGAGAGGGGACAGGCCTCCAGGGAGCCCAGCGGGCCGGACGATCATGCTGGAGGCCATCCGATGTGCAGTTAGGGTCCATGATGCTGGCAGGAGGGCAGGCTGGGCTGGGAGGCCTTCCCGAGTCTCTGCCCTGATGTCCACCGAGGCTGGGCATCATTTCCAGAACCAGGGCCCAGGCCAGCCTTGCACTTGAATGGAAGGCTCAGCCGGCACCCGCTGATCCTGAGGCTCTAGAAATGCTCCTGGCCCCCCCTCCCACAGAGCTCCCCAGGGTCGAAGTGACTGCCACCATGCCACTGGTGCCTGACTGGACCCTGCAGCCTGGCCGGATCGATGAGCGGGGGCCTCGGGCTCTGAAGGCGCCAGGTCTTGACTGACCAGCTCCATCCCACCCTGTCCAGCCTGACCATGAGGCCCTGTCCCTTGCTGTGAGGGTGGCCGGGGCCGGCCTGGTCCTCCCTGGTGGCTGGCAGGCGTGTCTGGCCATGGCTGCTGTGGGGGCGGGTGGTGTGGACACAGGCTTCCAGGACTGGCTTCCCAGGGACCCTTCTCCCTGACCAGCTGTCTCAGGGACCACGTGGGGCTGGCGAGGGGCTAGACCGCAGGATGCTGGAATCGGCCTGGGCAGCTCGTGGACATGCTGACCCAGGGGTGCCGGGGGGTCTGAACGAGCGTGTGTCTCCCCCAGCGGGGACAGTGGCAGGAGGTGGCAGTGGGTCTTCCACCCTTCCTGGGTCATTTCTTCTGCTTTTCCCTCCAGCATTTGTCTTTCGAGTGACCCTAGGGCCCGAAGTATCAGGGAAGAGGGGGAGAAGGAGGAAGAGGACGGGGTGGGGGGCTTCTTCGGATGCAGCACTGTCCTCTTCCTTACTCTGCCAGGCAGGAGCCCTGTTCTGGCACCTTCTGTGGCCTCAGAGCAGATAGGTCGTCCACATGCCGGCTGGCTGGCTGATGGGTCAGGGGCAAGACACCAAGGATGACTGAGTCAGCTGCACCTACCCCGTCTGCCAGCACCTCGCCGTCGGCCTACGTGCCTGGGGCCGGCACTCATAGGCGCCGCTAGGGGTGCCTTAGTGGTCACCTGGGCTCCTGGTTCAGAGAGCACCTTTGCCTTCAAGGCCTCGCCGGACACACCTGGCTTCTTCCAGGCCCAGGGGGGTCAGGCCTGCCCTGGAATCAGTGCCAGGAGAGGAGGCAAGCTGGCCACGTGTCCTCCCACCCCGTGTGGGGCTGCGCCTGGGGCTCCCCAAGGCCTCTCGGACCCGCTGAGTGGCACTGCCAGTTCTGCATAGTCCCCTCCTGTCCACCCTGGTGCCAACTTCCCCTCGGGGTTGGGGGTGTTACCCTGTGAGCTCTGCGGCGGCCACATGTGGCTCCGGGTACTGCGCCGTGGGAGAGGGAGCCTCGTGGCCTGCCCTGGGGCCCCCATCCTCCCTGTGGCTCCCTGTGTGGACTGGCCCCTCCAGCCACCGGGCAGGGCCCTACAGGCCACCTTGGAGTCAGTGGGGATGGCTTTGTGCCTGCCTCTGACCCTGGAGGCTATGGACAGCCCAGGGACAGTGCCTGACTCTGGACACTCGGTAGCTAAGGGACTTTGTTTCTCAGGCCCTCTGTCCACACATGGGGCTTCCACATAGAAATGATATTGGGGCCCGTCTGCTGTAGGGGTGGGGAGGGCAGCCGGCTGGCATCTGTCGGGGCCGTGTGGGGGCTGTGGGGATGGAGGGTGGCCCCGTGTCCTCAATGTTGGCAGCAGGGATGGCAGACCGGGGCCCCGTCTGCTCCCCACCTGGTCTGCCCCTGGCCCCCGCCCCAGGGAGTCCGCCAAGCTGGCTGCCCCTGGCCACACGCGAGCTGCCTGGGCCAGCTGCCTCTGACCTTGGACAAGATGGAGGCTGGGCTGGGGCCGAGGCCGCTGTGTCAGGGGTCACAGGGACAAAGCAGGGATTGTGCTGGCCTATCTGCTGCTCAGAGCCCAGCCCGCCCAGCACAGGCCTTGTTCTGCCGCCTCTGAGGGCCAGTGTTCTGAGCCCGGCAGCTGGGGCCAGCACCCCACCCGCAAGACAGAGTCCCCCACCCTGCAGGATAGAGCCCCCCACCCCAAGAGATAGAGCTCCCCACCCCCGAAGGACAGAGTCCCCCACCCCACAGGTCACAACCCCCACCCCGTGGGACCGAGGTCCCCGTGTCCGCGAGCTCTTAAAGAACAGCTGCCCTTTCCTTCTTCCCAGGCCCTTCCTTTCCTTCCATCTGTCCCTTCCTTTCCTTCCATCTGTCCCTCCCTTTCCTTCTTCCCAGGCCCTCCCTTTCCTTCTGTCTGTCCCTCCTTTCTTTCCATCTGTCTCTCCCTTTTCTTCCATCTGTCCCTCCTTTTCCTTCCGTCTGTCCCT
>NW_004444180.1:1431540-1435115 GCF_000243295.1 Trichechus manatus latirostris
TTCCGTCTGTCTCTCCCTTTCCTTCCGTCTGTCCCTCCCTTTCCTTCCGTCTGTCCCAGGGCCGCAGCTGGGCCTTAGTTTCCTCCGTGTGCTGGGTGGTGACATGACAACGCAGGAGGGTTGTGAGGGCCACATAAGCTGATGCGGAGCCCAGGGGACAGGGGAGGCCCGGTCCTCTCTGCCGCCCGTGCCCATGGCACCCTCACATCCACCTGCTGCACCCTCACACCCACCCAGGGGCCCGGGACTGGTTGCCCCCCCCCGGCCTCCTGCAGGCCCTGCCTGGGGCCTGGTAAAGGGCAAATGGAAAGTTCCAGGCCTTGTGGTTCCAGGCTGGTGGGGAATGGGTCAATGTGGGGGAGGGCCCTGTAGCAGCCTCGGGCCTGCAGTGCTCCGTGGCTTGTGTTGGGGGAGGCACCTAGGCACCATGCCATGGCCACCCACTCGGGGCTCAAGCTGGGCCCCAGCATCCTGGGGGCGGTGGGGCGGGCAGCCCCAGTGACGCAGGCATAGGCTCTGCCTCGTGGTGTGGTCACTGTATGGGCGGGGGGCGCACTCCAAGGATGTGGGGTCTGTGAGGTGCCCCCGGCCCTGAGCTGCTGGGTGGCCCCTTGCTTGAGGGAGGGGCCAGAATGGGAGAGGATGAGCGTGGCTGCCTGAGGGCCCAGGGTCCCTCCCAACGGCTGCCTTGGCCTGGACTGCAGGCCCTGGAGGGTGACGAGGGGAGAGAGCAGCCACTTGGCTCAGAAATGAGCCATGGTGGGGCTTCTGCGGCCGGTGAGCGTACACCTTCTCCGTGCAGGCTGAGGGCAGGGAGACTCCAGCATGGCCCACCTCCCAGGTGCCAGACTGGAGTGACCCTGTTGGCGACCTCGGCCTTCCACCTGGCTGGGCTGGACCTGGGGCAGCGAGGGCAGCCCCGGAGCCCTGGAATTCTACTCTAAGACCTGGACTCAGCAACCAGGTCGGGGTGTGTTGGCAGCGGCCCCCCTGGTGGCCCCTTTATGACAGTGCTGCCCCGGCTGGAGGACCCTGGGGGGCAGGCCCCAGTGGGCAGAGGCCGTGAGAAGCCCCCTCCTCTCGGGGAGCTGCAGCCCCGCTCGGTGAGCACCCCGTCTAAGGCTGGGGTCAAGAGCCCTTGCCCCGCTCCTGCACACCCAGGCGGAAGCCTTCAGCTCAGGGCTGGGCGGGGCCTCAGCTGAGGGGAATGAGGGCCTGGTGAGGGGCTGAGGGGCTCTGGCCAGGCGGCCTCGCTGAGCATGGTACACATCCTGAGGGGCAGGGGCTGGCGCTCAGTGGGTGCCCAGGGCACAGGGGGAGCCCCAGCCCAGGTGGACGCCTCAGCGCGACCCTACTATATACCTGCTCACCCATGGCACACAGGCACCTGGCGGGTGGGATTGGGGAGAAGGAGCTGGGCAGGCCACAGCCCCAGGCCCCGCCCTCACTCCAGGCCCCGCCCCAGGCCCCGCCCTCACCCTAGGCCCGGCTCCTCTCCCCGCTCCCCGCCCGAGTCCTGCCCGCCCACCCTAGGCCCCATCTCTGCAAAACCCGGGTTCAGTAGCTCAGTGAGGCGTCTGGCGGTCTTGGGTCAGGACTTCCACCGGGGTCCACCCGCCAGGGTGTTTGGCAGCAGATTTTCACAGCTGGGAGCGCAGACGGCGCAGTTGCACCCACCCTTGTCTCTGGGCCTCGGTTTCCCTGAATTTAAAGTGGGGTGCCCCCCCTTTGGCCCATGGAGCGCCGGTAGGGCATTCGCCACGAGGAGACAGCTTGCTTAGTGCAGAGTACAGGCTGGCCACAGGTGGCTGGGTGGCTGGGTGCTGCTGTGAGGCCAGTGTCACCCGAAGGGCAGGGTCTTGGGCTGTGGGATGGATGGCTGGGCGGCTAGGCCCTGGGCATGGAGTCCATGGTGCCGGGCGGCGGAGTCCTGTGGTGGGTTTTGGAAAAGCGAGGACAGATGGAGTCTGGTGTCTGCTTCTCCCCTGGAGCTGATGGGATTTGCGGGGGGCCGGAGCAGAGGGCTGACTAGGTTAAAGCAAAGCCGCCTGGGCGGCTGTGCTGGGCGGGGCCCCAAGCTGGTGGGCCTCTCTGACACCGGCCGGCGTGGGGTCTGCGCCCGGGGCTGCCGCGGCCTCAGCCTCTCTGCCGGGTTTCCGGACTCCCCGCGGGTCTCAGCCCCTGACCTCTGGTCACCGTCATTCCCACCAAGTCTTGGCCATCCTGGAGGGGGTCTCCTTTCTGCCGCCTCCCTTCTCCCCATCCCCTCCCCACCAGAAGGGCGGGTCCTTTGTCCTGCGGAGCTTCAGCCCCTTAGGCCGGTCAGCCTGCAAGGTGCCGCTGCCTCTGTGAGTGTGTGTGTGGGGAGGTGTTAGACTGGAGGGTGCGCGCAGCTGCAGCCTTGCAGACCTTGGGAACTGCAAGGGGAAGGTTCGCGTTCTTGCAGGCAGGATCCACGTGTGGCGGGATGTATGTGCATTGGGACCCATGTGCAAGTGGGACCCGTGTGCGGCGGGATACGTGTGCAGGGGTACCCATGTGCAGCGGGATAGGTGCGCAGGCGGGACCCACGTGCAGGCAGGACCCACGTGCAGGCAGGATTTGCGTACGGTGGTAAGATACGGGCCATGTGAGGCGCAGACCCAGGCGCAGCACTGGTGACTGCCCCACCCGCTGGACTCTGGGCTGGAGAGTGGGGGTGGGAGGGGTGTGACCTGTACTGTCCCTTCACCTTTGCTATATGGGGGCCTGCGATGACACGGATGCGGTCTTGCTTTGCCTGCATTCCTGCTGGGCGTCCACTTCTGCCTTCCAGAGGTGCATGGGGCACCGGGGGCAGGGAGACCCATGTCAGACCTGGGCCCCCAAGATTTTCCTGCCCCCATCTGGCCCTGGGCCTCTCCTGGCCTCAGGCTTCCCTCCCCTTCCCCTTGGGGTGGGGGTGGGGCGCTGTCTGAGCTTCACTGTCCCTGCCCTGTGACTCCTGCGATTTCTCCGAGCTGGGTCTGCTTGCAGCCATGAGCGCCAGCTGCTGCATCCACCTCGGATCACGGGCTGTTCACTCGTAGACAGAGGGAAATGAGCTCCACGAAGCCGCCTGTCCACCCAGGGGCTGCGGCCTGCAAGGCACAGCCATTTCATTTCATCCCCTCCCCGGGTCACTTGGAAACAATTCTCAGGCATTGCTAGCTAGAAGTATTTTGGCATGTATCCCTAAAACACAGAGACTCTACCGAAAAGCCAGAATTCCTGACCTGAGACCCCCAGACGGTCCCCTCTGTGCCACTGCTTCTGGCCATTATCACCTGAAAACCTACGTTACTTTCTCAAAGCAGTGGGAACCAGTCAGACACTGGGTTTTTCACTTAAAGTGCCATTTCCTGGAGCTGGAACCTTGGCTGCCAACCTGCTCCCTGTGCGTCCTGGCCCCGGGGCCGCAGGAGCCAGAGCAGCTGGCCCTGAGCTGGAGGCTGCCCCTTCCCAGGGTTGCCATGGGCTGGGTGAAGCCAGGCTGCTGCGCTGCTCCGGTTCTGACCTGGCCGGCCTGGGTGGGCCAGAAGATCAGTGTTTCTAAC
>NW_004444180.1:1435215-1436344 GCF_000243295.1 Trichechus manatus latirostris
CCAGGGTTGCCATGGGCTGGGTGAAGCCAGGCTGCTGCGCTGCTCCGGTTCTGACCTGGCCGGCCTGGGTGGGCCAGAAGATCAGTGTTTCTAACCAGTTTCCAGACGGGACCCCCAAGTGGAGAACAGTAGCTCGGACAAGCAGGGCTGGGAAGGAAGCTGGGTGCACATGCCTTGCACCTGTGTAGTCTGGGCCCACTTTTGTATGGACAGGGGGTCTGCCGTGGCCCCGGGCAACTGGTGGGCACCACTCTTCACTCAGGGATCCTTGATCCTTGGTGCCCAGTGCTGCCCACACTAAGCCCAGACCATGCCCTGCCTGGGCTTCCAGGCGCCCTCTTCAGAGTGTTCTCTGCATGCACACACACGCACACACATGCACGCACACATGCACACAGGCATGCACACACGTGCACACACGCATGCACACACACACATGCACACACGCACACGCATGCACACACACACGGGTACAGTCTCAGGGGTGGCAAATGCTGACCTGAGTTAGCCCTGCCATGCGAGATGGGGTGGGAGATGGTGGCTTTAGAGAGCCCCGGGAGGGCGCAGAGTGGGAGCATGCTGGCTGGGTGCTGCTGTGTGGTCAACATGTGGCTTGCCCTTCATCCCCTGCCCAGGGCCTTCAGGATGGGCTGGAAGCCAGCAAGGGTGGAACGAGTGTGGCCATCTGGTCTGGGAGCCAAAACTTGAGGTTCCTCGTGGGTTCACAGACGGGTGAGAGAGAGACCTCCTTCCCGTCTAGGCTGCGCCCGCCCCTGGGGAAGCTGAGGGCCCGCCCCTCGGACGGCTAACCCAGCCCCGTGGCCTGGGCCGCCCAATGCCCTCCCCCAAGGCCCAGCTTCTACTGGAAGAACACCGGGTTGTGACCCCAAGGGCTCTTGGCTCCTGCCAGTGATCAGTGTCCACTGCAGAGGTCGGACACCCGGGGGTCCAGAGCCAAGTGGGGGACCCAGGCGGCCAGGGCCCCTGTGCACTCGGCCCGGGAGCACCTCTCACTCACTAGGCCCCGTCACAGCCGGGCAGCCACCCACCTCCTCGCGGTTGCTGCGGCCCGGTGCCTGGGGCTGCACCTTCCTGGGGCCAGGTCAGGCAGCTGGCGGCCGGCCTTGAG
>NW_004444180.1:1436444-1458287 GCF_000243295.1 Trichechus manatus latirostris
CTGCGGCCCGGTGCCTGGGGCTGCACCTTCCTGGGGCCAGGTCAGGCAGCTGGCGGCCGGCCTTGAGACCTCAAGGTAGGAGAGGACCGCCCGCCCTCCTGCCCCCTAGGCGGGGAAGCCGAGGGCCCTGAATCCTCTCCCAGGACCAGGCAGAGGACAGGGAGCTGTCCAGCAGGCGGTGCTGAAGCCCTTGGATCCTGCCGCCCCGCAGGAGGCTGCCTGCAGCAGTGAAGCCCTCAGATCGCTTTCAGGCTGGAGAGAGCGACTTAGGATGAGGGGTCTTTGTCAAGTCCTGAGCCTGCCTGCTGCCCATGGCTGGGCGCTTTGCTGGAGCCTCTGCTGACAAGGGCCAGAGGGGCAGACTGGGCACTGGGCCGACTCAGGTCCCGCTCTGAGGGGAGACCCAGCCCTCCACGGACAGGAGGGGCTCTCGGGGAGGGTGCTGGGGAAGGGGTGGGGAGGGGACTGGGCCCACAGAGCCGAGTGGATGAGTGCCACCCTCCCAGGGTCGGGCACTGCCTGCCATAGGGGGCTGTCTGTGGGAGAGAGCAGCGCCCCATGTGTGGTTAATCTGGGGTTTTGTTTGTCTGATGTCTCTGAGGGTGGGCAACAGGATGTAGGCACCCAGCCCTGCACTCCCTGGGGTCTTCACTCCGTAGGGACGCCCTGAGGGAGGGACTCCCCAGGAGGAGAGTGGGGGGCTCACACTCGTGGTGGCTCTGAGAGACCTGGGGGGCTTCCAGTCCTGGCATGGGGGTAGGAGGGGTTTGGGTGGGGTGCTGAGGGGTGCTGCGATGGCCGCTGGGTGTTGGGGGCAGGTGGGAGGTGGGCTGAGGAGAGGCTTTATGCTGCCCTCTGTCCATCTGAGCACCTGCGCCCTGTCTTCGCAGGTGGGGGAGAGCCGCGGAGGGTGTGGGGGCAGCAAGCTCGGGAAGGCATTGCTCCACCCAGGTACGACACTTCCCGGACCTGCTTGTCCTCTTCCAGCTGGCCTGCAGCTCTCCCGGCTCCTGGAGCCACCTGCACAGACCCCTGTCCCTGCAGCCCTCTCCCTGCCCTGGGCTGGACACAGGGAGCCGGAGGGGGGAGGCCAGAGAGCCCCCACCTCCACCAGGTCGTCCCACCCCATTGCAAAGCCGCTGTCCCGGGCAGACTCCGGTAGCATAGGTTGGACCAGGTGACTGTCAGAAGGGGGAGAGGCCGGCCTTGGAGGCTTGGCCCTGGATGGGGAGGCTGGGAGAGGCCGCCGGGCTCACAGGTGAGCCAGGGGAGGCCAGGAGAGGCCACTGGGCGCACAGGTGAGCCAGGGGAGGCCAGGAGAGGCCAGTGGGCTCACAGGTGGGCCTGGGGAGGCTGGGAGAGGCTGCGGGGCTCACAGGTGGGCCAGGGGTTCTGTGTGGTTTGTCTCTGAAGAGACAGAGGCTCATCTCAGATTGGACGTGTGCCACTGCTCAGCTCCAGATCCCCAGGGATTTACAACTGATCATGAAGGGCACTGATGATCCCTCCCCCAACACAACACGGTGCAGGTGGACACAGACGCGGGTGGTGTGGGTGGCCCGGGTGCAAGCAGGTGGTCTCCTCACGTGCCCAGCCAAGAACACGGCGAGCTAGGTCGGGGTGCAGGGACGGTGCCAGCCAGGTGACACCACGGTCCAGGGCCTGGGTGGGGTGCCCGTCAGCAGAGGCATGCGGTGTCCTCAGTGTCCGAGAGCACCCGCCGAATGCCCGTGGTGTGAGGCCTGGCCCCTCACCTAAGGGGGCTTGGAGTCTTTCCCATAGGTGGCTTTGGGGGGGGTCACTGGCCATGGGACCTTGCTGCGGGGCCGTCCTGATGTGCACCCCTGGGTGTTGTGACTGCCTAGCAGGGCAGGACTGGTCAGCTTTGTGGTCTGGATTGGAAGCAGGGAGCTCAGTCACTTGGGGGTCCCTCATTTGGAGGCCCCAGGAGGTGGGATGGAGGCTGCTTTCTCCACCCCCCACGCCCTGGCCCTGCAGCCACCTGTTCACTGGGCCCTGTGGACACTGCCCTTAGCTCCCCGTGAGTGGAGCTGGGAACGCCCCTGCTGGGATGCCGGGCGGGGGAGGGTGGACAGCCAGCCAGCAGGAAGGCCTGGGCAGCTATCCTGTGAGAGCCTGTGGTGGGGTCAGCATTGTGGTGTCTGGAGGTTTCCAGGTGAGAAGGGAACATTCACTGAGTACCTTATCTGCACCAGGCCTGGTCCTGGTCTTGGCTTCGTCCTGGTTCTGGTCCAGTCCTGGCCCTGGTCCTGGCCCTGGGCAGTGGTGGCAGCAGGATGGGGCGGTGCCTGTGGGACTCAGTGATGTGGACTGCTCTGGGTCACTGAGATCGGGGGTGGGGGGACCCAGGGGCAGGGATGCTGGGGCAGGGACCCAGAGGCAGGGATACCGGGGCAGGGGCATTAGGGCAGGGGCCCAGGGGTGGGGTTACTGGGGAAGGTTATGGCGGGACAGGGATGCTGGGGCAGTGGCCCAGGGGCAGGGATGCTGGGACAGGGGCCCAGGGGCAGGGATGCCAGGGCAGGGGCATTAGGGCAGGGGCCCAGGGTCAGGGTTACTGGGGAAGGGATGCCGGGTCCCAGCACCGGGGCTGGGAGGGGGCCTGAGGCTGTGTGTTGGCTGCTGGTCAGCAGGAGGAGGGGATGCCCTTGGGGGTGGGGGTGGGGCTCCCACGGTTCCTGCTCCCCAACTCACCACTGGGTCACCCCCCGCCCCCCAGAGAGAGCGGGCATGCCTTCAGCGTGACGCGCTGGCCATGTGGGCCTCTGCCAGATTCCTGGCCAGTGGCCTGTGTGGGCTTCTCTGGGCGGGTGCCACGCTGGCTCGCAGGGCTTGTTGGGGCGAAGCGAGGCGTGTTGGGAGAGCGCCTGTCACGATTTCTGCTAAAACAGAAACAGCCGAGAAAGCTTGAGGCAGTGTTGGGAGTCGAGCCCAGGGCTGTGGGCTTGGACCCCACGGGAGGGCAGGCGGGCACCGGGCGTGGGCAGGATGGTGCTGTCTGCCCCTCGAGCCTGGCCAGTGCCGGGAGCAGACGCCAAGTCTGTCGGGGACACTGGTCCTCGGGGTGTGGGAGCTTGTGCCCCAGCCTGGGTCCTGGGCCCCTGGAGAGCAGAGGTTCTGTGCCCAGCTCCGGGCCTTTCCTCTCTGCAGCCACCCCTGACCCTGACCACCCAACCTCAAACCCCTCCTGAGCCCACCTGCAGGGAACGAGCAGGGGCAGGGAGGCTCCTGGATCTGGAGGCCGTGAGCCCCTCCTCCGGTGGCTGAGCCCCCCGCCCCTGTCCAGCTTCTGGGTCTCTCTGGTGTTCTTGCTCTGCCTTTTCCGCATCTTCCCTTTGCCTGCTGTCCTTCACCTGGGCAGGCCCTCAGCGGTCATTATGTTCCTGTTACCATGATCCCCTCTTCAAGGCCCCCCAGCGTTGTTGACCTTGAGGTGTGGGGGTGAATGAAGGGGCCTCCTGAGACACGATGTAGGGCTGTGGGGGTTTGTGATGTGGGGGCAGAAGGTTCTGGAAGGTCCTGTTTGCACAGTTTACAGCTTTACTGTGTCTGACGTCACTCAAGCTACTCCTTCTGCCCCTGGTCCCCGCAGCCAGAGGGGCAGGGGTGACAGGGCGGGGCTCACTGGGAGACCCCAAGGGAGACCCCGCTGAGTACCTGCTTCAGGGAGGGTGGGAGGCTCTGTGGCCGTGGACGGCTCCAGGCCTCCGAGTACCTTCAGGAAATAGCTGAGGGGGGCCTGTGAGGTTAGGGGGATGCTGGCGTTTGAGGGGCCCTGGGAGACGGTGTGAGCGGCGGGTCTCTCCCTTCTCCCTTCTAGCAAGCTGCCTGCTGCCCACTAAGCGGATTCTGTTATTACCCTGGCTTGAGAGATTATGCTTCCTCTGTCTGGGTTGGGTGGGGGTGGGTGGGCTCCACTGAGCTGGGGGGTGGCAGTGGGTGGGGGACCTCCAAGGCTGCAGGTCTGCCTGTTGCTTGCTGTCCCGGTGAGTGATGCTGTGGGAGGGTCACCTGCCCTCGTGGTCCTTGTGGTCTGCTTCCCCCAACTGACAGCTTTCTGCCAGGATTTTAGGCTCACTGTGTGCCTGTCTGTCTGGGTCTCTCTGTCTGGTGAGCAGACCCCTCAGAGGGACCTTAGCAGGTCAGGGCTGCCCCTGGGGAGGCTGCTCCTCCCTTGCAGTGGGCCTGGGGGGTCCTGGCCAGCTGCCTTGCCCATGCCTGGTCCTGGGCTCCAGGGCCTCTGGCACTGCCCATCCAGTCCCAGGCCGTGGCGTCTGTCTTCTGCGGGGCCGGCCGAAATCCGGAGGCTGCATGCAGGAAGTGGCCAGAGGGCCCCCACCATGATGCTCGACCCCCGCCCCACCTGTCGGTCTGCTTCACGTGGATGCCCTGTGGTGGAGCTGCCACGGGGGCCTCAGGCCTGGACGCAGTCAGTGCCCGTGGCTGGGGGGGTCTGTGTGGGACCGCCCCTTCTCTGTACCACGTCATCATGGTTCTCCAAGTGCCAGTGGTTGGTGAGCTGGCGGCCGCCCACCCGCCGTTGTGCACATGAGGACCCAAGAGCCCTGTGGCCGTCAGCCAGCCTGTCAGCTCCCATCTCCCCACAGTCCCACCTGGAGCCTCTGACAGGGCCTGGGGCTGGGCTTCCTCAGAGGAACCAGGGTGACATGTGACCTGTGGTGTCCACAAGAGCTGGGAGGCCACATCGGAGGAGGTCGCCAGGGCTCCATCCTCTGCCTGTCCCCCGCCCCGCCCCAGACCCCGCGCTCTGGGCTGGTCTTGGGTGGCTGTCCTGCTGGGAACCATGTTGGCGTCTTTCCCACGCGCCTGGGGCGTGTGTTGAGTGATGGGTCCAGCCAGGGGGAGGTGTCATCTCTGGAGCCCCATGTGGGGACGGTTGGATAGCAGGTCTTGGCAGCGGGGGAGCAAGGCCCCTGACCCGCATGTCCCTCGCGGCCCCTGTGGCTTTTTCAGAGACAGACCTGGGCAGCCCTCCAGTGCTGGACTACGGGGGTGCCGTGGGGGCCTGGTGGCGGCAGGTGAGACCCCCACTCACACAGGCCTGGATGTGGGCATAGTCCCTGCCATCAAGGGGCCTTGGCTGACAGATGGTGGATGGCGGGAGGCTGACTTTACCTGCAGCTGTGGCTGGGAGGGGTGTCTGCCGAGGCCAGGGCAGCGAGGCTCCAGGACAGGAGGGCTGGGGTGACCAGGCCGGGGCATAGGGAGAGGGCACGGGGTCGGTGCTCCCCACTTCCAGTTGGGCAGGGAGGGGTCTCGCCCCAGCTATGATGGGTGCCACATCCACAGGGCACAGAGGGGGACACTGAGGCCACCCCAGCAGGCCATCTCCTGCTGTGCTCTTTCTGTCTCCCTGGGTGTGGGACCGTGTGTGTGCACTTGTGCCTGTGTGCACACGTCTCTGTGTGCGTGTGCAGCTGTGTGTGCGCCTGTGTGTGTGCACGTCTGTGTGTGCATGTGTGCAACTGTGCGTGTGCCTGAGAGTGTGTGTGCACGTGTCTGTGTCTGCGTGTCTGGGTCTGTGCCGTGTATGTGTGTGTCTGTGTCCCCATGTCTGTGTGTATGTTTGCGTGTCTGTTTGCGTGTCTGCTTGTGCGTGCCTGTCTGTGTATCCGCGTGTCTGACTGTCTGTGCACAGTGGCAGCTGGAGGCTCCCTCGGGTTTCCCAGGAAGGCATCCCTGGCCTCATCACCACGGCAACCCCGCCGCCTGTCCCTAGGGCCTGTGGGGGTGGGGCTGGCAGGTGTGGAGTGGAAAGAGTCACAGCTTGCTCTGCTGTGCGAGCGGTCGGGGGCCCTGTCTGCTGCTGGGCCCGCTGGGCCTGGACAGCAGGCTGCCTGCTGATCCCCCACTCCAGGCCTCGCTGCCAGGCCCTCGGGGACTGACTCCAATCTCTCCCTTCAGCCGCCACCCCTCTAGCCACCCTTCCAGCCACCACTCCGGCCACCACAGCCTGCCTCCCACAGCACATCCTCCCAGGGCCCGACCCCCAACTGTACCTCCTCTGGTCGCCGCCACGCAGGGCAGCCACAGTGTGACCCTAGCTGAGTAAGACCCTTGTGCCTCCCCCTCGCACAGGGGAGGCATCTCTGGTTCTTGCACCCACCACCCCCACCTCCACCTGCCCAGCATCAGACTCTTCACGCCAGGTACGCACATGTCTACTGTATGGAGTTACCTCCCTGCCTGAGGCCGACCTTGCCAAGAAAGCACAGGCATCCCTCCAGAAACCCCTTCTCTTCCCTGGGCCTCTGGCCCCACCCCCACTTCCTTTCCCCAGACCAACAGGTGGCTTGGCCGCACACAGACCCACACTCAGACACACAGACACCCTCAGACACAGACACGCAGACCTGCCCACACCCAGCACCCTGGGCACTGTCCACCCCAGCGTCAGCCTAGCATCTGGGCCTCGGCCCCTGCTGTGTCCCGCACTTCTTAAACTAGGGCACCAGCTTACGGGGGGGAAAACCAATCTGCCAGATTCAGTTACTGAGCAGCTACTGGATTCAATCAAAATATTTTATTGGGCTAATTTTACAATATTGAATTGCAAAAACCAGTGGCTAATAACAATCCAATGTGATCACCTGGCACCGTTGGAGTTGGAGACGTGGTCCCCGCTGGCCTGGGAAGGCCTGAGAGGTATTTCCCACCATGTGGGGTGGGCGAGGGGTGGGGAGGGCGGCCAGGGTGGGCCAGTTGGCCGCTCTGTGGCCAGAATCCCCTGGAGCCACCCTCAGACTGATGGCTTCACAGCACTGCCCGCCCCGACAGGGGGCTCCTGGGGCTCAGGGGGCTCTCCTGGACCCCTCCTCGCCCTCCTGTGTCTGTGGCTGCGTAGAATGGGTGGGCAGCATGCCCTGGGGTCTCCGCTGGGGAGGGTGGTGCCTGGTGCAGGGTCGGTGGCTGATTCAGGACTCCTGGTGCTGGGGGAGGTGGCCCTGGGGGGTAAGTGGGGTCCCAGTGGGGCTCTGGCTGGGTGGGGAAGGGGCTGCCCGCCCGGTGGCCCTGCCTTTGCCTCCCCCTTCCCTTCGTCGGGAGCTCCGGTTGCACGCACCCAGAGGCGGAGTCTCTCAGCTGCCGTCTGCGGTAGCCATGGCAACCAGCTGTGCAGTTCCTGAGGCGAGCCAGCCAGCCGGAGGAGGAAAGGGGGAATCCCCTTCTCACCCTCCCGCGGGCTGTGACGCCTGCCCGCCCACCTGCTGGCAGAGAGGGACTGGGACCACCCTGTCAGTTGTGGGGATGCAGGGACTTGTGAGGGTCACTCAGTGAGCCCCTGGGTCCGTCTGACTCTGGACCATCCCTGAGGTGGAGGCTGGGAGGGAGGAGGGCCCCGTCTCTCCTGGGCCTCCCTGCCCCCAGGCCTCCCTGCCCCCAGCCTAGCCCTCTGCCTCCCCTGTGACAGTGACCAAGGCCGCCCCCACCCTGCTCTCTCCCCGGGGTCCCGTGGGAGCACAGGACCACATCAGCACCTGGGCCTCCAGGGAGGCAGCCTGGTGGGCAGCAGACTTGGGGGATGGTGCCCTGGCTGCTTCTATCTCCCCCACAACTCTTCCTCGAGCCCCCACCTGGCTCCCCCCGCCCCATGGCTGAGAAGTGGGAGGGCTGTGCCGGGCAGTGGTCAGTCTGTGGCTCTCACACCTTGTAGGCGCCTCCGACACCTTCCAGGCCTGCCTCACGGACAGGAATGTGAGGCGCCTCCCTCGGGACAGACTGGTGGGAGGAGAGAGGGGGTCCGAGTCTCCAGGTGAATTTCATGGATTGTGAGATTGAACCTCCTTCAGGCAGGGGTTACCATCTGCATTTCTTCTGAGCATTGCCTGTTTACATCCTTGGCTCATTCGCAAGAAATTGGGGTGTTCGTGGGTTTTTTTAATTAACTGTCAGAACTTTTTACATATGCAGGGACCACCGGCTGCCGTGGGTCCCCCAGTCTGCCCTGGGCCTCTCGTTGAGTTTACCTTGTATTTGGATGCACGGAATGGCTTCTGCATCTGCCTCTGATGATGTGGCGTGCGTACGAGGCAGCGAAGTCTATGTACTACCTGGTTCTGTTTATGTGAAGTTTAGAGAATGTGAACTGCCCGTTGATCGGGACACACAGCAGGCCCGCAGAAGCTAGGGGGTGCCCGCAGAAGGCGCGAGGGGTGCACAGGGGCACGAGGACACATTTGGGGCTGAGGGACATGGGGGCTGTCCCGACGGTGGTGATGGTTGTGATGGTTTCACGGTGTGCACTTACGTGGAAACTGAGCTATTTGCACTCTGAAACAGGCGCCGTCTGCAGTATGTGCATGACGCCTCGGTAAAGCTGTTGAGAAGTAGCTGAGATGGGAGGGCTGTTGGAGGACCGGGCTTCAGGGAGAAGCACCAAAGACTCCCGCCACCCATTGGTCAGTGTGTTGTGCCGTGGTGGCTCGAGTGTGGCTGTGATGCTGGCAGCCATGCCACCGCTATTTCATATCCAGCAGGGCCACTCCTGGTGGACAGGTTTCAGAGATGCCACTATACTAAGACAGACTAGGAAGAAAGGCTGGCAGACCTACTTCGGAAAATCAGCCAGTGGAAACCCTGTGGATCACAGCAGAATATTGTCTGACTCACTTGCTTGGCCATCAGGAGGGACCAGTCACTGGAGGAGGACATCATATTGGTGAAACAGAGGGCCAGCAGAGGTGAGGGAGACCCTCGGTGGGATGGGTCGGCACAGTAGCCACAAGAATGAACTCGAATAGGCTGGCAATGTTGAGGATGATACAGGACCAGGCAGTGTTTCTGTTGGACATAAGGTCGCCGTGAGTTGGAGTTGACTCGATGGCAGCTGCCTACCTGCCTACCTACCACAGGCTCAAAAACAGAAAAGATCTGATCACAGGCCCCAGCAAGGGCTAAGTGGACTCCAGTTCTGCGTCTGCCACTCACGCGCTGTGCAACTTTGGGTAAGCCACTTGGCCTCTCTGAGCCTTAGACTCCTTGTTATAAAGGGGATACTCATGGCGTGTACCTCACAGAGTTGTTCTAAGAATTAAATGAGTCGATATTACCAAGTGCCTAGAAAAGTACTGGCGCCAAAGCCCTGGAGGAAGGAGCCATGCTGTGCATGTTTTTGTTGCTTCGATGGCTGAGCTCTGGCTGTGTGCGTGGAAAGCCCCCAACTGCCCAGCATACAGTGGTTGCTTTTGCTCTCTCTGAGATCTGTGTCCATCTGGAGTTTATTTGAGGGGAAGATGTCCACAGGGCTGGTCACCTCCTCGGCACCACCCACTGGCCGGTGGCCAGAGCTTTCCTGGGCCTCTGGAGTTGCAGGGGCTGTGTGGCTTCTGGCGGGGAGACTCTTCCTGTTGGACTGGCAGGTGGACTGCATTGAGCCAGGCCCCTTGTCCTCGGGGGTACAACAGGGGAAGCCCAGGGATCCCCGGGGTGGGTCAGGGTCCCAGCAGCTACGAGCCAGTGTCTCCTCGCAGGTCAGGCCCTGCCCTGTGCCAGCACCGTGACTCGGGAGCCAGGAGGGGACTCCAGGGGCCGGCTGTGCAGAAGGGAGCTGTTAGCGGGTCTCTGAGGCGGTGGCCCGTCACTGGGAGGGGCCTGGCGCTGCAGCCACATCTTCCCTGAGCCTGTGGCCCAGCTGACAGAAGAGGGGAGGGAGGAGGGCCCAGGATGCTCCTGCCTCTGCTGCTCCGTTGCCATGGCAACAGATGGTGGTTCGGCAGGAATGAGGAGGGGGAGGGCTTTGTAGAGGCGGCTCAGGCTTTGGAGACCAGCTGGGGAGGCTTCGGGATCTGGGGGTGGGGGCTCTGACCACCAGGCTGAGCTGGCCCCTCCTACCAGCCGCAGAGGAGGCCCAGCTAGAAGCTGAAAGCCAGTAGTGGGGGGCGGGATTGGATGTGGCCTGGGCTCCTATCTCTGGAGCCCCTACCTCACCCCCTGCCCCCACATGGCCCACTCCCCGCTCCTTCCCTTCCTCGCTCCTGGACCTGAGTGATGGATTGGACACCCTGCGAGCCTGGGTCAGTGGGCAGGGTCGGGGAGGGGCTGCACTGGGCAGCAGCCTCTGCTCGCCACCCCACCCCTGGGCCCTGGAGTGGGCAAGACTGCCCACCATGTGCTGGCCACAGGTGGGGATGAGGTCCCGGCCAGCCCAGGCCCTGGGTCCACCACTTCCTCTTTCAGCTCTGCCCTGGCTCAGCTCTCCCTCTGATCCCCCTGGACCTAGACGCAGCCCCCTGAAGGGGCAGGGTGGGCTTTACAGAGTAATGGCCTGGTCAGCTGGGCCCAAGCCCGTCCGCCCCACCTGCTCCCTTCCCACGGCCAGGCCTTCCGCGCTCATCCCACAGCGGTCTTCCCACCCACAGACCCAGCTCCTACAGCCCTCAGCACTCTCCCTCCACCGGGCATTTCCCTGTGCGTGTGAACACGTGTGTGTGGACGGCTGTGTGTAAATTCACGTGAGTGTGTGCATGGGTGTGTGTGCGTGTGTGGTGAGCGTGAGTGCATGCATGTGTGTGATTGTGTGGACATGGGTGTGTGAACGTGTATAAGTGTATGTGTGCTAGTGTGTGTGAGAATTTGTGTGTGTACGCCTGTGTGTGTGCGTGTGTGTGACCGTGTGTGCACGTGAGTGTGTGCCTTGGGGAGAGAATCTAGTGGCTGAGGGTGCAGACCTCCCTGGGGCCGACCTGGCCCCACTCCCAGCGGAGTCTCCTCTCTGTGCCCCTGGGCAGGTGGCCCCACTTCTCCACCTCAGTTTCCTCAGCTGTGAGATGAGAGCAGTAGCAGCCTCGCCTGTTGGGCTGAGTGTGGGCTGAGCGAGCGAGCACCTGGAAGGACGTCCCCGTCAGCGGCACTTGGGCTCCGCGGGGCAAGCCTGTGCCTACCTGCGGCTGTCCTGCTGCTGGGGTGGTGCACCACGTGGCTCAGGGACCACCCCAGATGTGAGTGGGGTGCCCCGGCCAGGCCCCAGCCCTCAGCCTGGCCTCCCAGGTCCCGATGTCCCTCCATGACGGGGTGGGGGCAGGACGACAGCAGCGAGGAGCAGAGGCACCAGCTGGCGGAGGAGCGGCCTTTGGGTGGCCTGGGCAGCGTCCCTGCTTTGCCCTCACGCCTCTGCCCTGGGGACGGGCTGTGCAAGGTGACCGCTATCAGGTGCAGCCGCTCCCACACTCCAGCTGCACCAGTTCCCGAAGAGGGGCCTGCAGTGAGTCCTTGGGCCTGGCCCGCCCTCCCCACGGTCAGGAGGCCCCCTGACTGCTGGCTGCTGGCCAAGGCCTGGGTACCCTGCCCGGGCCACGCTGCCCAGGGGGCACAGGAGGCCCTGCCAGTCACCTCCCCCATCCCGACAAACAGCCTCGGGCTTCCCCCACCTCTCTGTGCTGGGGTCAGGCAGACCCAGTGGGCAGAGAAGGTAGCTGCTCCCACCAGCTCCGGAGGCCCACATGACAGCTGGCGTTGGGAGCCCATGCGGGGGTCTCTGTGGCATCTCACGGCCCCCAGAGCTCAGGCCTAAGCGGGGCCTCGGGCTGGCACGGGCAGCAGGATGGGCCCCAGAATGGGCTGTGCTGGCCCCAGCTGCCCGTGAGCACCCCTGCACCAGTGGGGCCCCACAATCTATCGGGGACAGCCTGACAACGCCCCCACCCCCTCTGCCTCTCCCGGGCTTCCCCCAGCCTTCAGCCTAGACAGGCCCTTTGGGACACCCCGAGCCCCTGGGATACACCCCCACCTCACCGTCTATCACCCCCTGGGTTCATGCCCTGAGCCCACCGTCCTCTTGTCCCCTGCGAGCCCCACCTCTGCCCTCTGCTACTCCTGTCTCCTGGCTGTCCTTGCTGGGGGCCAGGGCAGGACCCGGCTCCAGGGCTGCTGACCCTCGAGGTCCTCGCAGGGACGGTTTTGCTGGACTCTGGGGTTCCTGTGGTGGGCCTTAGAGTGGGGCTGCAGAAGGGGGCTCCCCTCGCCCAACGTCTTATCTGCCCCCAGGGCCCAGGCGGCCTTGAGCTGACCATCCAGCAGGGTGGGCACCCCCTAGTGGCAGCGGTTCTGACTCCCCGTGTCCCGGAATGGGGAAAATGGGTTCTCTCGGGAGCCCTCACCACCTTCTGCTGTGTGCTGACCTGTGCCCCCTCCCACTGTGTGCTGACCTGTGCCCTGTCCCACTGTGTGCTGACCGGCGCCCCTCCCGCTGTGTGCTGACCGGTGCCCCCTCCCGCTGTGTGCTGACCGGCGCCCCCTCCCGCTGTGTGCTGGTGGGTGCCCTGACCTCCTGCAGGAGGGAGGTAGCAGGTGTCAAAACCACAGGGATTGGCCAGGCCCGCCCGGCCCTTCCCTCACCCCTGCCCAGAAGTAACCAGGAGAGGCTTGGAGGAGAGGGAGGGAGGGCAGAGCAACGGGGGTGTGGGGGGAGGATCGGCGGCAACTGGAGGGTGACCTGATTCCCATCGCCCCTGCAGCTGCCTGAGGATGATAACACACCCCATCTCACGCCTGCAAGGCAGATGGCGGCTGAGCAGATAAGCATGATCTGTCCCTGGGCGGTGGGCAGTGCGTTGGGAAGCTGGCCTGTTATCTCCGAGGTCATCTGTGGGCAGGGCAAGCTGGGCGAGGGCTAGGAGCCCCCCACACAACAGCAGCCCCCCCTTGCTCTGGGAACATCCTGACGGGGTGCCCACCCGTTCCCAGCCTCCGCCTCCCCCTTAGCTCCATCACCCTGGGCCAGGCGCTGCTCCCTCTGAGCTCAACAGCTGAGCCCTGGGCCAGGCTGGTGTGGGGAGCCATGGGGTGGACCTGGAGGGTCTGCTGGGAGGACAGGGCTGCCTGCTGGGTGGCGCGGAGTCCACGGGACCCCTGGGTGGGAGGACACGGAGTGGGCTCCGGTGGCTCCCAAGGCTGGGGGCATGGGGCTCAGGGAGGCCACCCTGCCCGAGGAGACCCTGGCCCAGGCCAGCCAGGTGGCGTGTGGGCGTCCCCCCGTCTCTCGCCTGTAGGAAGCGCTCACTCTGAGAAGTTGATTGCAGGTGACACGCCAGGCAGGGGGAGCAAAGCGAATTTCACCCCTGGCTTGGTGAGACGCCCCCGTTCCACGGGCGCGCTTGGTGAGACGTCCCCGTTCCATGGGCGGGCTTAGGTGGCCTGTTTTCTGTGGAAGGAAACCGTCCCTGGGAGGCAGGAGAAGGCAACTGGCTGGCAGCAGAAGAGGCTTGAGGCGAGACTTTGAGTAATGGGGGGTGCTAGGTGGGTTGGGGGCCCAGAGCATGCTGGGTATATGGGGAGGACTCGGGGACCAGGGCGGGTGCCAGGGGACCCCGGCACAGCACCGCAGGCTGCAGGACAACAGGGCAGTGAGCGTCTTCCTCTCAGTGAGCTGGTACCCCCTCCCTGTGTCTCCCACTCCTGAGTCTGCCGACACCGGCCCCCCCAGCCCAGCGTGTGGGTCCTGGCTTCAGGCTCTGAATCAGGGCCTCTCCAAGTCAAGAGGGAATTGGGCCTGGGGCGCCAGGGGCTGAGTGGGGGCTGAGCGGGGGCTTAGCAGGGGGCTGAGCTGGGGGCTGAGTGGGGGCTGAGCAGGGGGCTGAGCAAGGGACTGAGCGGGGGTCTGAGCAGAGGGCTGAGCTGGGGGCTGAGTTGGGGGCTGAGTCGGGGGCTGAGCAGGGGCCTGAGCGTGTCTTCTGAGCTCTCTGAGCCACCCCCGCATCCGCCCGCTTGCTGGTCTCGAAGTCCACATCAGACCTTCCGGAGCAGAACTGGTGGGAGCCAGGGGTAGGGCCCAAGACAGAGTCCCGGGCGGGGTGGGGGCGCCTGCCATGCTCCCCTCACTCCTGCCGGCCCCTCAATCACCCTGCGGTGGCACCAGTGGGTGGGGTTGGGGAGCGCATGACCCTCCCAGGAAGGCACAGGGACAATCCAGCTGGGTGCTCTTGGCCACAGGGTGAGAGGAGGAGACGGGCAGCCCAGGCCAAGGGAGACGTGGCCAGTGGGGGGACATGACCGCTGAGTGCTGGAGGCCTGGGCAGGGGACCCGTGTGAGCAGGACCAGCCAGTGCTCCTACCACCCCCTGGGCAGACCCCCGGGGGGCGCCCCCTCTGGGGACCAGGCATCTACCCCTAGAGGCGACCCAGTCATCTTTGACCCCATAATGGACCGTTTCTTAGCACCCCTTCATTTTTGGTGATAAAATTTATCTTGAGCCATTCTTTAGTTTTAAAAAGTTAATTTAAAAGGTAATTAATTTAAAGAAAAGAATAACTTCCAAATGGAAAGATTAAAGCAAAATAATTCACGTATGAAGTGAAATTTGCATTTAAAAAGAAACCCCAGCTTGCAGTTTTCATTGTTTTAAATTTTTAACACAATTAGAGTTCACCGAACTACAGAACTCAGTTGCCCAGGCCCTGTTCCTTGTCTTCACAGCCTGCTGTTAGATGAAGGAATATGGAGTACCTCTGGGCTGAAGCCACCCACTGTCCTGGGGTGAACTTGGACGATTCCTCAGAGTTAGGAACTTTCTCTCGAAATGAACCTGGGTAGCTGGGTTGGCACATGTCAGGGCCAGCTGATCCACTGGGAGTTCTTGGAGTCAACATCTGTGCAGAATGCGTGTCTTAAGGGATTTCACAGTGACCCCATGCACAACGGAAAGACCCCCTGCCTGGTCCTTTGCCATTCCTGTGATCGGTTTCACGTTGGACCATTGTGATCCGTAGGGTTTGCATTGGCTGAATTCCAGAAGTAGATGGCCAGGCCCTTCTTCCTAGTCCCTCTTAGTGTACCTTGGTCTGGATCTCCGCTGAAACACGCAAGCCTCCACTAATGAATGGGTGATGGCTGTGCATGAGGTGCGTTTGCTGAGAATGGAACACAGGTCTCCTCATGGAGGTGAGCATTCTACCGCTGAAGCACGGAAGTTATTTTACAATGTGTCATGTGAAGCTTGCACGCGGTCAGTTGCTATCAAGTTGGCTCTGACTCCTGGCGACTTGCATACAACAGAAGGAAACGTTGCCGGGTCCAGCAGCATCTTCACTGTGGTTGGTTGCTGCAGCTATTGTATCAATCCAGCTCCTTGAGGGGTTTCCTTCCTTTTCCCTGAGGCTCTCCTTTACCACCCGTGGAGCTTGGGCAGGTATTTTTAAAACTCGGCTGTAAGCAGCTTAGACCAAGGGAAGACTGTTTCAGGGAGAGAGGGGGATTTGTTTTATCTCTGGCATTCTTTAGAACTGTAGGCGCAGACTGGTAAAAAAGTAGACCGAGTTTTTATCGATTCTGTTCTGTTTTCGCCTCCACGGACAGGGAACCCCGCGTTGCCCGCCCACCTCCGCAGGTGGGGCTGCCCCCACTCCCCACCCCGACATCCACACTGATGCAGCTCCTTGCTCTTTTCCTCTGCAGAGTAGAGGATCCGTGGGCTCCCATGGAAAGGGGTGTGGCGTGTGCTGCTCTAGGGGCGGGTCCTGGTGGGGGCTCAGGGGTCTGGATGGCCTGTGCTGCACTGTGCCCTGTGGCTGTCCAGCCCACCGTCCCCTTGGCTGCTGTCCCCTGGGAAGACGGCCGTGAAAAGCTCCGGATCAGCCAGCCTTGGCCGGTCTTGTGCTCCCGGCAGTTCTGTGACTTGGTTTTTGCAGATTTGGAGAAGTCAACAGTTTCAAAGTCTGTTTCCAGCTGGGACCCAGAACCAAGCAAGATGGACAGAGTTCATTACTGGCTCCTGTGGTGACCTCGGGCCACATCTGGTGCACGGGAACCTCCCAGTGGCTGGGGGAGGCAGGGCAGAGTGCAGTGTGACTTCAGACAGGCTGGAAGCCGGGCGGCCGGCCAGAGGGGAGAGGCAGGCCCGAGGTGGACACCTGATCGGAGGCTGCACTCTCGCTGGGGCAGAGCCCAGAGGTGCTGCAGGGTCTGTGGCCAGGGGCCTGCGGGGAGATGCCAACTTTCTGGACAGACACCCAGGAGGCGAGCCAGCCGTCCCAGGGGCTGTGGTGGTCTGTTCAGTGCTCTAGATCCTACCGTGCTGGGCTTTGCCCGTGGTCGCAAATCGCAAATGGTAGAGAACAATGCTTCTGAAGTTCTCTGTGATGAAGGACGAATTTTTAAAATTTCTAATCCAACACTTTAGTAAAACACAATAAAAAACATTTGCTGCAAATTGAAGTGAGGGGAAAAGCACCCCAAAGCCTCCGGAACACAAGCCCAAGCGCTTTTCCAGTTTCACCAGACCGATGACTGCTCACTCAGATTGCTGGACAAGCTCTGGTGCCCGGTCTCCATTTCTGCAGCTCTCTGGTTGTGATAACGTCGCGCCGCCTGGCCTGGTCTGCAGGCCACACTCAGTGGGACAAGTCAGAGGGTGCGGTCGAGAGCTGGGTGTCCTGCCCAGCCCCGCACGCCGCCCAGAGGCTACTTCTTTTTTAAATTGGAGGAAAATTCACGTAATATAAAATTAACCTTTCAGCCCCTCGCAGTGTTGTGCAACCCCCACCTCTGGCTAGCTCCGGAACATCTTCACCACCCCAGAAGGACACCCCAGGCTTATAAGGCAGCCACTCCTCAGCCTCTCTGCCTCTAGTCCCTGGCAACCACTCACTTACTTTCTGCCTGTATGGATTTATCTGTTCCGGAGGGTTCATATGGATGGAATCATACAATATGTGACCTTTCGCGTCTAACTCATTTCACTCAGCATGTTTTAATACTCTGTAAAAACAGCTTGGGGGCAGTGTCTGACCTCCTCCAACTTCACAAGGGGGAAGGAGAATCAAGATCAACAGCCCACGGCTGATTCCTGTGAGGTGGAGGTCAGACATGCCTCCTCTCTCCATCTCTACCAATTCTGACACCAACCGTTCCTCCCACGGCACCCCTAACTTCTCTGCTGGGTTCGATAATTCATGGCAGTGGCCACCCAGAGCTCACAGTCTGTACTCATGATTATGGATTTATTAGGGAAGTAACAGGTTACAATTCAGGGTCAGGAATGCTCAGGATACAGTTCTTCCCTCAGGACAGGCTCTTCCCAGCAATGCTTGCAGGTACACCTCTCTCTCTGGCCCCTTGGCCTCTGCCCTGCTCAGCCAAGTGTTACAAAGCTCTTTTATCTCTGCCAATAAGTGCCCAGAGGCACCCCACTCCGTCAGTAAGCCTCAGCCCCAAGGCGCTCAGCTTTCTCACTCCCTGGGCAGGGAAGCCACCGAGCAGCCTACTGTGGGTCTCTGGCCGCTGTTTCTCTACCACTGCTTCTCGCTGTCTTCAGTGTTACAGCTGTCTGACTCCTGGGTCCAGGAGCTTCTTAGCGCAGGGATCCTGAGTCCAAACGATGCAGCACTGGCTCCTGGCTGTTCTTCCTTGGTAGTGGTGGGATCCTCTCCTTCCTGCCTCTGGGGTGGCTCATTTCAGGGCCAGTGAGATGGCAGAACTGACCAATCCCCTTGGTGGGCCGCAGTTACTCTATTTGTACAGTCCCACCCAGTCACTTGGGTGGGAGTTACAAGACCATGGAGAGAAAGGTCCCACAAAAGCAGTCCATCACACCGCATACTCCATTTTATGGATGGGCGACGTTGTGTTTATCCATCCATCTGTTGATGGACATTTGGGTGGTTTCAATCTTTTGACTGTTGGGAATAGTGCTGCAGTGAACATTGGTGCACACGTCTCTGTTTGAATACCTGTTTTCAAGTCTCTTGGGTATATACCTACGCGTGAAATTGCTGGGTCATATGGTAGTTCTGTGTTTAATTTTTTGAGAAACCACCAAATTGTTTGAGGCCACTTCTTTGAACCATTTCTAGTCCAACATGTCTGGTGGTAAGTTCACATCTCAGTGTCTTGATTGGTCATCTTTAGGCAATACCAAATGATCCCTGATATGAAAAACGAGCCAGGCTCACTCATCTCCCTTTCTTCCTCCTCCCGCGCCCCACCCCAATGGTAGATATCTATAGGTCTTCTTTGATTTTTTTGTGCTTCTGAAGAACATACTGAAACTTCTGACCTTGTTCCATCGAGTTGTGGCAGTATCTCTTCTCTTTTCTGTGCAAGATAAGCCTGTTGTTGTCCCTGCCTCTCTCTCTATCAGCTATACTTTTACCTTCGTTTTTTAAAGAATGACATTTCTGTATATCCTTCTGTTTGCCCATTGGTCGACTCTCAAATGTGAAGAATAATAAAGGGGTTTTACATCATTGAGTATTGAAACGCTGTTCAGTACTGGGCCAAGTAGTGTACTAGGATTACTTCTCCTTGTCTATGGGTTGGGCTCATGTGACTCACTTGAAGGCAGCTCTACCCATGCACCTGGGGGTTCTGCTCCGAGACCAGGTTTTTATGGATTTGAGAAAATCAGGGGCTTTGAAGTCCATCGAATGGATTCTCTTTTCTAACATCCCATGAGCTGTTTACATTCACAACACATTCATTTTGCATCGCCATGACTTTCTTGAGGAATCCTTTGATTTTCCTGGAGTTTGAAATTGCCTTTCTTTTTTTCTTGCACTGTTTCCCTCTTCGTTATAAACTTCAGGTTTTTTTTTTAAATTCAGATATGCCATCCATTCTATCAAGTCCCTTTTCCTTCATGATGGCCTCCTTTCCAGGGCCCTGTGTCCTCCTGCTCCAAATTGGTCTGTGGTTCCCTAAGAGGCCTCCACTGCCCTCCTGGATTGGACCCACTGCTTCCTTCTGGTTTACTTCCTCATGTTGTCAGGTGCCTTCCTAAGAACAGTTACAAGGGAAGGAGTGTTCCTGGTCTGTTGTTGCTGTTAAGTTGGCTCCAACTCATGGCAACCTTACGTATAGCAGGACAAAATGTTGCCCAGTTTTGCACCATCTTCATGACCATTGATTGGTATTCTTGAGTCCATTGTTGCAGCTATGTGTCAGTCCATCTCATGGAGGGGTCCCTTGTTTTCACCAACCCTGTACTTTACCAAGCATGATGTCCTTTTCTAGTGACTGATCTTTCTTGATAACATGTCCAAAGTACACAAGACAAAGTCTCACCATCCTTGTTGGTAAGGAGCATTCTCGCTGTACTTCCTCCAAAACTGATTTGTTTGCTGTTTTGGCAGTCCACAGTATATTCAACATTCTTCACCAATACAATTCAAATGCATTGATTCTTCTTCAATCTTCCTTTTTCATTGTCCAGTTTTCACATGCATATGAGGCAATTGAAAAGGCAATGCTTGGGTCAGGTGCACCTTAGTTGTCAAAGTGACATCTTTGCTTTTTAACACTTTAAAGAGGTCTTTTGCAGTAGATTTTCCTGATCTAAATGTCTGAAAACCCCTTCTCTCTGCACTCAGGTGTATGTAGGAAGGCCTTTCCACCAACACTTGGAAAGCTTTGCTCCGTTAGCTTCCAGCCTTAAGTGGTGCTGATGGAAGTTAGGTTCAGTCTGATTCACCTGGCTGCCTTTTTCCTTGCCCTCTTTCACATCAAAGCTCCTCGAAATTGTTCCTCTTGTTGAACACACATCCTCTCCCTTTCTTCCTTGGTCCTGCCCCCCTACTGAAAGGACCCATCAGGACTGTCACAGTGCCAAGTCAGTGGTCAGTTCTGCCCTTGATCCATCCACAGCATTTGACACTGTTGAACATTCTCCTTGAAGGCCTCTCTGCACTTAGCTTGTGGAACTCCACGTTTGCCTGTTTTTCCTCTGCCCCGCCATCCACTCCTCCCCGTCTCCTTCGCTGGACCCTCCTCATCTTGCCAACCTCTCCGTGTGAGAGCACCAGGGCCTTGGGTCTTCTCTGCTGACACGCACTTCCTAGGTGGTCTCATCCAGCCCATGCTGCTCGGCATTTGCATTGTAGATCTTTTCTGTCCTGTACCTTCAACCTACGTGTGTTCTTTATTTAAAATGTGTCTTGTAAACAACATGTAGTTGGGTCTTGGGTTTATTTTTCCCCCAGCTGACAGTTTCTTTTAAATGGAGTCTGTAGGTTGTTTGCATTTAGTGTAATTGCTGACGTGGTTTGGTTTAAGTCTTTTCTATTTGTTCCCTCTGTCCACTGTGCATTTGTTTCTCCTTTCCTGGATTCTTTCACATTAAAACCAAAGACAAACCAAACCCACTGTCTTCGAGTCAATTCCAACTCATAGCAACCCTATAGGACAGAGTAGACCTGTCCTATAGGATCTCCAAGGCGGTAATCTTTACAGAAGCAGACTGCCACGTCTTTCTCCTGTGGAACAGCTGCTGGGTTCAAAATCATATATAGATATAGGCTTTCTAGCAATGCTTCTTTTACTATTTCTTTAGTGGTTACTCTAGAGAAGTGGTTCTCAAAGTCTTAGACTAGGGATCCCTTGGGTCCCTGAGACCTTTTCAGGAGGGTTGTGAGGCCAAAACTGTTTTCATAATATTATAGGATATTATTTACCTCAACTAAGTGGATTTTTCCAGAGGCTCATGATATGTCTTCTTTTAAAACATATATTAAAGAGATTTGCAAAGATTTAAAACAATGCCGCTTTTCTCACAAATTCTTTGTTTTGAAAAACATGGCTATTTTTCATAAGAGTGTTATTTATATAAACGTAATGGGTTTATTATTTTTAAATGGATTAATATTTTAAAAATTTCTCAGTTTTAAATTCTAATGCAATAAACATCTGTATATAACTCACATAAATAAAAGCTCTCTGGGGTCCTCAGTAATTTTTAAGAGTATAAAGGGATCCTGAGACCAAAAAATGTTGAAAACTGCTTATTTGGAGATTGCAGCATGCATGCTTACGTATCCTAGTCCTTGAAGTAGCATTGTCCCGCTCCACAGATAATGTAAGGACCTCACACTAGTGTCATCCCATCCATCCCTGTATGCCCTTGGTGCTATTGTTGTACATGTTATAAATCCTGCAATACTTTCTACTGTGTTTATGGGGTTGATCTTTTTTTTAAAATTATTTTTTTAAACAGATTTTTATTTGTATTTGTGTATTACCCTTTTGGTGTACTTCATTCCTTTCTGTGTTGCTGGGCTTCCATCTGGGATCATTTCCCTTCAGCCTGAAGAGCTTCACTTAGTATTTATTACAGTGTGGATCTGTTAGTAATGAGTTTCTCTCAGTTTTTGTTTAACTAAAAATGTCTTTATTTCACCTTACTTTGAAGGATATTTTTGCTGGGTATAAAATTCTGGGTTTTGTTTTGCTCTTAAAAAGTGTTATAGCATCATCTTCTGGTTCTGTGGTTTCTGGTGAGAAGTCAGGTGTCATCGATGTTCCCTTGAATATAATGTATGTATTTTTTCTGTGGCTGCTTTGAAGATTTTTCTTGTTACTTTTCAGTTTTATCAGTTTAACAGAGGTATACCTTGGTGTGGTTTTCTGTGTTTTTATCCTGCTTGAGGTTCAATGAGCTTCTTGGATCTGAGGATTGAATATTTAATACATTTGGGAAAATTCTTTGTTATTATCTCTTAAAATGTGTCCTCTGCTCTACTCTTTCTCTGTCCTGTTTTCCTGAGACTCCACTTACAAGTATTTTAGACTGTTATCATCTATAGGTTTCTGCTGTGCTGTTTGTTTTTTTCACTCTTTTTCTCTCTGTGTTTCAGTTTGGATAATTTCTATTGGTGTCTTAGTTATCTAGTGCTGCTATAACAGAAATACCACAAGTGGCTGGTTTTAACAAAGAGAAATTTATTTCTTCAGAGTAAAGTAGGCTAAAAGTCCACATTCAGGGTGTCAGCTCCAGAGGAAGGCTTTCTCTGTCTCAGCCTTCTCATCAGTGTTCCCCCGGACTAGGAGCTTCTTGGCACAGGGACCCCTGTCCAAAGGACGTGCTCTGCTCCCGGCACTGC
>NW_004444180.1:1458387-1487155 GCF_000243295.1 Trichechus manatus latirostris
TCCCACCCTAATCCTCTTTAACATAAAATTACAATCACAAAATGGAGGCCAACCACACAATTCTGGGAATCGTGGCCCAGCCAAATTGATACACACATTTTTGGGGGGACATAATTCAAACCATGACAGTTGGCCTGCCTTAGAGATCACTACCCTTTCTTCCGTTGTATCCAGCCACTGTGAGGCCCATCCAATGAACTATTTTTTTGCTTCAGATGTGGTATTTTTCAGTTGCAGAATTTGCAGTTAGTTTCATTTCTTTACTGAAGTCTTCTCTATTTTAACCTGTTTTGTCCATCTTTTCCTCTAATTAAAATATATATTTATAACATTATTTACCAGTTGTCATTGAGTCATTTCTGACAGATGGTGACCCCATGTGTGTCAGAATAGAACTGTGCTTCATAGAGTTTTCAGTGGCTGATTTTTCAGAAGTAGATCACAACGCCTTTTCTTCCATAGTGCCTCTGGGTGGACTCTAATCTCCAACCTTTCAGTTATCAGCTGAGTGCTTAACTGTTTGTACCACCCAGAGACTCTGTATTTACAATAGTTATTGTAAAATCCTTTTCTGCCAATTCTAATATGTAGGTTATCTGTGCCCTGCTTCTATTGGCTATTTTTTCTCTTGCGAGTAAGACACATTTCCTACTTCTCTAAAGTTGTTGTCATTGTTATGTGCCATCGAATCAGTTCTGACTCATAGCAATGCTTTGTACAACAGAACGAAACACTGCCCGATCCTGCACTATCCTCATTATCATTGCTATGCTTAAGCTCACTGTTGCAGCCACTGTGTCAATCCATCTTGTTGAGGGTCTTCCTCGTTTTCGTAGACCCTCTATTATACCACGCATGATGCCCTTCTACAGGGACTGATCCCTCCTGATAACATGTCCGAAGTATGTGAGACAGAATCTCACCATCCTCGCTTCTAAGTGAGCATTGTGTCTGTACTTCTTCCAAAACAGATTTGTTCATTCTTTTGGCAGTCCATGGTATTCAGCATTCTTTGCCAAAGTTTCAAAGGCATAAATTCTTCTTTGGTCTTCCTTATTCATTCCCCAGCTTTCAATGGCATATGAGGTGATGGAAACCATGGCTTGTATTAGGCACACCTTAATCCTTAAAGGGAGATCTTTGTTTTTTAACACTTTAAAGAGGTGGAAAACTCTAGCGGGCAGTTCTACTCTGTCCTGTAGGGTCGCTATGAGTTGGAACTGACTCAAAGGCAATGGGTTTGGTTTTGGGGTTTGTTTTTTTTTTTTGCAGCAGATTTGCCCAACGCAATGCATCGTTTGATTTCTTGACTGCTGCTTCCCTGGGTGTTGATTGTGGCTCCAAGTAAAATGAAATCCTTGACAACTTCAATCTTTTCTCCGTTTATCATGATGTTGCTTATTGGTCCAGTTATGATGATTTTTGTTTTCTTTATGTTGAGGTGTAATCCATACTGAAGGCTGTAGTCTTTGATCTTTAGCAGTAAGTGCTTCAAGTCCTCTTCACTTTCAGCAAGCAAAGTTGTGTCATCTGCATATTGCAGGTTGTTAATGAATCTTCCTCCAATCGTGATGCCCTGTTCTTCATATAGTCCAGCTTCTTGGATTATCTACTCAGGTTACAAATTGAATAAGTATGGTAAAAAGATACAACCCTGATGTACACCTTTCCTGACTTTAAACCACACAGTATCCCTTTGTTCTGTTTGAATGACTGCCTCTTGATCTATGTACAGGTTCCTCATGAGCACAATTAAGCATTCTCTAAAGTAGGTAAAGTTTTTACCAGAAAGGGCTAGCCCTTTCCTCTGTTAGGCATTTAGGGTTGGGGCTGACCGGTTTGATCTGAACAGGAGTTTAGCTGAATCAGGGCTGGGTGACCACTGTAGTAAGAGTCTGCTTCAAGTATCCTAAAGGTGTGAACCGCACAGGTATAGAGACTTTGTTTTCTGTTTTTACTTTTTCTGTTGTGTTTTGGGTACCTGTCACTAATGTTGTTGGGTGCTGTTGAGTCAATTCCGACTCATAGCGACCCCATGTGACAGAGTAGAACTGTGCTATAGGGTTTTCTTGGCTATAATCTTTTTGGGAGCAGATCACCAGGTCCTTCCCCCACAGAACTGCTGGGTGGGTTTGAACCACCAGCATTTCGGTTAGCAGCTGAGTGCTTAACCATTGAGCCAGGAGGGGTATAAAAGAAACTTGATAGTTGTAATAATTGTAGAGTGAGTGGCTGAGTGAATGAATGAAGCCAGCTCTTGCAATCTTAGTTTCAAAAGACTATCCAGTGGTGGGTCAGCTTGCAGTCGTTGGGCTGGACAGCCCATGGCTCGTTCCGCTCCAGATGGTCCATCTGCTTTAGGACGTTATTATTTCTTGGGTTATGTCCTCTGTCTCCATCTGTCAGATAGTCTCATTAGTCAAATGTTGGATTTCCTGGGTTGAACACCTACATCTCTTATTGTTTCATCCTTTCTTTCTGTCCCTTTTACTCTGCGTTATTGGACCTTTTCTCTCTCTCTCTTTTTTTCCCCATTCTTTCTTATTCCAGCAGTTTTTTTTAAATGTCTAAGAGTTCTTGTTTTCTCATCCTTTCTGTAAGATTTCTATTCTTGTTTTATAGATGTGGCAACTTACCAAATCTTAGTAAACTGATTCAATAAACAGTAAAAGAATTTTTAAATGCATCTGTTTCCTACAGGGTCAGTGCCTCTGTTTCTCTTGGACTTTCTCTTCAAGCCAGTGGTTCTCTTCCTATGTCTATAGCGTGTGATTGTCTGTGTATCCAAGAAAGGGGGGCTGGGTGAGTGGTGTGGTTCTTCCCTGATAAGTTGGAATGTTTCCCCCCCAGGTCCCTCCCCTGAGTGGGACCTCAGCCTGGAGCACAAGTGTGCATGTGTATGTGTGTGTGTGTGTGTGGTGGGGCATGCTGATGGGCAGGGAGTGGGGCATTGTTACTACCACTTGCCATTGAGTCGACCCTGACCCATGGCACTTCCATGTGTGTCAGAGTAGAACTGTGCTCCATAGGGTTTTCAGTGGCTGATTTTTTAGAAGTAGATCACCAGGCCTTTCTTCCGAAGCACTTCTGAGTGGACTCGAACCTGCAACCTTTTGGTAAGGCTTGTCCAAATGAGAAAGATTTGCTCCTGGGAAACCTCACGCCCCCACTTTGTCGGGACAGGTCCATCTCTTAGAGCGAGCTCATTCTGTGCCTGCTGTCACTTGGTCTTGGTGTGGAGGGAGGGGATACATCCTCAACCAATGCCCCCAACACATACAGCCCCACCTCAGGCCTGCCCTCCACTCCAGGGGTCTTCCCCAGGAATCTCTCTCAACTCCTCACCCCCTCCCCAGAGCTCCACTGCTCATATTCCTCCCTCACCTAGGTAGCCAGGGCCTCCTGGGACCCTCGTCCTCCCTCAGACATCCTCTCAGATTCACCATCTTCATGGGCCTTCGGAACCCGAGACCCTCTTCGGGGTCTTGCCTGGTGGCAGCCTCAGGGTGCCTCCTGTCCAGAGGCATGTTCCCGTTAGCTCTGGTTTCAGAGCCTTATGCAGCCTCTGGGTGATGGTAGGGTCTGCCACCCCCACAGCCTGGAGGGGGCCCCTGGCTTTCAGCAGGGCCCAGCCCATGTCTTGCCCCTTCTCAGCTTTTAAACACAGGAGCCTTAGCATCTCTTGAGGGAGGAGGGTCCCCAAGAGGCTCCTGCCCCACCTCAACCCTCTGGTGCTGGTGAGCAAATTCTAACCCCTTGGCCCCCCGGAGCCGTCAGAGCACCCCTACTGGTGAGTACCATCTACGTTGGGTGTGGAAGTGAGGGGGCTTTGTGGGAGGCACAGGGGCACAGTCTTCAGCTTTTACTGGGCTCAGGGCCTGAAGGAGTTTCACAGCCCTGAAGGCTGCCCTTGGGCTCTTGGCTTGCCGAGGATTAGAGGTTTGTCCCCACCCTCAGCTGGGCCTTTCCACACATGCAGCCCCAGGCACCAGGCTGCCTCTGGAGGAGGAGGGAGAAAGTGTGGGATGCCTGGGTTTGGGGGCACTGGTCAGAGATGTGTGTGAAGTCCTCATTGAATCTTCAGAGCAAGCAAGGGAGCCTGGGGGAGGGGGGCGCTCACCGACACCCACGCAGAAGGGGACTTGAGCGGGGCTTCAGGGCCTGGGCCCTGGCTCCTGCCCCACCCCAGCCCAGCGCTGAGGCCGCAGAGCTGGCTCAGCTCCTTCCTGGAAGGGCACTCGGGGACCAGAATAGCGCAAGAGTTATGTAAGGAGCGCTGGAATGGGGACGGTGGGAAGGGACACGCTGGGGTGCGGTGGGAAGCGGCGTCTCTTTCCCTCCCCCGGCGGCCTCCCCGGTCCCTTGGGTCCAAGGCATCCGGTGCAACGCAGGCCGGCCCTGGGGCTTCAGGTCCCCCGCAGGCGGAGGGCCCCACCCCTGTGTTTGGGTGCTGGGGATGAGGAGGCGCAGGCGCGCAGCAGAGGCGGCCGAGCGGCTGCAGAGCGTGTGAAATATTTCAGGGCTTAATTAATTTAATTTGAGAGGTTCCTTTTCGGAGCGTGAACAGTTGTCTCCCAAGAGACGCGCGCTCCGCTCTCCCCCTCCGCCCTGCCTGGCGCGGGTGGGCGGAAGGAGACAGCGAGGTTTATATTGGGAGGGAGCCACGCTGTGGTAGCCGGCCGTGCCTCGCCCGTGCGCCCTCCCCTCCGGACACTCGCCTGCTCCGGGGTCCCAGATCCCAGGGAAGCCCCACCCATCGGGGTTTCCTCCTCCCGTCCCCTGGAGGAATGTGTGTCCGCGCGTGATGGTGGGGTGTGGGGTGTCACGTGGGTGCACCCGGGTGGAGGTGGGGAGAGCGGAATCCGGGCGCCCTCTCTCCTCAGAGGAAGAGGAGTTTGGGAGCTTAGAGCCCCAGACCTAGGAGGGAGTCGAGAGAGGCCGAGAGAACCCACTCTGCCCGCCAAGAGCTGAGGCGGTGGAAGGGAGGCGCGGGAGGGAAAAGGAGGTCGGGGCGGGCGCGGTGGGGAGAACGCGGAGCCAGCCAACTAATGAGGGGAACGAGCCGCGCTTTGATGTCTGTAACTTCAAAGAGGCCGCCCTGCCCGCCCGCCCCACCTCCCCCGGGTGCCGTCAGTCAAAATCCCGCCGAGTCCCCGCTGCGGGGCTGGGGTAGGAGGAGGGGCTCGGAGCCAATTTGGCCGCGGAGGCCGCGGGTGTCTTTGAAGTGGGCTGGCTGGGCCGGGCCTGGGCGCCCCTCTAGTCCTGCACCCAGGAGCCAAATCCGCGGGGCCTGGCGTCCCCCTCCCGAGGCCCGGTCCCGTCCTCTCCTGCGGGGAACGGACGCGTGCGTGGTGCCCTTGCTATCCCTTGCAGGCAGTGCGGGCAGCTCTGGGCCAGGGCCCGTGTGGGGAGAGGGGCGGCGGCACCCGGATAGCCCTCCTGCGCAGAGGCCCAGGGTCCCTGCGTCTAGGCGTCCGGGCTGGCCTCCGCCCACGGAGGGGCCCTCCTGGGGCCCTGAGGGTCCGCGGAAACAGGGTGGGGCCTGGGAGAGACCGTCCTTTGTTCCCCACTGTCGATGCCAATTACGTGCCTGGCCCGTTGCCGGGGCTGGGGCTACAGTGCCCGCAGCCTAACCGTGGGGTTGCTCGACCTCAGGGAGCACGCGGTCGGGGGAACTGACGTCAAGGGATCCGCGTCGGTGGGGCGGAGACGGGCGCTGGCAGTCGGGGGCAGCCTCAGCGCGGCTCTCAGCCCACGCCAGAGCCCGGCCCAGGAGCAGCGGGGACCCTTTCCCAACACCAGACCCCGGGGCCCGGGCCGGCTCCACCTGGGCCCCGCCCCACCTGACCCCCGCCCGTTCCACCTGGGTCCCGCCCGGCCCCGCCCTTCGGCCTGTTTTGGCACCCGCGCGTGCGCAGTGAGCCCCTGGCGTGCCCCGACCTCGTCCCCGGGACTCTCCCTCGCCCCAGGCTCTCCCCCGGGAGGTGGGGACTCCTGCAGCACCTCCCCTCCCCGAGGCTGGAGTGAGGTGCGTTTCCAGCCGCCGACGGGCGGTCCAAGCGCCCAGGGTCGGACTCGGAGCCGGGGCGCGTGGGGCCTCAGGCCCGGCGGCCCTGCGTGTGCCGGGCGGGCACTCAGCGTCTGGTGGCCAACACCCGGCGGCGCCTCCCGAGGTCTGTTGGTTGCCCGAGGAGCCGTTCGGAGGGGCTCGCGGGGCGTGCGCGCCACTCGGGTGGGAACGACCCCTAGACGTGACGCACGAATCTCTCCCGGCCTTGGCGCTAGTCTGAGGATGGAGCAGGGGTGTGGCCGGGGCAGGCGCCGTGAGTGCTGACGACCGTGTCCGGGGCACCCTGGCTCTGGGTGTCTGGGCCTCCCTCTGCTACCCACCGGCTGTGTGGCTGGGGCGGGCCGGCACAGGCCAGGCTTTCGGCAGGCTGTGGAGGGCGGGGCTTCTCCGACGGGACCCTAGCCTGCTCCGCCCCGCACCTCGAGGCCCCTCTGCGCTGGGGCGGGGCCCGTGCGGTTCCTGTCCATGGTACTGAAAGAGCCTCCCGGCTCAGCTGAAAATCACTCCGTCTCGGACCCGCCCCTCTGCAGGCCTGTCTGCCCCAGCCCCGCTGCCATGGAGAAACATGTTCCTTTTCTCAGCTTAGCTCCGCCTCTTTACCCAGCCACAGCCGACTTCCCAGGAGAGGTGTGGCTGCTGAGGGCTGGCACTGCGGAAAGCCCCCACGAGCCCCCACCAATCTCATCATTGATGGGGGCGGATGGTGGGTCTGGGAGGTCCCCGTGTACACACATAGCAGGCCAGAGGGGTGGAGACCCCCATGCAGGCCCTGCCCAGCCCAAGCAGCGGATCTAAGCACAAGTAAGTCTGCTGAGCTGCGCTGGGGTTGGCTGGGACGGGGGGGGGCTCAAGTTACAGGAAACCACCTGAAAATATGCGTTTGAATTAAGTAATTGTAGGATGAGTGGACAATCCTACAAACTCCTTCCGAGCCATATAGGAGGTGTGTGGTTAAAAGAAAACTGAGGCAAGTACCTGTGTGAGCTGGAAGGGCCCCAGTTGTGGTTCAGGGGCCCAGGTGGGCCCTGTGGGGTCTGCAGCTTTTCACTATGTCTCCTGCCCATGGACTCGGCCTGGAGGCCCCTGCAGTGAGAGCTGGTCCTGAGGCAGGGGGACAGGAAGCTCTCAGAGGAGGCCCCCCACTCTGCCTTGGACAAGTGAGTCTGTCCAGGTGGGGGGGTGGGGACAGCCAGGCAAGTCTGAGGTGTACAGTAACCTTTAAGGCCACTTTGTCCTTGTGGGGTGGCCTCCAGCCTCCTAGGGGTCCCCAGGGAGTCCTGCAGACAGGCAGACAGTGGGAGACTGTCAGGGGAGGAGATGGGTCGGCGTGGTATGCAGGGGTCAGGGAGAGAAAATCCTTTTTCTGGAGTGAGAACTTTCCTGGTGTTTGGAAGGAGAGTGATGTAGACCCCCAGGAGCCTGGGGTCGCAGCACACCCTTGAGGGAAGGGGGCGGCCACGTGTCTCCTGCATTCCCCATGGCATTGGCTGTCCTTTCACTGCCACCTCTCCACCCTGGCCTGGGAGGCATTAGCCCTGGGGAGCCAGGCAGGGCCTTGCTTTCCACCGTAGACTTACTCCCTGGCTCGTGAGCTGGTGAACAGGCTGGGGTGTTGGGACAGACCAGGAGAGAGGCTCTGGCCCTGGGCCCCCAGATAGGCTGCCTGGAACCAACTGGGCATGGGTTGGGGCAGGGAGGGGCGTCCTATGGGCCCACCACCTCTGGCTGCCCGCCTCTGACACACTTGCCTTACAGAGCTCCCCACCCAGGACAGCCCCTACATGGCCTCGTGCCCTCCCTGTGGGCTGCCTTTGCCCCCGGCCTCCCCCCCCTTTAGTTCTGCCTTTAGCAGTGGGACCCCTGCCCTAAGCCAGCCATCCTCCCTCATCCGCCACCTCCTGTCTGGAGATGGGCTGGGGGCCCAAGGCCTGGCATCAGGGTCCCACCCTGGGCATGGGGGTTGTGGCATATGTGCCAGGACAATGATCAGAGGCAGTGACCCATGAAGTTGCCTGAGCCAGCCCCTCAGAGAAGATTCTGGTGATGCTTGGCCTGTGACGTCTCAGGACAGCCAGGCTTTGGGGCTCTGAGCATGGTCTTGCAAGGACAGTGTTGGCTATTATGCCGGGGGGTGGGGTACAGGGGATCCTTGGCCCCTTCTTACCTAAGGCCCTATCTACAACGTTGATGCAGCTCTGTGCCCCCCACCCTCTGATCTTCACCCCCTTGCCTCCCGTGGGCAGCTGAGCTTGGAGGATGCAGGTGGGGCTCATCAGTGTGGTGCCCCTCCCCCCACCCTCCTCCAAGGGCAGGCTTGAAGGAGGGTCTGCTCGGTTCCGTCCACTCACCCTCCCTCAAGTGCAGCCCCCAGAATGAGGCTAGAGAAACAGGGCGGATGTCAGCTGGGGGGAGCTGGCAGCTGGGCCAGGTGAGTCTGGCTTATGCCCGGTGGTGTGGGGATGGAGAGGGGGCAGGGGTGGGACCTTCAGTGCTCCAGAAACATCTGCACCAATGCTAGTCTCTACTGAGGAGCTCTGGGGTGGTGGGGGCACTGCCCCCCTACTGTGTCCTCAGGCAGGATGGTCCTCCCTGCAGCTCGAGGGGTCCAGGGGCGGGGGCGGAGGTGGGGCTTCACCCCCAGAGGAGGGCACTGTTATCAGGTTGTCTGTGTGACCGGGTCCCCAGCGTGCACTGCACAGCCCAGGCGTCCGGCAGGCAGCAGAGTGGTGCTGGGGGCCTGGGGCGGGCGGGCGTGAGCACAGATAGGCGAGCTTCCCCCATGGAGTCTGTTTCCTGTTCTCTACAGACCTGGGGAAGCTGCTCTGGTGGCGCCGTGGTTAAGCGGTCGGCTGCTAACCGAAAGGTTGGCAGTTCAAACCCACCCATCAGCTCCTCGAGAGAAAGACCTGGCGATCTGCTTTCATAAAGATTACAGTCAAGAAAACCCGTGGGGGCAGCTCTGCTCTGTCACGTGGGGTCTCTATGAGTTGAAAATTGACTCGATGATACCCAACAACAAGGACCTGGGGTTGGGGGGACCCAGGCCTAGCTGTCAGCCCGCTGGCTGGTTCAGCACCGAGAACAGCTCCAGGCGCTCTCACGCAACCCCTGAGCTGCCGCGCCTCTTCCGGCTGCCTGGAGGCCTCCGCCCCCTCCCCAGCCGCTGAGATGTTGTGTCTCAGAGACTCCAGGGAGCCAGGTCCTCCGCCCCGCCCCGACTCCGCGTTCCTCAGCCGCCCACAGGAGTCTCCGTGACTCAGTCCCCTGGTCGCCCTTGGGGGCGGATGAGTGCTGACTTCCGCTGTTTTCTTTCGCTGTCTCCCGTCTCTGGACTCTCACCTCTTCTGGGGGAGGGGGCAGAAGTGAGGCTTGGAGGGGTCCCCAAAGGGACCCTTAGCTGGTCACCATGGGCAGAGGGCAGGGCCTGCTGCCAAGTGGGGAGAGGCCGCGTGTCTCCACAGTAGCCCTTCCGACATCTCCAAAACCAGGACGCCAACCAGCTGCCAGGAGGTCCACCTGACTCCTGGTGACCTCGTGCGTGTCAGAGTAGAACCGTGCCCACTCCTCCCTCCGCCACCGGCCTTGCCCGGGTGAGGTGGGCTGGCCAGGAGGAGCTCAGAGCCCGCCAGCCAAGGGTGAGTGGGGTACGTAGGTGAGATGTTGTACAGCCGCCTGGTGGTACGAAGCTTCGAGGGGGCCTAGCCCTCGAGGGAGGGGTGTGGGCGTTCCGGGGCAGCTCTTGGCTGCGATGAGGAGGACCAGCCTGGTGGGCAGATCTGCCCCGAGCTGCACCGGCCCCCCAGGTGCTGAGCTGCCTGCTCGTGGCAGGTGGTAGAGGGAGAACCCAGGACTCCAGAGTCGGGGCTGGGGACAGTTGCGCACGAGGCTGCCTGGGAGGTGGTGCTGGCACTGGGCCCGCTCCATCCTGCCCCTCACACCGGGCTTCTCTGACCTGGAGAGGGCCTGGAGCAGCTCTGAGCCTCGGGGAGGGCAGAGGCTAGTTACTTTGAGAGAGCAGGGTCTTGAAGTGGCTCCATGAGATACACAGCTGAGGCATATGGCTACGTCTAATTGAACATCCCATCTTATCTGGGTAGGAAGGGGTCTCCAGGCACCTACTCACCCCCACCCCCCCACAGCCCCCAACCGACCCCACCTTCCCCCACATGCCTCCACCTATCCACACCTGTCCCCACAAGGCCCACCCACCCCCCACAAACCCCTGGCCCTACAGACCCCTTAGTGAGCCACCACCCATCCTTGGGAGCCCCTGCAGGTCTGAGAATGCCAGGGTCTACCCTGATCCCAGACCCTCACACCCACTGTCTCCACTGTCCCCTCAAAGCCCCCTGGACCTTCGAGTTAGGGCCTCGTGAGCCAAAGGCTGAGCCCCACCTGCCTCTAGGAAGCCTCCAGCCCCTGGCACCACCCTGCCCAGCTCTCCAGCTGCCTCAAGGCCCCAGAACCCCTCAAGCTGCAGGATGGACCATCCTGGCCCAGCCTCCAGCCCAGGCAGGGAGGACAGCCCATCCTCCTGGGGCCTGGGTGGAGGGTGTGCTCTCAGATCCCTAGAGCCCAGCTGGTTGGACCACTGCCGGCTGGGCTCGGGAGCAGTGTTTGCTGGGAAGAGGGGAGAAGCCACTAGGAGGTGGGTGCCTGGGGCAGCCCTGTGGGACCTCATGCCTGATCTCTTGCCTGCGCTGACCCTGGGACACCCGCAGACTCCGTCACCTGCAGTCCTTCCCCTCTGTGCCCCTGCCGTGGTCCGGGCGGCCCGCCTCCACTCTCCTCCTGCAGAAGGCAGTGCCAAGTCTGGAGCTGGCAGCTCCCACGGCTCCCTGCCTGCTGCCCCAGGCCCCGCCTGGCGGGGGCCTCCCATATAATTATCCATGACAAGATATACTTTTCCTGCCCTGATGGGAGCGTGTGTTTGCTGTAAAGACAATAATTAGAGATAAAAGTCACAATTGGAAAATAAACCTCTGCCGAGTTGGAGGGCTGGGTAATTAAGGGCCATTGTGAGCTTCCCAGCAGAAACCACAGTCCCCCAGGCCACCGTCCAACCTCGTGGGGCAGGAATGGCAGAACAAATGTCGGGCCCCACAGGACTCTGGGGTGCTTCACTGAGGAGGGGCACCTCCGTGCAAGGCCTTGAGGGGTGTGTAGGAGTCTGTGGGCAAAGGAACAAGGAAAGGACTTTCCGGGAGCCTGGGAGGGCATGTCCAGAGCTCAGAACGCTGCCCAGGGCGGCCCCCGGCGCCAGCCACACCTCCATGCCTCCTCACCTAAGCCGCTGTGAGAAGCATTCACGGGCCATGGCAAGGAGGTGTCCGGTGGCCGCTGCCCCGCCGCCCATCTGTTCATCCTTCAAGAAGCTGACTGTCCCGGCAGCCCTGAGGGCGTGTGTGGGCTGTCAGTGGTGCGTAGGCCTGGACCCTGACACAGCGTCCCCTGCCCCCGAGGAGCCCCATCTGGGGAAGATGTGAAGTTCTGTGGGGACCCCGTGTCCTCCCAGCCTCACACTGGCGAATCACAGAGCACTCAGCTGCGTCGCCTGTGAAATGGGGGCGACCACAGTCCCTGGTCGAGCAGCAGCGTGCCTCCTCGGGTAGTCAGCACTCAGCCGACTGGGCGTTACGGTCGCTGTCAAAGTCACTGTCATCCCTCTCAGCGGCCTGCCAACGCCGCGCTTCCGGAACGCCGTCAAGGAACGCTGCTGGGCTCACTGTGGTTTTGTGACCTGCTTTCTTTCCTTCTTTCCGGAAGCGGGACCCCATTTCCCACCTGCGTCTTTTGAACCCCGTCTTCTAAGGCCCCTTTTCTCCTTCTGTTTTCTTCTACGACGAGTATCTGCAGTGTCCACAGGGAGAGGCCGGTAAAGGCCTTTGACAGCACCTTCGCTGCACCTTTCTGTGTGGGTGTGCCCGTGTGTGCGCGTGTTTGTGGTTGTGGGGGGGGTGTGGGTCTGTGTGCACTGGGTGTGTGGGGGGTTGTGTGTGTGTGTTTGGAGATGTGGGTGTGTCTGTGTACATGCATGCGTGTGGTGTGTGTGCTGGTTGTGTGTGTACTGGGTATGTGTGAAGTGTGCACGTGCATGGTTGTGCGTGGAGGGGTGGCTGTGTGCACACGCACATGTGGGCTGTGTATGTTGGGATATGTATGATGTATGTATGTGCACACACGGTGTGTGCTCACGGGTGTGGGAAGGTAACTGTGTATATCGTTGTGCTAGGTTGTGTGTGCACGCAAGTGTGTGTTTGTGGTGGGTGTGTGTGTGCATGCTGGGTATGTGTGCACAAGTATGGGGTCTCTGTGTATACACGCGTGCACGTGTGTGTGTCGTTTGTCCTCCTCCAGTGACTGCGCGCTCTGTAGCTGGTGCTCCCGCTGCTGTCCAGCAGGCACGCTCCTTCCGGGCTCTGCGTTCCAGTCGCCCGGTCATTGAACTGGCTGCATGGACCCATTGCTGTAATTGCTTGTCGACTCTCGGGTTTGGAGACACTCAGGCTGTTCTCACATCATACGGAAATGAAAGACCTTGCAGCGCGGGGCCACAGGTCATGTATGCCTGTCCCCCGGCTGCACTGCCCAGATCCCTGAGGGCATTGCCCCAGCGCCCCGTGTCCCCTCACCTGCCTGGCAGTGACTGCGTCCTGGGGACAGTGGCAGCGCTTATTCTTTGAAAGCCTCATGCCGGGTGGTGGTCTGTGGGTCGTGAGTGCCCTTCCTCTGTGACCTGTTCCCTGCTCTTGGTGACTGTCTTTCAGACCCCCGTGGAATTTTTAGGAACTTGTCCCCGTTCACGAGAGGAGCCTTTTGTCACTTCCTACAGTTGTCCCCGCTTTCTCACTCACCGTTCAGCCTTGTTTTGGGGGAATCTTTGCTGGACGGAGGTTTTACTTGTAAATTGGTCTTGCCCTTCTCCATCTCTGGACGCACAGTCCTGCTGGCCAGGTACCTCCTGACCTGGGGTACGTGAACCGCTGTGCCTGGCGGGGGCAGGGGATGGAGCGACAGCTGGCCAGCAGAGGGCCAGGCAGTGGGGGGCCCTGAGCAGGGCACCCTCAAGGGGGCGTCAGGAGCAGGGAGGGTGCCAGCCCCCCTCCTGGAGGTGAGGGGAGAGTTGCTGGCTCGCAGCCCTTCCTGCGCTCTGAATTATAGATGACAGCCCTGTCTGTCTCCCCTCCGCCTTCCCTCTGTGCCTTGGATCACAGGCTCCCGCGCACGATCAAAGGCAGCCAGTGAGGGGTGGCCCTTCCCGGGAAGGAGCAGCTGGGAGTGTGGCTGGCACGGCGCACCCCGCTGGGGCCTGGGCCCCATCTGTCCTTGCTGTCAGTACAGGGAGTTACACAGGGGCACCCCCTCTTCCCGGGGTCCTCTACTCCACCTCGCCTGCCCTCAGGGAGGCATGGCTTTGTCCCCCTGGGTTCCTGGGCCCAGGACAGCCTTCCTGTGCCGGAGCCTCATGCCCGACCCCTGAGCTCCGGCAGAGATGCTGTGTCTGCCCACCTAGCAGAGCTCGAACGCCAAGCTGGCTGCCTCCCGCGTGCAGCTTCCTGGTGGGTGCTATTCTCTCCTGGGGCCTGTTGGGGGGGGGGTCCCAAGGGACCGCCAGGACTTTCTAGGTACACCACTGTCGGACCTCTCAGCAGGAGTGAGTCTACAGTCCAGGGGAAACCAAATTTGCCCAGTCGGTCTTCATGGTGCCAGCTCCGAGGTGGTAGTCAGGGCTGGGCTCAAGGGGACTGGCCACAGCAGGTGGGTGAGGGGCTCGGGACCATGCAGGCTGCAGGGCCAGGAGGGTGGCCGATGTGGTGAGGGGCGTGGAGGTCCAGGCGGGTATGCTTGGACTTGGAAGGCAGTGCACAGGCAGGGTGGCTGGAGGGTGATGCTGTCTGTCCCTGGAACGCTGTGTGTCATCTGGATGCTGTGCCCAGATTCACAGCAACCCCATTTGACAGAGTAGAACTGCCTCATAGGGTTTTCTAGGCTGTCATCTTTACAGGAAGGAGCCTGGTGGCTCAGAGGTTAAGCGCTCAGCTGCAAACCAGAAGGCTGGCGGTTTGGCCCCAGCAGCCACTCCACCAGAGAGAGATGTGGCAGTCTGCTTCCGCAAAGATTTACAGCCTTGGAAACCTCATGGGGCAGTTCTACTCTGTCCTACAGGGTTGCTATGAGTCAGAATCGACTGGACCGCAGTGGGCTTTTTTGTTTTTTGCGTGCGTGTTTTTTTTTTTTCTAATCTTTACAGGAGTAGATTGCCAGGTCTTTCTCTGGCGGAGCCGCTGGGTGGGTTAGACCTATCAGTTAGCAGCCCAGCACTTAATCCTTGCTGCACCAGGGCTCCTGTGCATAGTCTGTAAGTATCTGAAAAGATGTTGGCTGTCCTGAGTAAGGGCGTGCCGGCTGATGTAGCCACGGGCATGGCCACCGCTGACAAGGGGCCGAGTCCTGCTGCTGGCAGGGCCCTGAGCGGAAGGCGGCACAGCTGCTGTTAATAGGCACGCTGGCTGCGTTGTGAGTGACCGCAGTACTGGCTAGATCCGGGTTGCACTGCGTTGTCCTGGGGCACCGCTGAGCCGCTATAACGGGGCCCGGGACGCCAAGATGGAGTGGTGGTTCACACGAGACAGAAGGGAATCGCGGTGGGGCGAGCACTCTCTCTGGTGACGGCTGCTCCGTCCTTTGGCCGCCTGGAGGTGCCAAGGCTCAGGGCGGTTCTGATTGCAGCCGGCTTGGGGCGGGCGTGGCGTGGCTGTGGTGCCTGGCGGCAAGGGGCGTGGCCAGGATAGGTGGGGACAGGATTCCAATTCCAGGGGGCGAGGCGCCAGGGGAGTGATTCCTGGAGGCAGAGGCCTGGGCCCTGACCGAGGCCTGTTCTCTTGTCTAAGCTCGCTGTTCAGAGTGGGTTTGGCGGCCCCACGGCATGCGTGCCCCTCCCCATCACGGTCGGCCTCCGTTTCACGACTAGGGTGTCTGCTGGACCCAGCAATCACCCGGCTCCAGGCTGCAGGAACTAACTGTCCCCCACCTGGGGGTTCCTGGAAGCCCCATGGGGCACCTCCACCCCAGACGGCCGTCTGACGGCAGACACGTGTCCACTTGAACCCGGGCTTCCTGGAGGAGGAAGGGGAACGTGGGTACTGGGGGCACCTTGGGTCCCTGCCACGCGTGGCAGGTTTATGGCAAGTTCTGGGTGTGTGGTGTGCATACGTGAACATGGGGAGAGGAGCAGGCAGCGGCACCCAGCTGGTCAATCGGGTGTGAGTTCCCATGGCTGCTGGGGCCAAGTGCCACAAAGCGGGTCGGTTACAACGACAGACCTTGACTCGCTCACGTTTGGGAGGCTGAGTTCAAATCAGCGCGTCAGCCATGTCTCTCTTGTGGAGTCTCCGAGAATCTGTTCTCTGCCCGCCCCGCCCCCCTGCCCAGCTCCTGGCGGCTGCCGGCAAGCCTTGGCGTTCCTTGGCTTGTAGTCACATCCCTACCATCTCTGCCTCCGTCTTCCCTCTGTCTGTCTGTGTCTGCGTCTCTTTCTCTTATAAGGACACTCGTCATTGGATTAGGGCCCACCCTACCCTGGTAAGACCTCATCCTGACCAACTGCATCTGCAAAGACCCTGTTTCCAAACAAGCTCACATTTTGAGGCGCTCTGGTGGCCTGGTTCTTAAGCACTCGGATGTCAACCAAAAAGGTTGGTGTTTCAAGCCCACCAGCCGCTCCGTGGGAGAAGCTGTGGCAGTCTGCTTCCGCAAAGCTTCCAGCCTCGGAAGCCCTACGGGCAGTTCTACTCTGTCCAATAGGGCTGCTATGAGTTGAAATCCGCTCGATGACGGTGGGTTTGGGTTTTGGTTTTATTCGCCCCAGAACCTTCTTTTGCTCCTTTCGCAGCACTGCCTGATGCAGGTTTGGCGGTGGTGTTCGGGAGGCACAGCGTTATCACACGCCTGCCCTCTGAGCCCGCCCTTCTGTCCTCCAGGAGGTCAGGGGCTCTAGCCCGCCCGCACACAGCGCTGCCCTGGCGGATGTAAAGGGGAAGGGACAGGGATGGCTCGTGGACCAGCCAGGACAGTCGTGAGTGCAGCTGTGACCAGCTGTGCCTGGAGGTAGCGGTACAGGTGTGTGTACCTGTTCGTGGATAGAGGGGAAGGCGTGGAGGCAGCAACCTCCGAGGCGGGCAGGACCTGGGGGGCACCCGCGACCCTGCACCATGAGGGGGTGTTGCCGCTGGGACCACGATGTTCTGAAATCAGAAATGGCTCTTGCTGGAGTTTAAACGAAACCAAGTATATAAGCGTCTCCCAGTCTTAGCGGGGACTGCATTCCTGGAACATTCCATGTCTATTGAAATCCAGCAGACTCATTGTTCAGCCTCTGGGGTGCAGCGCTGAAGACGGGCGTTCCACCCACGTGCCCGGACACGGGAAGATTGAATTGTGTGGACTGTCACCTGATGTAATGCAGGCCCTGCCACGAAATGTCAGAGGGGGCCCCCACCACTGTGAAATCCAACCCCCAGCAAATTCCCAAATGGCCCCGCCGGGAAGAAGGATGGGAAGGAAGTGTTGGAGAACTCGGGTGTGGGGCCCTGGGGGGGCACGGGGCTGTCCAGTCCTAGGGCAGCTGCTGGCCCTCGTGGGCGAGAGCCCTGGAGGGAAGAGCACATGGCCGCACGGCTGAGTCTGGGTGACAAATGGAGGTGACCAGCATGGTGCGTCTTTAAGGAGTTTGACGGTGACCTTGTATCTTGGTTATCTAGTGCTGCTATAAAAGAAATACCACAAGTGGATGGCTTTAACAAACAGAAATTTATTTTCTCACGGTTTAGGAGGCTAGAAGTCCAAATTCAGGGTGCTGGCTCTAGAGGAAGGCTTTCTCTCTGTCACCCCTAGGGACGGTCCTTGTGCTTTGGCTCCTTGGACATGTCCATGTGCTTGGCATCTCTCTTCCGCCGTCTCTGCTGGCTGGCTGGCTTGTTTAATCTTTTATATCTCAAAAGAGATTAACTCAAGACACACCCTCCACTAATCCTGCCTCGTTAACACGACAAAGACAACCTCTTCCCAAATGGGATTGTAGCCACAGGCATAGAGGTTAGGATTTACAACACAAATTTTGGGGGACACAATTCATCCTATAACACCCTGGAGGCTGGGTGGCTGGCCAGGCAGTAGGCTTGGGACTGCCCTGGTATCCTGGAGAGTCGTGTGTGCATGTGTGTGCGTGGGTGTGCACATGTGTGCACAGGCGTGTGTGTGTGCGTGCGTGTGTGTGTGCACGTGTGTGCAGGCATGTGTGCGTGTGCATGCATGTGCACACACACACGTGCACGTGTACAGGGAGCCTCTGTCCTGGTCTTCAGGGCAGGGGGGAAGGAGGGTGGGTGGGAGAAGCCTAGCAAGTTTGGGCCGCTGAGTGGGCAGAGAGGCGTGTCCTGGCCTGAGGGCACCCTGGATCCCAAGCTGCAGGCCTGGAGGAGGGCTCGAGTGCCCGAGAGAACGCTGTGGGTGTCAAGGGCCATGTAGGCCTGGGACTCACGCCAGGAGAGAAAGGGCCCACCAGAGGCCCGAGGGGCCAAAGGGGAGGTTTGTGGGCGGAAGAATGCGGCCGGGGAGTGGGGGTGGGCGGCGGTTCAGAGTGAGGCACAGCCACCAGGCTGCTCCCGGCAGTGACGGGGAGGCAGACTGTGGGCCGGCGGCAGGCTCGGGCAGGCGGGCAGGGAGGGGCGTGGAGAAGGGGGCACCAACAGGAGCGTAGCACCCAGGGAGGGGGAGCTGGACCTGGACACTTCCCTAGGGGTCTGAGTGACGCGCCAGACCGGGAGCCGGTGGGGTCCCAGGGCCCCTGGGGAGGAGGTCGCAGCTGCCCTAAGTCAGGAGGGCTCTATGCAGTTGGGGGGCTGCCTGGGGGTCGGGGGCTCCATCCTGGGGGCGGCGCCGGGTGCCCCACGGGGTCTGAGCCTCCGCCTTCTCTCCTCCGCAGGCCTTGTGAAGCTGGGGATTCACTGTGTCACATGCCAAAAGGTCGCCATCAAAATCGTCAACCGGGAGAAGCTCAGCGAGTCTGTGCTGATGAAGGTGAGGGGGAGACCTGGCCAGGCTTGGGGGCTGCGCTGGTGGGGGCGGGGCCTGGGGGCGGTGCTGGTGGGGGCGGGACCTGGGGGCGGTGCTGGTGGGACGTTTGGGGGCTCAGGGGCGGGGCATGGGGGTGCGCTAAGGGCTCCCCAAGTGGTTCCGCTCCTTTCTGCCGGACACCGATGGGGCTCCTTCCCGGGATGTGCCCTCGCCCCTCCTCTGCTGGCGGCCTCCCCGGGCGTCTGGTCAGCTCCAGCCCGGTGCCCCTTTTTTCCTGCGGAGGTGAGCCAGGCACGCCCTGGCCTGGGGGACAGGCCCATGAGTGGGGTGGCAGGAAGCCTGTGGCCCAGCGTTGGTGCTGCTCGGACCTCCTGGGCAAGCTGGCTGGGCCTCAGTTTCCCTAACCGAAATCTGGGGGAGACCCCCGTCTCTGAGGGTAGAAAGAGGAAATGACAAGCCCGAAGAATCCCACTCAGCCTCCTCTTCCTCCGTGTTTTTCCTCTCCCTGCCCCTGTCCCGTGGGGGGTGCAGACTCTGCATGGAGGAGGCCCAGCCTGCCTCCCCCCACTCCACTGGGGCCTGATGTCGTGTGATGGGCAGACTGCGGGTGGGGCGGGGACTCCTGAAGTCTGCCCAGACTCATAGGGAGGGACTTTTAGGGCCTCTGGGGTTCCTAGTCCGAGGCCCTGCTCCCCTCACCCTGGCCCCTGGGCTTGGAGTCACATGAGACCTCTACAGCCCTGGGAAGCAGCCCTCCCACCCCCATCTCCCCTGGGGCAAGGAGGCTGGAAGCTGGCCTGACCCAGCCTAGCCCTCAGCACCTCCCTGAGGTCTGCTCTGGGGCTGGGTGGGTAGCAGAGTGGGGCTCTCCTGAGTCCCCTGCCCTTGGGGACAGTGCACTCTGATGTTCTCTCTCTCCCAAGCAGAGCTGGGGAACCAGCTGACTGCAGACTTGTGGGGGAGGGGGCTACTGTCCGGTCTAGGGCGGGAATGACGAGTCCCTCTGATTGCTGGGGACAGGGATGGACTTGGGTGGGCCAAAGGGGGGAAGCTGGGCACCCGAGGGGAGATGGGCAGTTTTAAGAGGAGGTGACAGAAGCTTGGATGGGGTGGGTGCTGCGCAGGTGTGAGGGGCAGCTGAGTTACAACTTGGCCTTGGAGCTTAGGATGTGGTGAGGGACAAGGAGGTCAGGGACAGTGCCTGGCTGGGGCCTGGGCATCTGGGTGGGGGGACAAAGGGAGGGTCTGCCTTGGGGTGGGGGGCGAGGACTCAGTGTTCAGTGGAGGCGCTTCAGGTTCAAGATACTGTGAGGGACCCGAAGGGGGGACAGGATCTCCATGGGAGGGGGCGGGGAAGGCAGATGGGGGGGTGCCCCGTGAAGGACTAGGAGCACGAAGGGCTGCAGCCAAGCGCCATTGTGTCCCTGTGTCCCCAACTAGGACCCATCATGACTCAGAGGGACTCCCGGGCCCAGTGATCAGGATGGGGCTGGGGGCAAGGTGGAGTATTGCGGGGCTGCCAGCTCCCACAATGGCCTGTTCAGAAGTAGGACAGGTGTCCGGTCCTGGGTGTCTTTGGTCCAGGATGCTCCCGGAGGCTCTGGAAGGGCAGGGAGGCTGTGCTTGGGGCCACTTCTGCCCCCCCCGCCCAGGGCTCTGGGATGTGCTCTACCCTCTCCCCTCAGAAGCAGTGCCAGCTGGGGGGCTGTGAATGTGGGGGACACACCCTGAAGGGTCTGCCCATGCCCTCACCCCCCACAGCACACAAGCACACACGTGCATATGGAGCCCCACATGGGCATGCGTCCTCACACGTATATACACACACACATAAATGACACACACATATGTACATATACATGGGTACATAGATAGGCAGACACACATACAAAGGCACACATATATGAGCACACATAGGTCCATATACTTGGGCACACATATACATGAGCATACATACACACAGTCACACACATACAGGGGCACACATACATACACATACATGGGCACACACGTACACATACATGAGCACACACATGGGCACACATACATGCACATACACGGGCACACAAATGGGCACACGGGCACATACATGGGCACACACAGGCACACATATGTGCACGTACATGGGCACACATACATACACATACACGGGCACACACATGTATGGGCACACTTACGTACACACGTGGGCACAGACACACATGGGCACACACACATACCCAAGCATATGCACACACATATGGGCACACTCACACCACACGGGCACACTGCACGTCCACAGCTCTGCCTGAGGCCTGGCCTTGCTCACCGCTGCTCTGAGGCAGCCCCTGGTCACCTGGCCAGGCCCCTGCCCACCCCCTGCCTCCCCGGCTCCTGTGCAAAGTGGCGCTGTCCGGCTTGGCCTCCAAGGCTGCCCTGCTCTGGGGGGGAGAACCTCCCCACGGCAGTTGGTGGAGGAGCTGCTACGCTCTCTGGCAGGAAGCCCTTGGAGACCACCTCCCCAAATCTCCAGGCACAGGCCCTGAAGCCAAGACTCAGATAAGAGGGGCAGCTCAGGGTGGCTCAGGAACCAGGTCTGGGGAAGGGTTAGGCTACCTGACTAGCACCAGGCTTCACTCGCTCCCGGACAGGTCAGTGTGGTGAGGGCCTCCGGCTTCAGGGGCTGCCCCGTCTCCACCCACGGGCGCCCTGCCAGCTAAGCACGGAGCTCTCGCCCAGGTCTCCCCACTCTCTCAGTGGTAGAGGAGGGCTGCAGGCGGGTGTAGCCCGGGGGGTCCTGGGGCCCTCCTCAACCTCCAGCCCCTGCGAGATGGCACCACAGCCCTCATGTCTCTGTCTCCTCTGCCAAGAGGAGGCCCCATGAGGGCAGGATGAGTGGCCCATGTCCCTCTTCATCCCCTCACACCCAGCACCTACCTGCAGTCGCTACAACTGCCTCACTGGCCATGCTGGTGGCCACGCCCCTGAACCCGCGCCCTGGCTGCCACGCCCCTGCACCCGTGCCCCTGGACCCCACATCCCGCGCTCCTGCACCCACTCCCCATGCCCCTGCACCCACGCACGGAGCCCTTGCACCCGCATCCTAGCTGCCACGCCCCTGCATCCCCAGCCCGCGCCCCTTCACCCGTGCCCCGTGCCCCACGCCCCCGCCCCGCCCTGACGCTGTGCTCTCTCTGCAGGTGGAGCGGGAGATAGCCATCCTGAAGCTCATAGAGCACCCACACGTCCTAAAGCTCCACGACGTTTATGAAAATAAAAAATATTTGTAGGTATTGCTGGGTTTGGAGAGCTGGGGCGGGGCCAGAGGTGGGGCTGCTCTGATGGGGGAGGGGCCCAGGGCAGGCGGGCCCTGGGGCAGGGACTGCAGCCCCCGCTGGCAGGACCTGGGTCTTGGAGCTCCCACTGCTGGGGGCAGGGCTGGTGAGTGGTGTCCCCGGAGGGCCCAGGCAGGGACAGGGGGACTCAGCACAGGGGGCAGAGTCTGATGGGTGAGCCCCTAGGCTGCTCGGCTCCCTGCTCCTTCACCAGACCCCTGGCCTGCGCTGTTGGGGCTGGCGGAACCACCACGTGGGCAACAGGTCTTCTTGAGGAGAGGGCTGGGGCCCCCTCCCACCACTGCTGCATTGAGGGGCAGGGACACTTGGCACACCCGGCCCCAGAGAGCCTTCTGCCCCTCCCCGAACTCTGCCCAGGGCTCCTATTGGAGGTCACCACAGACCCTTCCCCACTTCCGCGGAGCCTGTGCCCCCTCTGCCCTGTCTACTCCTCCACCCTCTGGCTTGGGGTCCCTCACCCGCATCTGGATTCCTGCACACCTGCCAGTACAACCTGGGGATGCCCCTCCTTCTCAGCTTTGGCCCTGGGCTGCTGAGCCAGCAGAGGCCAGTGGGATACTTGTCCGCCCCCTTCCTGGCAGGACTGGGGGTTCAGCAGGCATGGTTGGAACCCCAGCTCCACCCCCTGCTCCCTGTGTGGCCCCAGGCAAGTCACCCGACCCTGTGGTCTTGGTACTCTCCTGGGAGTGGGGGGGGAGGATGGGGGGTTGGGATTGTGGAGCAGGGACGCGCCCCAGTTCTTCCAGGACTGTGTGTGTGGTCTCAGCAAGGCCCTTGTGCCCTCTGTGTGTGAGGGGGGTGAGTTCAGGGGGGGACTGAGTGAGGAAAGGCACATGGGGCACTGCCCTGGGAAGCCCTCCTGGTCCCCAACGCCATCTCTGGTCACTCAGCAGGAAGCTTGGGCCCAGGGTGGCATCTTGAGGTCTTCAGTCCCAGAGTCCTTGGGCTCTAGGGTCCTCTCGTATTTGTGTCCTGAGTCCTTGGTCCTTTGTTCCTTGGATCCTGGGGTCCTTGAGTTCTTGGGCCCTAGGGTCCTTGAGTTCTTGGGCCCTAGGGTCCTTGGTTATTTGTGTCCTTGAGTTCCTGGGTCTTAGGGTCCTTAGGTTCTTGAGTCCTTGATTCTGGGTCTGAGGGTCCTTGGGTCCTTGAGCCAGGGGTCCTTTGTTATGTGTGTCCTCGAGTCCTTGGGCCTAAGGTCCTTGAGTCCCTTCGTCCATGGATCCTTGAGTCCCTGAATCCTTGGTCCTAGAGTCCTTTGTTCTTTGGGTCCTTGCTCAGTTTCCGTGGCCAACACCAATAAGGTCCTGCTCTGCCAGGCAGGATATTACATCAGTGGGGACGAGGATGCATGCTAGCCTGGTCTTACAAACCAGGAAACGGGCAGGAGCATTAGGACAAGTGGAAAGCTGCACGGCTGGTAGGCGCAGAGCAGGACAGACACCCCAGGGGAACCCGGACCCCTCACCCCTGCCGTTCCAGCCACACCCTGCTGGGCCTTGCTCTCACCCTTTCCCCTCCCTGGGTCCCCAGCAGACCTGCTCGAGGGTCACCTCCCGGGCCATTCTTGGCCCCCACCTCCTGAGCCCCCCTGTCTTGAGCTGCTGGTTGGGGCTCCCTGAGGGCTAAGGGCGTGTCTGATTCAACTGCAGCCCAAGAGCCCAGCGTGGGCTGGCCAGGGAGGGGCTTGAAGGGCAGAGAGAGGAGGCGGGCCGGTGACCCCCCTTCTCCATCAGCAAGGACAGGGCCTGACAACTTTCATCCTGGGGCTTGCTGTTCCTCGCTCTCAGACCCTGGGCACTCACAGGTCTCCTCTGCCGACTGCCCTGCCCCACCCTCCCAGGCCCGGTCCTGGGGGCAGGAGGGTGGAGGGTGCCAGGCTGGGTGGGGTTAGGACAACTTAGTGGGCTTTGAGGATGTGGGGGGGGGGCATCGGGCTCCTTGCCCTGGAGGGTGGTGGGTGCTGGGACGTGTGCGGTGTTGGGGTGGGGGACGGGGTGATGGCCGCAGCCTCCGGCTGGCGCAGCGCGGGCTGGCGGGGGGCCTCAGGGGCAGCTGCACACCCCGTACGTAGCAGCCTGACGCGTCCGCTGTCTGTCCCAGATACCTGGTGCTAGAGCATGTGTCCGGCGGGGAGCTCTTCGACTACCTTGTGAAAAAGGGAAGGCTGACCCCCAAAGAGGCCCGCAAGTTCTTCCGGCAGATCATCTCAGCGCTGGACTTCTGCCACAGTCACTCCATATGGTGCGCGCCCCCACAAGCTCCCATCTCCTCTGGGCCCCCTTGCCTCTCAGGGGCCCCTTGTCCCCCAGGTTCCTTTGTCCCCCACAGGTGCCCCTGTCCTCCTCAGTGCCCCCTGCCCCCCAGTACCACCTTCCAGGTGCCCCCCCATCGTTCCAAAGTGCTCCCTCCCCTCTTCAGTGCCCCCCAGCCCTCCCGGCTGCCCTCTTCCCTCCAGATGTGCCCCCACCTGTCCTCGCCTGCCCCTGGCTCTCTCCTCCAGCCTGCCTGGAGCAGACAGTGCCCCTCCCCTGATCCCCCTCCAGGGGGACATCGGAAGGTTTCTGCCAGGTGCCCACCCAAGGGTGCAGAAGCCCCTCCTCAGCTTTTACAGGAGGCCAGGCCAAGGAATCCACCCCTGAGTGTCTGGGGGCCTCGGCTCTCTTTTAGGGCAAGTCCGGTGTTCTGTGAGGCCCTGGGTCACAGCAGGACAGGTGGGGGAGGCAGGAAGGGGAGGGGCGCAAGCAGCCCTGGTTCCTGGCTGAGGAGAGCGGGGTGCAGCCCCACCAGCCGCTGAGAGAGCCGGAGCCAGCGGGGAGGGCCCGAGGATGAAGGGTGGCCAGGAGGCAGGAGGGATTTTGCACCCCTTTCATCCCCAAAAGACCAAAAGAAGAGCCAGCCCACGCCAGCAGACCACTTCTGATTGGCTGGCTGTGACATCACCAGGCTGGGCTGCCATTGGCCCCGTGTTTGTGTATATTGGAGTTTGGGGGAGGGGAGGCAGCTCCCGCGGTGGTGCAGGGGAGGGGGGAAAGGGGAGTCGCCCTGGGGCTGTTACAGTCAGGCTTTGAACCCAGGGCCCTAGGGGCAAGGGGCGTCTCCGAGGCCCGGGGGCTCCGGAGAGGAGAGGCTGACGCGCCCACCCGTGACGCGGCCTTAACCCACCTTCCTCCCCAGCCACAGGGACCTGAAACCAGAAAACCTCCTCCTGGACGAGAAGAATAACATCCGCATCGCCGACTTCGGCATGGCGTCGCTGCAGGTTGGCGACAGCCTGCTGGAGACCAGCTGCGGGTGAGTGGACGCGCCCGCTGTCCGCCCGGTGCGGTCCAGGGCCTGCGGGCTGACCGCGGCGAACCTCCGGAGCCTGCCCGCGTGGCCGGGCAGCCACCCGCGGCCTCCCCCTCCTGGCCGCTGCTGGTGCTGCACGCCGGGTCCGGCGAGGGAGGAGCAGGTGATGTCCGGTCCAGGGCTGCTGCTCCAGCGCACAGCCCGGCCAGGCCTGGGCTCCTAGCCCGGCCCTGTGGGTGCCTCGATAGGACGGGCGGGGGGCGTCCAAAGGCAGACTGAGAAAGCGGCCAGCGGCCTCTGCAGCCAGGGAGGCCCCGGGGCCTTTACTGCCCGCCCAGCCACGGGGCCATGAAGCCGAGGGCCACCTTCTAGCCTGCTTGCCCTCACTGTCTGGGGTTGGAGCTGGGGCTTGGACCCCCTTCCCCAGCACACAGCCTAAGCTCTGCAGGCGGGGGAGGGGGATGGGCCCAGCAGGTGCCCTTGCCAGCCCAGACACCCTTGGTCTCTGCCCCAGCTCTGCAAGGCTGCCCTGCCCGGGTCACTACTTGCCCGCTAAGGAGTGAGAGCCGGTGTGCAGGCCCCTCCCCTCTATGCAGGCCCCGCCCCTTCACATAAGCCCCTCCCCTCTGGGCAGTCCTCTCCCTTTACAAAGCCGCCTCCCCCTCAGTACAGGCCCCTCCTTCAGCAAAGCCCCCTTAGGTGTCTGCTCTCAGCAGTGCCTGCCCCTACCCTGTCCCCATGGGGTTAGAACCGAGGACAGCCCAAGTGAGGTCTGGGCAGAAGGCGGACCTTCCCCGACGTGGTCTGTTCCTACGAGCAGGCAGCGGGTTTGGGTTGTGGTGAGTTCGGCCCAGAGTCCATGAGCGCATCCTGGACAGCTGGCATTCTCGGGGTCGGCGGGCCCCACCTCAGCCCGCGGCCTCACATTGGCGCATCCACCCGGGGGAGCGTGTGGAGCAGGGGGAGGCTGGCAGGAATGGGCAAGAGCAGCACAGGGCCAGGGAGGAGCTTCTGGAGGCAGTGGGGAACAAGAGGCACACCCTTTTTAGTCTCCACCTTGGTGGTCCTGGGGGGTGGGCTCGGAGGCCCAGGCTGGGGGGTGCTGGAGAAGGGTTCCTGCGCGCCTCCTCTGCTGACCTGCAGCTTTTGTTTTTAGGTCCCCCCACTACGCCTGCCCCGAGGTGATCCGGGTAAGTAGCCAGCGGCCCCACCCCTGCTCCGGCCAAAGGGGCCTCCCTGCCCCCGGCCTGGGCACCCACGGACCCTGCTCTCACCTGAATCCGCCCCCTGAGCCCCTCCACCCGCGAAGACCCCAGGCCAGGCCCTGCGCTTCAGCCAACTGCCTGGCCGTTACTGTCCGCAGGGTGAGAAGTATGACGGCCGGAAGGCGGACGTGTGGAGCTGCGGCGTGATCCTGTTCGCTCTGTTGGTGGTGAGGCTCCACTCCGTCCCTGCGCCCACCCCCCTCTCCTTTTCTTCTCCTCCTCTTCCTCTGTGCGCCCTCCCCATTCCTTCTTGTCCCCCACCCCGTCCCTGCGCCCACCCCGTCTCCCTTTTCCCCTCCCTGCTCCCTGCGCACCTCTCCCTTTCTTCCCCTTCTCTTCCCCCTTTTCTTCCACCCCGGTCCTTGCGCCCGCCCCCAGTCTCCCCGCCCTCCGCCCCCTTCTCCCCTCCTCCCTCCCTTTCTTCCCTGCCCACTCTTCTGCCCTACCCCCGTCCCCTTCTCCCCTCCTCCGCCTCCTGCTTCTCCTTCCCTACCTTACCACTTCCTCCTGGTCCCTTTTGTTCCCCTCCTTTCCCTTCCCGCCTTCTCCTCATCCCCGTTTCCTCCTTCCCCTCTCTGTCCCCGCCCCCGCCCCGCCCCTCTCCCCGCGGCCGGACCTGCGCGGAGCTGTCCGCGGTGCTGCCCGCAGTCCCGTGCGCGCTTACGCTCCCCTCGCCGCCCGCAGGGGGCGCTGCCCTTCGACGACGACAACCTGCGGCAGCTGCTGGAGAAGGTCAAGCGCGGCGTCTTCCACATGCCCCACTTCATCCCACCAGACTGCCAGAGCCTGCTGCGCGGCATGATCGAAGTGGACGCGGCGCGGCGCCTCACGGTGCGTCGGGGGGCCGCACTGCACCTTGCCCAGCCATGTCCGGCCCCCACCAGGAAGCCCCCTCCTCCATCCCCTGGGCAAAGCTGCGCCCATCTGCGGTGGGCCCGCCTCCCTTGCCCCCTTCTTCCTTCCTTGCTGCCTTACATCACCATCCCCCAGTCCAGCCCTTTCCCGGCCGCTCTGCAGCCTCCCAAGTGCGCCCCACCTGGTGACAAGTGCAACTGTCTCCAGCGCCTCCTCCTGGGCACCTTCCTCAGGGAAAAGGACTTCTGGGCCTGCGGTGAGGGGCGGGGAGTTTTGGGGGTGTGAGCATGTGTACAGCTGGGCGCAGGGCAGGCCTCTTCGTGTGGAACAGGGGGGTCACAATGTGTGCGTGCGTGTGTGCACTTGGATGCACAGGTGTGTCTGTACACAGTTGTGTGTGAGTACACAGATGGGTGGCAGGGCAGACCTGTGCCTGAGTGTGGAACAAGGGAGATCACGATGGGGGCACAAGTGTGTGTGCACACAGGTGTACGTGCACAGGTGTGTGCGCACAGGTATGTCGTACATGCACAGGTGTGTGTGTGCACGAGTATGTGTGTGAGTGCACAGGTGGGCAGAAGGGCAGGCCTGTCCCTTTGAGTGTGGAAGCGGGGATCCTGCGCGCGCATGTGTGTGCGCTCTGCAAGCGTAGTTGTGTGTGTACAGGCGGCACGGGGCAGGTCTGTGCCAGTGGACGTGGTGTGTGTGCACAGGTGTGTGTGCACAGGTGTGTGTGCGTGTGTACAGAAGGGTGGTAGACCCGTGCCTGTCACTGGTACAGCGGAGGTCATGCACGGACAGGTGGTGGCACAGGTGTACCCAGAGCTCTGCTTGTGCCTGGGAGGCATGTGTCCGCCGTTGATGGCCTGGGTGCAGTGGGGCTGCCTGTGTGGTGTTCTGGTGAAGCCCGCAGCCGTTCCTACAGCCAGCACATAGTGAGACATTGGGGGAGGGTCCAGGTGAAGCCACCAAGCCAGGGTTCCCCCCCCCCCTCCAGGCGGGCTGGGGCCTGGATATTCGTCCCAGGCTAAGGGCTCCCTGTGGGCTGGCCTTTCCGGGATGTGGGGACTCACCCCGGGGCTGCCCTCTTCACTTTCCCCAGCTGACTCAGGGAGGAGAGGATGCGTCTGTGTGGCTGGGGCTGCCCTCTGAGCCTCCTGCTCGCACCTGAACCCCAGCCCCGCCCTGCACACAGGTGGACCAGGCCCTCCTGCTCCCCTGCCCTCCTCCCTCTGGGTCTCCCCCCAGGGCCACCAAGGCTGAGGCCTGACCCTGCCAACACAGCAACCCCGGGAGAGGGCCCCCTGCCTCCTGCCTCCCTGCCTCCCTGCCTCCCTGCCTCCCTGCCTCCTGCCTCCTGCCTCCCTGCCTCCCTGCCTCCCTGCCTCCTGCCTACCTGCCTCCCTGCCTCCCTGCCTCCTGCCTCCCTGCTCCCTGCCTCCCTGCCTCTTCCCTCCCCTCCTCTGGCCCCTGCCCTGCCTGGAGCCTTGCCCCCAACCCCTTGCCTTCTCTAGGTTTGCTTTTCCTCACCACTGGGTGGGCAGGGGAGCCAGCCTGGGGCCACTGGGAGTGCAGCCCCTCCCCAGCCTCCCCTCTCCCACCCCCTCCCCTCTTCAGACTTCTCTGCCTTCCCCTCCTCCTTGCTCACCTTCTTCCCTCCCCCCTCCTCATCCTTTCCTCCCCTTCCTCCTCCCTCCTCATCCTCCCTCTCCCACCTTCCTCCCTCCTCATCATCCTCCCTCCTCCTCCTTCCCATGCTCCTTCCCCTTCCCTCCTCTCCTCTCCACCCTCCTGCCTCCTCATCCTCCTCCCCCTGCCTTTCTCCCCTCCTCTCTACCCGCTCTTCCTTCCCGGGCCTCCTCCCCCTTCCCGCTCCTCCT
>NW_004444180.1:1488033-1491209 GCF_000243295.1 Trichechus manatus latirostris
CGGGCTGGGGGTGGGCAGGACCTGCTGTCGGGGAGTGTGGCTGCAGGCACGGGGTCAGGGCAGGCCAGGCGGGCTGGGGGGCAGGACCTGCTGTCCGAGGCATGTGTCCAATGATGGCCTGACCGAAGAGTGGGAGCAAGGGGCCCAAGCTGCAGCCTCTGCAGCCAGGGCTGAGCCTCCTGAGCCTCCAGAGTCAGGAGGAAGAGTCTGGGAGGGCCCAGGGGAGCCAGGGGCCACTGTCCAGGAGTGGAGCCCCCCGTAACCACACCCTCCTCCTTGGCAACACTCCCTTGGCTGCAGAGAGAACCAGGAAAAGATGATCTACTTCCTTCTCCTGGACCGGAAGGAGCGGTACCCAAGCCACGAGGATGAGGACCTGCCCCCCAGGAACGAGATAGGTACGAGATCCAAGGGCAGCCCGTGGCTGGCCCATCGCCTCCACCCAGAGCTGGGCTGCGCAGGCTGAGGGTGCGGCCTGACCCCCATCTATGCACAGACCCCCCCCGGAAGCGTGTGGACTCCCCCATGTTGAACCGGCATGGCAAGCGGCGGCCGGAGCGGAAGTCCATGGAGGTGCTCAGCGTGACGGACGGCGGCTCCCCGGTGCCCGCTCGAAGAGCCATCGAGATGGCCCAGCACGGTCAGAGGTACATGCTCCCGGGAGGCCTGGCTGGGTCTGCACTTGGCACCACCCCCGGCCAAGCTGGTCGCTGGCTGGTCTGGGCTCCACTGGGGAGGGGCACAGCTGTGTGGGGTTGGGCTGAGCAGGGCTGGGCTGGGCCGGGCTGCACTGGGCTGACCAGGCAGGGTGGGCCTGAGGTGGACTATCTTTGCTTTTTGTCCGGGGTTGAGCTGAGCTGAGATGATCTGGGCTGGGCTGGGCCATTCATGTAGCGTTGAGTTGAGCTGGGCTTGGCTACGCTGCACTGGGCTGGTCTGAGCTGTGCTTTATTTTGTTGGCCTGGGCTGAGCTGGGTGGACTGGGCTGAGCTGGGAGGCCTGGGTTGAGCTGGGAGGCCTGGGCTGGGCTGAGCTGGGTGAACTGGTCTGAGCTGGGTGGGCTGGACTGAGCTGGCTGGGCTGGGCTGAGCTGGGTGAACTGGTCTGAGCTGGGTGGGCTGGACTGAGCTGGCTGGGCTGGGCTGAGCTGGCTGGGCTGGGCTGAGCTGGGTGGGCTGGGCTGAGCTGGGTGGGCTGGGCTGAGCTGGGTGGGCTGGGCTGAGCTGGGTGGGCTGGACTGAGCTGGCTGGGCTGGGCTGAGCTGGGTGGGCTGGGCTGAGCTGGGTGGGCTGGGCTGAGCTGGGTGGGCTGGGCTGAGCTGGATGGACTGGGCCAGGTGGGTAGACTGGCTAGGTGGGTGGGCTGAGCCTCACTGAGGCGGTGGGCTGGACCAGTCCTGTTCTGCCTGGGCCCCGTGGGTGGCCTGTGTCTCCCTGAGATCTAGAGTAGCTAGCCCCGTGAGGCCACCCTCACCTTAGTGCCATTCCCGTCTCTGGGTCACCTGCCATGTGATGGGGCAGGTGGGACACAGCATGCTGGGGGGGGGTGATGATGGGACCCGCTAGGGCCGATTCTGAGCAGGGCCGATTCTGAGCAGGGCTGGGGACGGGTGAGACCTGGGCAGGGCACGGCCCTCCTCCCTGGGCGGGGGCTTCAGCTGCTCTAAGGACAGGGGTGCGGAGCATGGCAGAGCGTTAAGCAGCCCTGGCTGCCTGCAGTTTGAGCCCCAGAACCCACTACCCCATCCCGTGCCAGGTGCTGGGGTTCAGGGTCAGGCCTGTTCCTAGGGAATTTGCTGGAAAACCTGGGGAGCCATAGAGCACTGGCCACCCTCATGACAATCCAAAGTGCTGGGTCCAGCAGCCATGGGCTGGCTCCTTGTCCTTAGGCCTGTCCAGGGGGCCCCAGGCCCTTCCCAGGGAACTAGGCCGTGGCCCAGGCCGCCTTCAGCTCCCAGAACTGGGTGGGGAGGCAAAGGGATCAGGAGGAGGACCCCCTGATGCATTCTGGCTCGTGCTTGTATTGGGCCCTGTGGACCCCGAGGAGGTGCCCCCCCAGTGACCCAGGCCCACCCTGCAGTAGCCTGCAGACCCCAGCTCCATTTCCTGAGCCTTTTCTGGAGCTTCCCGCTTGACCCCGGCAATCAGGCCAAGTGCTGGCTCTGAGCCCTTCCCCACAAAGACACCCCCTGCCACCCCCACCTGCCTGGGGCTTCAGGGCAGGGGGACAGGAGACCATAGCTGCCCAGGCCCCGGCCCACTGCCTGACCTCTAACCACCAATCCCCTGCTCTGGCCTCCAGGCCCCCCTGCCTCTGGGGTGTGTGTGCTGAGACAGGGTCGGGGTATAGACCCCAGGCTGCAGGCCAACCCTAGACTGCAGGCCAACCCTAAAATGCCCTCTGTTTTGGTCTGTCCCGCCGGAGTTCCTCCCAAGGCACTTTGCTTCCTCCTGGTTGGACCACCTGTGGCCCTGAGTCCCCTGGCTGCCCATGGACGGCCACAAGAGGCCACCTGCAGGGGCAGGGCCACGCCTGGGGCCCCGTTCTGCCCCTCCCCACCCCCAGCTCTGGGCCCGGGGTCGGGCCAGCTGAGCCTAGGCGGAACCCGAGTGAGGGACACCCACCCCACGGCCCCCCCAGCTCTGGGCATGGGGTCAGGAGAGCTGAGCCTAGGCAGAGCCCGAGTGAGGGACACCCACCCCACGGCCCCCCCCCCGGCTCTGGGCCTGGGGTCAGACCAGCTGAGCCTAGGTGGAGGCTGAGTGAGGGACACCCACCCCACGGCCCCACCAGCTCTGAGCCTGGGGTCAGGCCAGCTGAGCCTAGGCGGAGCCCGAGTGAGGTACACCCACCCCGCGGCCCCCCCAGCTCTGAGCCTGGGGTCAGACCAGCTGAGCCTAGGCAGAGTCCGAGTGAGGGACACCCACCCCGTGGCCCCCCCAGCTCTGGGCATGGGGTCAGGAGAGCTGAGCCTAGGCGGAGCCCGAGTGAGGGACACCCACCCCGCGGCCCCCCCAGCTCTGGGCCTGGGGTCAGGCCAGCTGAGCCTAGGTGGAGCCCGAGTGAGGGACACCCACCCCACGGCCCCCCCAGCTCTGAGCCTGGGGTCAGACCAGCTGAGCCTAGGCGGAGCCCGAGTGAGGGACACCCACCCCGCGGCCCCCCCAGCTCTGAGC
>NW_004444180.1:1491509-1494321 GCF_000243295.1 Trichechus manatus latirostris
GCTGAGCCTAAGCGGAGCCCGAGTGAGGGACACCCACCCCGCGGTCCCCCCAGCTCTGAGCCTGGGGTCAGACCAGCTGAGCCTAGGCGGAGCCCAAGTGAGGGACACCCACCCCGCGGCCCCACCCTGCAAGGCCTGGGGGCTGACGTTAGTGCTGAGCATCCTCCAGGCCTGGCCAGCCACCCTGCCCGGTAGGTCCCCCGTAGGACGCCCTCTATACCCAGCTCCCTCTTGCCGTCCACTGGCCGGGGTCAGGTGGGCTCCGCCCCTCCGGCCCCTCTCAGGCCGTCCCCAGCCTCAAGGCCCTGGCCCGACCTCGACTGCCCAGCGCGCTTGTGTTGTAACTCTTCTTTCTCGCTTTGTTCCTGCTGTAGTAAAGCAGTGTTCAGTAAAAGCCTGGATATCGCTGAGGCCCATCCCCAATTCAGCAAAGAAGACAGGTACACACCCTGCCCACCCGCCCCACTCCCTGCCCACAGATGTTGTCCTGCTGCCCGGCGTGGCGCGGCGGACGCTTCCTCCTGGTTCGGCCACCTGTGGCCCTGAGTCCCCTGGCTGCCCATGGACGGCCACAAGAGGCCACCTGCAGGGGCAGGGCCAGGCCTGGGGCCCCTTCCTGCCCCTCCTCACCCCCTGCTCTGGGCCTGGGGTCAGGCCAGCTGAGCCTAGGCGGAACCCGAGTGAGGGACACCCACCCCACGGCCCCCCCAGCTCTGGGCCTGGGGTCAGGAGAGCCGAGCCTAGGCGGAGTCCGAGTGAGGGACCCACCCCACGGCCCCCACAGCCCCGGGCCTGGGGTCAGGAGAGCCGAGCCTAGGTGGAGACTGAGTGAGGGACACCCACCCCCCGGCCCCCACAGCCCCTGGCCTAGGGTCAGGAGAGCCGAGCCTAGGTGGAGCCTGAGTGAGGGACAGCCACCCGGCGGCCCCCACAGCCCCGGGCTGGAGATTTGCACAGCTCTACCTGCCCAGGACCCCACATGGCAGAGCACCCTTGGTGGCATGGCTGGGGTCCTGGGGTCACCTTGAAGGGCAGCCCAGGCAGATCAGTGTGACCTGTGGCTCCTGAGGAGGGCGGGAGGAGAGGGGGTCAAGGGTCTTACCTGGGCGTCGGTTCCTTCCCCTCAGGCCACTGCTGGGCCTGCCACTGCCCTGGCAGCCGGGGCCCTGCCAAGCTCCCTCTGCCCCCTGTGCCCGCTGCTCCCCGCCATCACTCTGCTCCTTGTGCTGCCCTTCCTGCCTGGGCCTACAGCTTAGCATCCCTGGGCCACCAGGCAAACAGCAGGGGCGGTGGGGGGAGGCTCTTCCCACCCCCTCTTTCTCCTGCTCCTTTTCTGTTTCGTGGAGGCCGGTGACAGGCTCCTGCCTCGGGCCTGGGGCGGCTGGGGGCTTCTTCTCAGGCCCCCACAGGACAACCACAGGGCACTGAGCCACCCTTGAGATAACACGCGGGGTCCGGCCGCCCTGGGCTGGCTCCTGGCCCCCAGGTCCACATCGGGAGCTTGGCCGAGGGCTGAGGGAGGGCTGTGATCTCCAGCTGGGCAGGGCCGTGTGTTGAGTAGGGAGGGATGTCACTCGGGCGGCCCACAGGGGCCCAGGGTTCCGGCGTGGATTCAGGGGCCGGCCTCAGCCCGGGTGCCGGGATGTGGTGCCATTCACAGTCCTCTGGCCTCATCTCCCCCACGGCTGCTCTGGCCCCTCCTGCTTCCTCTCAGGACAGCACGTGCTGGCACCCAGGGGTGAGCAGGCGTTTGCTTCTGCTCCTCACATGGCGGAGGGATGGCATACCCAGGCCAAGTCTGGGTGCGCCTGGCCCCACCGTCCTGCCAGCGCCCACCGGCTTGCCGAGGCTCTTGTAGGGCGGACTCGGGCGGCCACCATTGGCAGCTTCGGGCGAGGTCGGGGTGCCGTGGGCATGGCCAGGCACCGGGATGTGAAGACTGGGGCCCCAGCCAGGCTCGGGGGCCAAGCTCAGGGCAGCAGCCTGGGGAATGAGGGCCCGGCCTGCCTGGGCTGGACAAGGCCCATCGCGCGGGGGCGGGGGGGCTGGGTCCAGCGCCCAAGCAGCCGTGCCTTGTCCTGGGCTCTTGAGTGGGGGAGGAGGCGGCTGAGACCGGTGGCGCTGCGGGGGCTTTGATGGCTCCTGTATGCCCGGGCGCTGCCGAGACCGGAGTGTGGCCAGGGTTCAGCAACACTAGTGGTCTTGGGGCTCCTGGCCAGGGCTGTGGCCTCCTGGAGGGTCCACCTGGGAGGGGAGGAGGCAGAAGACGGCTGCCCCCACGCTCCCCCTGATGTCGCCCCTCTGCCTGTACCCCCAGGTCTCGGTCCATCAGCGGTGCGTCCTCCGGTCTCTCCACAAGCCCGCTCAGCAGCCCCAGGGTGAGTGACCCGACCCCCAACCGCCCCTCTGCCCGCAGGGTGGGATGGGACCCCAGGTGCCCTCAGCCTATGCCGCTCCCCTTCCCGGGAGATCCCTAGCCCAGCCCCCACGCACAGGTAGGTAGGGTCCCCCCACCCCTGGCCCCGGGCTGGGACTGCCTGCGCGCACTGCTGGGGCCCCGCTGGCTGCTGCTGCTGCTGTGACCCCGCGGAGCTCTGCTAACTGCACGTTCTTTTGTTTTGTTTTCTCGTGTGTCCCGTGTTCTTTGGTTGCACGCCCGCCCCCGCCTGCCTGTCTCCCCCTCCGCCTTGTCCCTGTGCTCGGCTTCCTCTGGTCTCCGGTGGCTGTGTGTGTGCATGCCGATGCACGCCATGTGGGCGCGCGCGCGGGCTGCTCGCGGCGTGGGCCCCCCTCGTCCCTGTTCGCGTGGTGC
>NW_004444180.1:1494735-1506880 GCF_000243295.1 Trichechus manatus latirostris
AACGCCAAATCTGTCCCCGCCATACAGGTGACCCCTCACCCCTCTCCGAGGGGCAGTCCCCTCCCCACCCCCAAGGGGACGCCCGTCCACACGCCAAAGGAGAGCCCGGCGGGCACGCCCACCCCCACGCCGCCGTCCAGCCCCAGCGTCGGGGGCGTGCCCTGGAGGACGCGGCTCAACTCCATCAAGAACAGCTTCCTGGGCTCTCCGCGCTTCCACCGCCGGAAACTGCAAGGTGGGCGGCGCTCGGGGTGGGGGTGGGGAGGGTGCTGGACGCCGGCCCTTGTCCCTCTGGGCCCGCGGTGGTCAGCGCCCTCGGTGCTCAGGGGTCCCGGGATCCGCGTGCCGCCGAGCGGCGTTGGGTCCGCGTGAGCGCCCGGCAGAACTGGCCCCAAGGGGCGCCGCGAGGCTCTCCCGGCCTCTACGCTCTTCTGCCCAAGGGTCCCTCGGCCCCGCTGCTGGGCCTCGGGGGTGGGAGGTGGTGTGGACGATCGGGAAGCCCCGAGGTTAGGGCGGCGGTGCGTAGGGGCCCACCAGCACCACAGCAGGGCGGATTGGGCGCAGGGGGCACAGCGGGGCTTGGGCCTGGGGGGCCAGAGAAGGCTTCAGCACCGGGAACGGGATAGCTCCGCGGCTCCGGGCTCCTGCAGCTGAGCCTCTGCTGGAGTTGGGCAGACTCTGCAGCTGGGGCCGGCGGGAACCCGCCGGCCGGACAACCCCCAGAGTGCGGGGGTGGGGCCGATGGGTGTTCCGGTCAGCCCTCTCAGGGCTGGCGGTCACCACGCTTCTCTCTACCTGCTGGTCCCACGTGCAGTCCCGACGCCAGAGGAGATGTCTAACCTGACCCCGGAGTCGTCCCCGGAGTAAGTGCCCCTGGCCCCCCCTGAGCCTGGGTGCTTGGCCGGGGTGGGGGGCGTGTGGACCCAAACTGTGGGGGCTGGGCAGTCATCCGAGGGTCCTGAGCGGGGGCAGCAGTGCCCCCTTAAGGCCCCCTACCTGTTATCCTGGGCCCCTCCCTGATATCTGTCCCCCAGGCCAGTTGCTTGGTGGGACAATGGGGGATGGGGGAGCAGCGAGGGAGACGCTCAGGAGGAGAGTATCTGTGCTCCCCGCCGTGCTGAGAAGCCCTGGTCCTGGTGGGAGGCCTGGTGGGAGGCCTGGGGTCTGCTCAAGGTGGGGGAGGGGAGTACAGGGGAGGTGCAGGGGGAGGGGAGGGAAGTGTGTGGCATGGGGGGGGTCCCTCACAGCCACATCTGCTGATACTCGTCACACACACCCCTGCTGTGGAGCCCGGCCCCTCGCCCTCAGCCAGGGCAGCTGTGTGATGTCCAGCCCCTCTGGGTAGCCCTCCTCAGCTCCTTCCTGGGACACAGACCCAGCCAGGGGGTGGCGCTGTCCAGACTTGCTAGGGCAGAGGGGCTTGCCTGCTGGGGCTACTGCATCGGCTTTCTGGAAGGATTCTCCAGGCAGAAGCAGAGCCCTGGCCTCCTGAGCCTCTGGGGCCGGCAGTGGGCTCATGAGGGCAGGAGGTTCTCAGGGTGAAAACATAGTCCCACCTGAGGAGGGAGAGCAATTGGTAGAGTCGGCCGGGAAGCCCGGCACGGACGAGGGCCCCCCAGGAAGCCCGGCATGGATGAGGGCCCCCCAGGAACCCCGGCACAGACGAGGGCCCCCCCAGGAACCCCGGCACAGATGAAGAGCCTCCAAGGAAGCCCAGCGGGGACAAAGAGCCCCCCAGGAAGACCGGCACGGACGAGGGGCCCCCCAGGAACCCCGTCATGGACACGGAGCCCCCAGGAAGCCCGGCACAGACGAGGGCCCCCCCAGGAAGCCCAGCACAGATGAAGAGCCTCCAAGGAAGCCCAGCGGGGACAAAGAGCCCCCCAGGAAGCCTGGTACGGATGAGGAGCCCCCAGGAAGCCCGATACGGATGAGGGGCCCCCCAGGAAGCCCAGCACAGACGAGGGGCCCCCCAGGAAGCCCAGCACATATGAAGACCCCCCAAGGAAGCCCAGCGGGGACAAAGAGCCCCCCAGGAAGCCTGGTATGGATGAGGAGCCCCCAGGAAGCCCGATACGGATGACAGGCTCCCCCAGGAAGCCCAGCACAGATGAAGAGCCCCCAAGGAAGCCTGGTACAGATGAGGGGCCCCCCAGGAAGCCCGGCACGGACAAGGAGCCCCCCAGGAAGCCTGGTACAGATGAGGGGCCCCCCAGGAAGCCCGGCACGGACAAGGAGCCCCCCAGGAAGCCTGGTACAGATGAGGGGCCCCCCAGGAAGCCCGGCACGGACAAGGAACCCCCCAGGAAGCCCGGTATGGATGAGGAGCCCCCAGGAAGCCCGATACGGATGAGGAATCCCCCAGGAAGCCCAGAACAGACGTGGAACCATTTGGGGAGCCCAACACTGGCACGGAGGAGCCCAGCAAGCGTGGTACCAACACTGGCACAGAGCTGCCGGGCACAGACACAGAGCCAGCAGCAAGTCCCGAACCAGCACAGAACCACCCAGCACCGGCCCAGAGGAGCCCAGAGCGCCCTGCCTGGACAGTGTGCGGGGGAGGATGGCCTCAGCAAGGTGGGGTGCAGACTGAGCCAGGGGCCGGAAGCCAGCTCCACCCTACTGAGGCCCTCGGCTCCCAGATGCGCAGGAGGATGGCTATGGGAGGCCTCAGGTGACGGGACACAGGCTGATCTGGGGTCGGCGTCAGCCGCCCTGGGGCCCCGCAGCCGGCCCCCCTGGGGCTGAAGGGGGGGTTCTCAGCCCCGCAGGGGGCCATCATATGGGTCACAGTTCCTCATCCTGGAGAGATACTGTTGAGCACTGTCTCATCTGCCCACGGAGGCCTCCATCGGTCAGTCTGTCCTGGAGAGTGACGGTGCCAGGGCCAGAAGTCCAGCAGTGACACAGGGTGGGGTGGGGCTGCAGGGGTGAGAGCCAGCGGGAGCTGTCTCGACCATACCCAGCAGGCTCACAGACAGTGCTGAGACCCATCGGCAGCTGAGAGAGAGAGAGAAGGATGAGGCAGGAGGTGGACACAGCCCGAGTGACCGTCCACAGGGAATGGACAGACAAGAGGCCCGTGCACACGATGGAGTGTTACTCGGCCATCGGGGAAGTGAAGTCCTGACACACACCGCATTGTAAGTGGATCTTGAACACGTGCTGAGTGAGAAGCCAGACGCCAAAAGACAGATGGTGCATGTCTCACTGGTATAAAACATCTGGAATAGACAGAGGCATCGAGACTAAAGTTCATTAGTGGTTGCCAGGGACTGAGGGTGAGCGGCAACAGAGAGTCAAAAAATTTTTTCCAAGAGAAGAAGGAGCGTATCTGGAGCTGTGCAGAAGCAGCTTGCCCCACACTGGCCCACCAAGTATGGTGTCTGCCACCTGGAGCGTGCGCTCGGGCTCTCCTCCCAGGGGCATCCCACTCAGATGAGGATGCACGTCGCCGGCCTCGAGACCTGGGTTCAGGGGACTGTTTTAATCCTACTCTTGTTGTTGCTGGGTGATGCTGAGTCCGCCCCGACTCGTGGCCGCCCCAGGCACCACGGAACAAAACACTGCCTGGTCCTGCGCCATCCCCGTGATTAGTCGTGGGTTGGACCATTGTGCTCCAGGGGGTTTTCGCTGGCTGATTTTCAGAAGTAGATTGCCAGGCCTTCCTAGTCCATCTTTGTCTGGAAGCTTCGCTGCAACCTGTTCAGCATCATAGCAACACACAAGCCTCTACTCACAGACGGGTGGTGGTTGCTCATGAGGTGCCTTCGCCGGGAATCAAACCCGGGTCTCCTGCGTGGAAGATGAGAATTCTGCCACGGAGCCACCACTGCCTCAATCCTACTTCGAACGTCCCTTGTTGCTAGTTATTGCTGAGTCAATTCCAACCCATAGCGACCCCACGTGACAGAGTAGAACTGCCTCATAGGGTTTTCTTGCTGAAGCAGATTGCCAGGTCTTTCCTCCTGCGGAGCTGCTGGTAGGTTTGAACAATTGACCTTTTGGTTAGCAGGCAAACACTTAACTATCACGCCATCAGGCTCCTTGAGTGTCCCTTAAATTGCAATTTTCTGCTCTTACCAAAAGCTTTCACAAATGTAATTGTAATTATTGTATTTTTTCAGAAAAGTTAAAAAAAAAAAAAAAAAAAGGCTCACAGTGGTGACGGCCAGTGGGGCTTGCCTGCAGCCCTCTCTCCTTTTGCTTCTGATTCTTGAGACCCTGCCAGGCCTTGTTCTGCACCTAAGGGCCTGGCCAGCGTGTCCGCAGGCTTGGGGTGGCCCGAGGCCTCCTCCTCACAGAGGCCTTGCCTGTTGAGAGCACTGTGATGTTGCTCCCGGCTGTCGGCATGGGCCTGTCTGCCAGAGCCATGCCACTGGTGTCCCCAGCACGGAAATATTCATCCCATGGATGTGACCACTCCCCATGGGGCCTGTCTGCTGGGGCTACCCACCGGGGTCCCCAGCACGGAACTATTCATCCCACGGATGTGACCGCTCCCCACGGGTCTGTCTGCCAGGGCTGCCCACAGGGGTCCCCAGCACGGAATCTCTGCTCATCGGGCTCTGACTGTTTCCATCCTCCTCCAGGGAGGAGAGCCTCTCGAAAGCGCCTGGCCGCCCTGTAATCTGTCAGCAGGCGTTCTGCCCCAGTGTGGTCGTGGGGCACGGGGAGCAGTTCGGGAGAGGCCTAGCCTTCCAGAGCATCAGACACAGGGCAGGTGGCTGGAGGGAGAGCTGGCAGGGTGCTGGAAGAGTGCTGAGGTCAAGGTTCAGGGGGACCTCGTCTGTGCTCCTCGGCCAGGATTCCAGGGCAGGCGGGGCGTCAGCTCAGGCCCACTGGAGCAGAAGGGCTTTGTCAGAAGGCTGCGGGTGGCTCAAGAACGGCCAGCTTAGGAGGTGGGCAGGAATCAGAAGAATTAACCAGCCAGGAAAACTGCCAAAACCATGCTTCGGAGAGGACACCCCGCTCACCATACCCTGTGGCAGCAGGCCCAGACGTCACGCCGTGGCCCTCTCCTGTCTGCCTGCTGTGAGGGTGCATCTGCCTGTGGAGCTGGGGCGTGTGCCCACACCCTAGCTGCAAGGGAAGCAGACAGAGGCCGCCTGGTGTACAAGTCACCTCTGCTGCTGTGTAACAAACAGACCCAGTGATGACTCACGTTTCTGCTGGTTGGGGCCCAGTGGCGCAGCCGGCCTCTGCTCAGTCTCACGGCGGGCATCAGTGCCGGCCCGGCCCCACCTCAAGGCTTAGTGCGGCTGTCGGCTGCGTCCAGGTCCCTGTGGCCCCAGCATGTCAGCTTCATCAAACCAGTCAAGCAGCCAATTGGTGTAACTGCCGTCAGTAAGTTGTACACCTGTAAAAAGTTGAAAAACAAAAGACCTACCACCGAGGGAGTCTGCCAGCCAGACGGAAGCCACTGTCCTTGGTAACCCAGACCCGGAAGTGACACCCTCACCAGCGTGCACTCTGTGGGTTGGGAGGGAGTTGCAGGCCCCCACACGCGGTGTGGGGACCACACAGGCCGTCGGTCCTGAGACAGGGACCAGGACCATCTCACGACCGCCTCCCACACTGGCGTCTCCGGCTTCTGAGGGGCAGGAGGGCTCCCCTGGAGGGTGGTCCAGGCCTGGGGAGGGTGATGAGACCAGCGGCTTGGCTGAGGTGCGTCTGCCGTGGGTGTGGCCTGAAAGGAGGAGGTGCGCCCAGCCAGAGGGTGACGGGTGGGGTCGACAGAGGCGGCCGTTGTCCGGGCGCAGCCGGAGGCGCTCCCAGCGTCTAGCAGCCTTGGGTGGTGTAGACGCTGCTCTGCTGGGCCACACGGAGAACAGGATGTCTGTCACGGGAAAAGGTAAATCCCTGGAGTCAGGCCCGGCACAGGGAGCCCGTGGCGAGGTCATCGGGAGCGTGGTTGGCCCAGGACACCCCGAGCCAGGTCCTGACACGGCCAGGGTGGGGGGGCTTCGGTCTGCACCGGCAGGTGGCCTTGGCTGGGGTGGGGGGGCACGACGCAGCTCTGTGCTCCCAAGAGTGGGCCACCGCGTGCCCGCCTGCCCACCCGGGGCTGGCTGTGGCCCCAGAGGTGGGCGGGGGAGGGCGCGGGTCCTGACCCCGCTCTCTGAGGCTGCTGTCCCTCTGGAGCTCCCCAAACCGTGCCTAGGACACCGTAGCTGCTCTGATTCGCTGCTGCCTAGCGACTCCAAACACAGCGGCTCCAGCGGAGGGGCAGGGCTGGGGCAGGGCAAGTGAGAGGGCAGGGAGCCCCCAGCCCTTGTTCTCCCCTTCCCCAGCAGGCACTGCCCAGGCACAGCTGCGGTGAATGGGAGGAGGGGCCGGGCCCTGGGGTGGTGGGCCCGGCACGGGCAGGGGGCCTGTGCAGACAGCAGGGACGTGAGAGGCAGAGAGCCGGCCCTGGGCCCTGAGGACCCACCCCCACCAAGTGTGACCGGCCGCCCTGCCCACATGCCCCCAGGCTGGCCAAGAAATCCTGGTTCGGGAACTTCATCAACCTGGAGAAGGAGGAACAGATCTTCGTGGTCATCAAGGACAAGCCGCTGAGCTCCATCAAGGCCGACATTGTGCACGCCTTCCTCTCTGTGAGCCCTGGGGACTCGGGGACAGCCAGGGAGCAGCGGGACGCTCAGGCCCCTGCACTCACTCTGTCACTCACGCTCACACTCACACTCACTCCCTCACACTCCCTCACACACACACACTCCTCACATACACACACTCCTCACACTCACTCCCTCACACTCCCTCAGTCTCACACTCACACTCTGTCACTGACTCACACACTCACCCACCCACTCATGTACCCAACAAGCACGGGTCCTGCCTGGCCGGCCAGGACCCTGGAGGGAAACACCCATGTGCTCCTTCACATTCACTCACATTCGCTCGCTGGTCCTTGGTCTGAGCGGCCCTGGGCGTGGCCAGGCCAGGGAGCCCCGTCACCCTCCCCCAGGGTCCTCCCGCAGCCCAGGCTCCGGCCCCCTCCCCACCCTCAGGCACACAGGCCAGGCTTGCTGTGTTTCCTCTCGTCCATGCAGCCTCTGCCCCCCTGTGGTCCCTCGAGCCACCGCCACCCCTGCCACCCTGGCTAGGAAGGCCTCCCACCCCCCTTAGTCCCCAAGATGGAGTCTGTGCTGAGGTCGGGGCCCAGCAGAGCAGGGCAGAACTTCATGCCCCAGACACTCGCCCTGAGTCCCCTCTGCCACACAGCCTCCTCTGGGCCAACTCCCCCACCACAACAACCCCACACTGGGCTCCACCCCCCCACCGGGGTGCCCGTGCCCTGTCCTTACTCCCGGGCATCCCTGCATGCTGAGGATCTCCCCCACTGTGGACACCCCTGTACTGGGGCCTCACTCTGCTCAGCGGCCGAGCTGGGGGCAGTGGCTTCTCAAGCAGCAGAGCCCTCACCTGGGGGTGATGCCCTTAAGGGCAGACAGCTGCTGCCTGCTGTGTGGAAATGCCCCCCCATCCCTCCCATGTAACTGGAACACAGCAGGGCCCACGTGGCACAGGCCTGAGCCAGCTGTCCAGACGCTCCTATAATCAGACCAGCAGGAAACAGGACTAAGACGACTCCTGGGTCGTGTCCAGAGCCCCCAAGCCGGCCTGTGCTCCCTAACCCACAGAAAGCACCTGCTGGCCCTGTTCCCCCACTCGCTCTCAGGGTCTGCAGCCCCCCCACAACTGTTCTCACTCCTTGGTGGCCGCTCCTCCCTCCTCCAGCTCGATCTGTATGGGTCCTCGGTCATGTACCCCACCTGCACACCCCGTCTGCTCTGCCCCGTGCTTCTGTCAGTCCAGAGAAGCCCACGAGCAGGATTTCCCTTGTTTGGTGGGGGCCTTGGGTGGGGGGCTGAGTGCTCATCTCTGACAGTTTCCATCTGTGTTACACCCATTACACAGGCAGGAAGCAGAGGCTTGGGGCTTGCACAGTTCGTGCACAGCAGAGCCGGCCTTTCCTGGGCTACCTCCCCGGGTTGTGGGGGGACACGGGGTGGGTGTGGGGAGTGAGCTTGGGGCCAGGGCCGCGGCCACGACTCAGCCCACCTGCCGCTCCCACCAGATCCCCAGCCTCAGCCACAGCGTCATCTCCCAGACGAGCTTTCGGGCCGAGTACAAGTCAACGGGGGGCCCGGCCGTGTTCCAGAAGCCGGTCAAGTTCCAGGTGGACATCACATACACGGAGGGTGGGGGGACCCAGAAGGAGAACGGCATCTACTCCGTCACCTTTACGCTCTTGTCAGGTGAGCTGGCGACAGGTGGGTGGATAGGCAGGGCCCTGCGCCCTGCACGGCCTGACCCCACTCTGCCCCCAGGCCCCAGCCGGCGCTTCAAGAGGGTGGTGGAGACCATCCAGGCCCAGCTGCTAAGCACGCACGACCAGCCGTCCGTCCAGCAATTGTCAGGTGAGTGGGTGTGGCGTGGCGCCTCTGTGGCCTGTGTGGCTCAGACGGGGGCGGTGGGGGGGCGTGAGGATCTGGCCTCTCAGGCTGCTTCCGGCCTGGCGGTCTCTGCACACCAGGGGCGTGAGGCTCAGCTGCTCGGGACTGAAAGGAGCCTCTTGTCCACTGTAGAGACGCCCCCGCCAGCGCCAGGACTGAGCTGGGGCGCCGTGCTTAAGGGCCAGAAGGTGGCCACCAGCTACGAGAGTAGCCTCTGACGCTGGCAGGTAAGGTTCCGGCCCCGCCGCCGGGCGGGGAGGGCTGCGGGCAGGGCTCTGGCCCGAGAGGTGCCCCGTGCCCGCGCCGCGTCCACTGCTGGCTCCAGCCCCGCACAGGCTGAGCCCCCGGCCGCCGTCTGCTGAGTGGCCCGCAGCTGCGGCCCGGCCTGGCGCGAGGGTGGACTTCCGGCGAGCAGGGACCAGCGCCCTGCCTCAGAGCCCGCCCGCCGGCCATCAGGCACCCCCGCGTGTAGCACCCCCAGGGGCTGCGGGCCAATGCCCACGCTGGCTCCGGTGTCCTGACCCTCTTTTTCCTCACGCTGGGGGCCCCAGCTTGGGCAGGACAGAGGGGGCACTTGGGGGAAGGGGCTGCCTGGCCGAGCTGTGGGAGGCCCAGACCTGGAGCCCCGGGCTCGTGCAGCGGTGTCTGAGAGGAGAGGGCTGCACAAGTGTGTGGGGGGCCCTGTGTGTCAAGGGGCACGAGGCTATCGGGCCTGACGGACCGTGCGTACACGGCATCTGTTAGTGAGGGCCGGAAGGATGGGCACCTGTCCATCTGCAGGGGCGTAGCCACGGGTCTGGGGACACAAGATGGCACCCAGATCCAGCGCACTGAGCCTGCTGTTCAGGTTACAGGAGGCGGCTCGTCAGGGGTCCATGGTGCTGCTGTGTGGGGTCCTGGGGGCCCGAGTGGGCCCCCCCATCCACTTTGTGCTTCCAGCCATGCTCATTCCATTGTGTGTGTGTCACTCCCCCCATATCTCCTGCTCCTCATCACCCCATTGGTGGGCAGGGGCTGGGGCCCGCTCTCCTGGGAGGAAGCTGGCATGTGGGAATGGCGAGAGATGTGCCCAGGTACACTCAGGTGTGCTCAGGTACACTCAGGGGCACTCAGGTACACTCAGGGGTGCTCAGGGGCGCTCAGGTGTGCCCAGGTACACTCAGGGGTGCTCAGGGGCGCTCAGGTGTGCCCAGGTACACTCAGGTGTGCTCAGGTACACTCAGGGGCACTCAGGTACACTCGGGTGCTCAGGGGCGCTCAGGTGTGCCCAGGTACACTCAGGTTGTGCTCAGGTACACTCAGGGGCGCTCAGGTGTGCTCAGTGTGGCACTTCCCAGGGTAGGAGGGGTGAGGACACACACAGGCTGGCTGCCCTTGCCCCAGGTACTGCAGGGACTGTGGGCACTGTCCCAGGCAGGGCTGCCACTGTCAGGCCTTGGCAGTCTCACGGTGCCCTAAGGCTTCCGTCGGCTGCTGGCCTCTCCCAGGCCCTGGGAAGAGCTGGGCAGCCTTGTCAGAAGCCAGGCTGGGCAGGGACGGGGCTTGTCCAGGGAGGCCTGGGCCTGGTGTCCACCCAGGAGGCACTGGCCTAAGGTGACCCCCTGGCATGAGGCTCCTCTGCTCCGGGCCAGCTGTGGCCCCAGTCCCAGCCCTACCTCACGTGGTGTCTGCGCGTCTGTCTGTCCATCAGCAAGGACCTCTGTCCCAGGTCTTGGGCCCCGCAGTGACCAAGCAGGACAGGGCCCTGTCCCCAGGGCTCCAGCCTCCCCCTTCCCCAAAGCAGGGGATGCCGTGCTGGCCCTGAGCCTGGTATAGCCCGAACTGCTGTCCATGGAGACTCTTGGAGCCCATGCTGGCCTTGAGCCCGTCTCCCTGCTCTCCTTCCCTGGGAGTACAGGGATGTGGGAGCCCTAGCCAGGCCCCATCCAGCCCAGCACCCTCCCTCCCACACCCCACAGTCCTCCAAGGGATGTGGGGCCTTTCCTGATAGCGCCCCCAGCCTGCCCAAGAAGAGGAGGCTGAGAGACCCCCAAGGAGAAGGCAGGGAGCAGAGGAGAAGACATGTCTCGCCCTGTGCAGGCCCCCACGAGGGCCTGGAGGTGCAGCTCCTACCACGAGTGGGAGCCCTAGAGGGTAGGGGTGTTGGGGTGAGTCACAGGGGCCCTGAGCGGGGAGTGCAGGGCTAGGACCCAGGTGAGGACTGAGCCAGGGCAGACCCCAGCTCAGCCTGTGTCCTGTGGACAGCCGTTGCTGGAGATGTCCCCTCGCCCGCCGCCCACCCCGCCCCCTGCCCCCCGCCCCGAAGCTGTTCTCACCCTCTGCCCTCCTCTCTCCACTGTCCAGACAACACACACTGTATGGAAAAGCTGAAGGGGAGGCTTTCTAAGTGTGGTAAGAACCCCACGCTCACCTCCCGCGCCCGCAGCCGCAGCCGCAGCCCGCCTCTGACACGCACACACACGGCACCTGCCCCAGGCACACCGTGCCGCACACTGCACCAGGAGCAACCCGCCACTCGCCCACTGGGTGGCGCCAAGGGCCACCCTGCCAGCCTAGGACCCTCCCTCCCCCGCCAGCCCCGTCACCCGCCCAACCCGCCTGCAGGGCTTGATGCTGGGAGTGTGCACATGCTCACAGGCCCCAGAGTCCAGGCCGGCCCCAGAGGGACCCCAAGGCTCAGTCAGAGAGGAGGGGTCCCCGCACCCCGAGGGCCCGGCCGTGGCCCCAACTGGTTATTGTGTCCCTTGAGGACGTCAGTGCCCCGGGAGGTCCCGTCCCAGCTCACTGGGCAGGGAGAGGGGCTGCCCCCTCAGCGCTCTGGGCTCACGGGGGCCCGGGAGGAAGTAGAGCCGAGGGGTCACCTGTTGGCCACCTGGGCGGTAAGCAGAGCACCAGCTGCCCCACCTGGGCTGTTCCCTTCCCCCCAGGACCTTCACTCTGGGACCAGGGCTGCCCCCTGCTGCCTCATCTGCCCTGCCTCCATGCCTGCCCACCCATCTGCCATCTGTCTGTGCTGAGCTCTGTCTGAACTGCCTGCCTTGCCACCCGGGTGGGATGGGGGGGCTGGCAGCCACACCCTCTCCTGCCTCTGACTGGGGTGGGGGGGGTCCCCACTGCCCTGCGGCGTGTGGCTGGCCCAGGTCTTGATGCCTATCTTGGGGGTCGGGGTTGGCCAGGCTGCAGGGCTGAGGGGCGGCCGGGGCTGATGTGGGGAACCCGGCATGAGACTCGGGGGTCGGGGCCTTCAGGGCCCGCTGGTGAGTGGCAGGGGGTCTCACCACGTGCCCATGCGGTCATCTCAGAGGCCTGGGGACCCTGAGCTTCCTGCTGCACACCCCGGGCCGCCAGGGCCCCCGCCTGCCTGCTGCCCGCCGCCCCACGCACGCCCTCCACCGCCCTGGCCTCCCCGGTCCTTCTCGCCAAAGCCTCCGTTCATCCGTGTGTTCTTTCTCTCCTTCCCTCCCTGCCTCTTTCTCTTTCCTTTTTTATTTTTGTCTTTTGTTCTGTGTACCCAGGCAGCCCGTTGAGTAACTTCTTTGACGTAATTAAACAACTTTTTTCAGACGAGGAGAACGGGCAGGCGGCCCAGGCCCCCAGCACACCCACCAAGCGCAGTGCCCCCGGCCCGCTTGGTGACTCGGCGGCCGCTGGCCCCGGCCCCGCAGGAGACTCCAAGCACCCGA
>NW_004444180.1:1507037-1517016 GCF_000243295.1 Trichechus manatus latirostris
CTGCGCCCCGTGGACCCGGCCGCGCCGGCCCTGCCCCTCTAGACTGCCGTGGCGGAGCCCGGGTGGAAGGAGAGGGGCGGGCGGCCGCCGCGCCCTGCACCCTCTTCCTCTCTCGCTGTCTCTGTCCCTGTCTGTCTCTGACACCGTCGCTTGTTTCCGCTCTGATACCAGGAATTATCCTGAAAAGTTAACATGTCACCTCCACGAAGCCACCCTCTGCTCCGCGCCGGACACTTGGGACGGAAGGCAGCCGCTGCGGACCCGCCCTCCCTCCCCTCCTGCCGCTGCCCGCCGGGTGGCGAGGCCCCGGCCCGTCCTGCTGCCCGCCACCCGCCTCCCGGCTCCGCTTGACTCGCGTGGGGGCCCGGCTCCGGGACACCTCCATCCTCCGGCCCCGAGTCAGACTCCCGGCAGGACTGACCGCCAGGCCACCCTCCAGGCGGGGGACCCGCGGTGCCGAAGCAGCAGAGACAGACCCTGCCCGCCTCCGCGCCCTGCCGGAGCTGCCTGGCCTCCGCCTTCGCCGCCCCTTCATCCCGGCGTGCGCCGGTGCCGCCCGCCCCATCTGGTCTGCGCCCCATCCTCCGGCTGCCTCGCTCTGGGGTCTGGAGGTGGCACCTGGCTTTGATGATCTTCATGGCGAAGGTGGAAAGAGACACCCTGAGGCACCAGCGCAGGAAGAGGGTGGCTGCCTGCCCGCCAGGACCCCGCCAGCCGGACCCCCGCCAGCCGGACCCCCGCCCGTCAGCCGGGGCCATATCCTCCGGGCGGCCGTGCTGCAGGCGGGCTCCACCAGTATTGCTCACTCTCGATAACTGAGTTCCTTACTTCTCTGTCAGGGAAGGGGCAGAGCGGCAATCTCCTGCCGTCTGTCTGTGTCTGACTCCATGTCACCGGCGGATGGGGTCTCAGGCCGTGGGGCCTTGGCGGCCGGGCGGGCAGGGCGGCAGGCCGGTGAGCGCAACACTGGCAAGCTACTGTAAACTTTAAAGAATTCCTGCAAGATATTTTTATAGACTTTTTTCCTTGGTTGTTTTTGGAAAAGGGAGCGGGGGTGGGGAACCGCTGGGCAGGATGGATTTGCGTTTCAGTTCCCCCCCGTTATTTCTATACGCACATACATATATATATATTTAAAGAACGTCGCGGTTAGCTCTCTGGGGGTCCGTTTCGTTACTGTGTAGACGCTTCTCCAGCCCCCGTGCGGGGGTGGGGGGGATGGCACCGCCGGCCCCTCTGCCCAGGCACAGGCTGGGGAACACCCTTGGTTTTGTGTCCAAGAGCTGAGGGGAGGGGTCGGAGGAGGCCTGGGGCTCTGCAGGTTTTTTATTAAAATGACAAAAAGTTCAAAAAAAAAAAAAAGGACTGAGAAAGTGGAGGTACCCCTCTGTAGCGGGTTTTCTCTTGTACATAACCAGGCCACGGGCGCTGCCTGCCCACCACCGCACCCCAGCCAGCGCCGTGCCTCCCGCCATGTCCGGCTTCTGTTCGTGTTCTTTCCGTCGGCGCCATGGGCCCAGCTGGCTGCCAGGCGCCCTGGTGCACGCCCGGGGGTGGCCGGGGAGGCAGAGCTGCGGCCGGTGGTCTCACCTGCATGCCCCCGCTCTGTCCTGCCTCGCTGCCCGCCGCCCCTGGTGTATAGATTTTAATGCTTCTGTTCCATTGAACCTCCACCACAGGCTGGATCTCGATCCCAGAGACAGTTCCACGCCTGCAACAGCGAGATCCACGCGGTGCGAGCAGGAGGAATCACCCGCAGACCGGCGTGCCTGCCCGAAAGCAATACCTCCCGTTAGCCTCCCTCTTTTGTACTTCGGACACACACGGATACCACAAAGCAAACGGACAAGCCCCACCCAGTGTACCCTTGTCAATAACTGTGAGCAACCTGAGTTCTGGAACAATAAATCCCTTCATAAAGACACCCCACACACAGTCTGCGTCCGGGCGGGCGGGCATGGTGGGACCACCGGGCCAGTATCATCCCCGAGGGACTGTCTCTGCCCAGGTTGGACGTGCATCCTCTGCCCTGGCTGAAGAGGACAGAGCTCACACGGGGTCAGTATCCATTTCCGGCATGTCAGGGCCATCCCCCGGGGCAGCCTCTGCCTGGGCCGGGATCACATTTAGGGCTGGGGCTCAGGCAGGGCGGCGAGGCCCAGGATGTGTTGAGGCACTGGAGCACCGCTGGGAACAGGATGCAGGGCAGGACAGAGCCTCCTCACCACAGCTGCTGCCGCCCCGAGACGCATGGGGTCACCCCGGCAGGGCCTTGTTTCTGGAGGACAGACCTGCTGTCCGCTCCTTTCTTGGGAAGAGGCCGATGGCACATGAGCCCGGCCCTGGAAGCAAGGCACTAGGGCTGGCTGGGTAGCTCTGAAGACAGCGAGGGTGGCCTTGTTCATGCCCAGTGCAGAGGGGGCTCTGGACCTTCTGCTTTAGCCCCACATTGCCTGGGCAGAGCCCAGGGAACCCCTGCCAGAGCCTCAAGCATGGGTGAGAAGCAACCCTCCACCTTCTCCATGCCCCCAGAACCTGCCCCTTCCCGGCTTGCTGTCATGCACATGCACACACAGACACACACACTGGGCCCCTTTGGCTGGGCTCTCTCACACATGCATAGGGGTCCTCACACATGGTGAGAGACGCAGCAGTGTGGTCCCATGGCCCGTGGTAGTGCCAGACTTTGCACCCAACTGTTATCTCTGCAGCAGAGTTTCTACCACTGGCACCACTGCCAGTGGGGCTGGATGATTCCTTCTAGTAGGGGCTATCCTGTGTGCTGTCAATTGTCCCTGAAGTGTGAGTTGAGAGCTGCTGCTCTCGAGCTGAAGGAAAGCCGAGTGCCCCTTGCCTCTGGCTTCCTCGCAAGCAGGGGGCTTTGCCAAGAAGGGCAGCTTCTCAGGTTCAAGACATTGAAAAGTCTGCTGAGGCAAGGCCGGGGTCCCCCTCTGCCCATCCCTGAATGTTACCCTGCCCTTGGGAGGTGGGTGCCCAGAAGTACTGTGGAGGCCGAGGGGACCAGGTTCTACTCCAACCAGAGTTGCACAGTTTTCTAAAAACAGGATGAAAGATAGAATCTGGCTGCTACAGTCCAGCCGGGTACATGGTTGTCTGGCTCTTGGGGTCCAAGGCTGCTGGCCATGGGGAGAAAGAGTTCTTGACCTGCTTTACTGAATGAGCAGCTGGCACACAGAGACCTCATTTTCCTCTATTTGGCCATCTAAATGATTGGAGTCTAAAGTGTCAGCTTTAATGGGCTCGTGATTACACTCCCACAAGAAAACAGAACATAGTTTACCCAAATAGACCTGCCAGCTCCCCACCTGTCCACCATCGCTCCCCTTTGGCTCAGGAATCTCCATATGAGGGATGATTTCCCGCAATCCCACTTACAACACCAAGCTCTTGCTTGCCTGTAAAGTAACAGAAACCAAGACAAGCTGGCCTAAGTGAAAAGTTGTTAATATTTATTAATATAAAATCAAATGTATATATAATAAAAACAAACACATAAGGGCTTCCTAAGTGCCAGATGTTATTCTTAGCACTTTACATGTATTGAGCCAATTGGTCCTTAGACCATTCCTATGGAGTAGGAACTAAAATGGAGGCTTTTTAAAAAAGAAAGATAAGGTGGTGGGTCTGGCTGCCCAGTTAGAGGATGAACCTCTCAGCCTCAATTTTCAGTCCCAGGTAGCTAAATGACTGGCCCACACTGGCCTGTGGGCTGCGTCCTGGGGGACAAGTTGACCTTGGTGAGCCCACTGATGTAATCATGGGGATGGATGGTGGAGAAAGACGATCTGACACATTCCCACAAGGGCTCTGAATGGTAGCAGGTGATAGGGGGGCTGGTTCAGCGCACACACTGGAGGGAAGAGAAAGGTGGGAAGCAGGCTGGCCTGAGCTCTGCTCTGCCAGGAGCCTGCCCTGGACCTTGTCCATGCCATCAGTTGATGGTGGATGCAGAGGATCCTACAGACTTGCAGGCTGTGAGATGGAGCAATTCCTGGTGCCCTGAGGCCTTACAGCTGGGGAGAAGGACAACTCCAGTGTAGGATGCTGCAGCAACCTTGCTCGCACACCTCCCATGCCAGGGAGCGCACCAGTGGTGGAGGCCCCATCCCCGCTAATGGCGCTGCCTCCTCGTCCTTCCCTCCCTCACCCCAGGCCACGAGGTGTTGAATCACCAACTCCAGCCCCTCCCCCCCACTACATTGACTTCTTTCCCTACCTCTTTACATCGTCTCTCTCCTGGCTTCACCCCACCCCCACAAGTCTCCTTTGGTGTGATTCAGCAAGGGGTGGAGGTTAGCAGGGAGCCACAGAGAGGATGACCAATGAGAGGAGGGAGAATCAGTCGTGAACTTCAAGGCAGTGAGTGATGCCTGCCAGAGGAGGGGAGGCAGCTGGGACTGCTGGAAGCAAGGGAAGGGGCATCTCTGACTCAGGGAAGCCAAGCGCCAGCCTTGTGGCTTGGAGGAGGGACCGCAAAGTCTACGCATCAGTCAAGCTCATGAGAGCTGACGTTTGTCGGGCCATCCTGGGGACCAGGCTAGGTACTCTCATGGATCATCTCATCGTGCCCCCAAAACAACCCTGTGAGAGCACCATGGCCCATCATACACGTGTATTAGTTCCCTGTGGCTGCCATAACAAGTTGCCACAAACTTCATGGCTTAAAATAACACAAATTTGTTATCTTAACAGTTCTGGAGGTCAGAAGTCCAAAATGGGTCCCACTGGGCTAAAATCAAGCTGTCAGCAGGGCTGTTTTCCTGGAGGCTTTAAGGGAGAATTTGTTCCTCGCCTTTCCCAGCTCCTAGAGGCCGCCTGCATTCCTTTGCCTCATGGCCGCTCCCTCCATCTTCAACGCCAGCAAGATCAGGCAGGCCGAGTCCTTCTCATGCTTCCATCTCTCTGGTTCTCCCTCTTTCACTTTCAAGGACTTTTCTAATTACAATGGGCCAGCCCCTTCTCAAGGTCAGCTGATTGGCAACATTTGCCTTAACCCCATCTGCAATTTTAATTCCCTTTTGCTATGTAAGGTAACATATTCACAGGTTCCAGGGATTAGGATGTGGACATATTTGGTGGGGGGGGCATTATTCTGCCCACTGCAGTCTGCCCTCTGGCCTTCAAAGACTGACATCCATTCCACATGCAAAATACACTTACTACATCCAAAGGTCCTCCAAAGTCTCAACCCATCACAGCACCGACTCCCAAATCTTATCATCCTAAATCATCTAAATTAGGTATGGGAGAGGCTCTGGGTACAACCCGTCCTGGGACAAAACTCCACTCCATCTGTGAACCTGTGAAACTAGAAAACAAGTTATCTGTTTCCAAAATATAATGATGAGACAGGCGTAGAATAACAGTTATAGACATTCCCATTCAAAAAGTGGGAAAATGGAAGGAAAAGAGGAGTTACTGGTCCCAAGTAATTTCCAAATCCAGCAAGGCAAACTCCACTAGGTTTCAAGGCCTGGGAGTAACCCTCTGTGGTTCAAGGCTCGGACCTCAGTGCTCACGGCTCCACCCTCTGGGTCATCCCTCCCTTTTCATGAAAGGTAGCACGTTTGCAGTGGAATGGTTTCACCTACCTGTAGGATTTTGGGGGTCCGATAGCCTTTCGTTTTGTCCTCTGTCTGTCCTTTTTGGCCCAAGCTGGTAGTGTTTTCTGCTGGTATAACATTCTCAAGAACCTTGTGGCTCCCCTGCATGTGTCATGGGGAATCACTGCATTACACAAGATAATTGTCCACAGATCCTGCCAAGATGATCTCTTCTCTATTTTCACCTTTTGCTGAGATGACTGAGGGGGTCTATTAGTCACACACTTTATCTCTTCAAAGAGTCTTGGGTGTGACTGAATGCTCCTACCTTTGGATCCTTCTGAGGTGTTAGCATAGGACTGCCCATCCACAACCTCGGCTTCTTTTCTAAAGCACAGTTTCCTGACTGAGTCTGCTAATTTAGTGTCTTCTGCCATCTGGATAGTCTGAAAATTTTCCAAATCATCAAGTCCTGGTTCCTTTTTGTTCTAAAGTTCTTCCCTCAATTTGTCTTGAATTTTTCTATAAGCAGCAAGGAAAAAAAGAAAACAAAAACAAACAAACAAAAAAAAACAGGCAGCACCTTCAACACACTGCTCAGAAATCTTCTCAGTTAAATATCCAAGTTAATTGTTTATAAGTTCTTCTTTCCACAAAACTGCAGGACACAAGTCAGCTAGGCTTTCTACATAACAAGGATTCGCTTTCCTTCAGTTTCCAACATGTTCCTCCTTTCCTTCAGAGCCTTCACTGGCAGCGCCTTTAACACCCATGTTTCCACCAAGAGCCTGTTCACAAGGCAATCTAGGTTTTCTCCACCATGCTCCTTGCTGCCTCGTGAGTCCTCACAAGCAGAATCATTATTCTTCCAGACTCTGCCCATTGTCCAATCCCAAACACACGTCCACATTTTTTAGGTATTTGTCACAACAGCACCCTGCTCCTGGTACCAAAATCTGTATTAGCTTCCTATTGCTACTGTCACAAGCTGCCACAAACTTCATGGCTTAAAGTAACACAAATTTGTTATCTTACAGTTCTGGAGGTCACAAGTCCAAAATGGGTCCCTCTGGGCTAAAATCAAGCTGTCAGCGGGGGTGTTTTCCTTCTGGAGGCTTGACGGGAGAATCTGCTCCCCTGCCTTTCCCAGCTCCTAGAGGCCACCCACATTCCTTGCCTCATGGCCCCTCCATCTTCAAAGCCAGCAACACCTGGCCAAGTCTGTCTCACGATGCCATCTCTCTGGTGCTCCCTCTTCTGCCTCCCTCTTGCACTTTTAAGGACCCTTGTGATGACATTGGGCTCGCCTGGATAATCCAGGGTAATCTCCCCTTGTCAAGGTCAGCTGATTAACAACCTTCACCTTAATCCCACCTGCAACCTGAATTCCCCTTTGCTATGTTGACCAAGAATACTGAATACTGACTATACCATGGACTGCCAGAAGAATGAAGAAATCTCTTTTGAAAGAAATACAGCCAGAATGTTCCATAGAAGAGAGGATGGCAAGACTTTATCTTGCTTCCTTTGGACATGTTGCCAGGAGGGACCAGTCCCTGGAGAAGGACATCATGCTTGGTCAAGCAGAGGGTCATCGAAAAAGAGGAAGACACTCAATGAGATAGACTGACACAGTGGCTGCAACAATGGGCTCAAGCATAGCAATGATCGTGAGGATGGCGCAGGAATGGGCAGTTTTGTTCTGTTGTACCTAGGGTTGCTATGAGTCAAAACTGACAGCACCTAATAATATGTAAGGTAACAAATTCACAGGTTCCAGGGATTAGAACGTGGTCATCTTTGGGGGACACTGTTTTGTCTAACACAACCAAGATAACAGAAACTGGCTGAAACCAGGCTCGGGGAGGGGGTCAAGTGAGTGAGCAGGTTGTCACGAGTAGAATTGGGACTCAGCCCTGGGTCTGTTCACCTTGAGCTGAGCCCTCGACACTGGCCCTCCACCTCACTGTAGGCAGAACCCAGTGAGCACCACATGCAGCCACCTCCAACTACAGGCTGAGAAACTGAGGCAGAGACAGGAAGGCCTCAAGGCTCCTCGAGTTGGGCTCCCAGGCCAGGACTCTGTGGGTCCCGGAACAAGGAGATGTCCAGCTGGTGGAGTGACTGCCGTCCAGCATCTACCACTGAGTTGCAACTCCTGGTGTTCTGGCACCTTAACTCCCCCCACCGGCCAGCCAGCCCGCACAGGGCCCTCAGCACCCTCCCTGCCGGCCGCCTCGGTCTTCCTGCCCCAGGCCTCCACTCAGCAACCAGGCCACGTTCCTGAACATATTTGGGACATAGGCTGATGCCCAGTCTGCTCCCTGCAGGCTTCAGAGCCCAGAGCCCAGCACCTCGCACACCCTGGCCTGGGTTCTGGACAGAGAGAACAGTGGCCCTGCTCCCCCTCTGCCCTCCCCCCACCCCCCAGTTCCCTGGGCCAGGGCAGTTCCCTACCTTGGTCAACACCCAGCCCCCCAGTGTCCACTCAGTCGAGTGTCTTCACATGCAGGTTGGTGCCCATGAAAAATGGAAAGACACACGGGTGGTCAGCACCCCGGGGAGGGTCCTTGGCAAGGCCCAGACCACAGAGGACAGGAGTGGGTGACAGACAGGGGGTGGGGGGGGGTAACCCAAAGGCAGCTCCAGAGTGGGCCTTGCCTGGAAGGGGCTCAGCCTCCCCAGCCAGCTGCAGAACTCTTGCCTGAAGGGCTTGGGGAAGCTGGACGGCAGAACCGTGCCAATGCTAGCCTGGAGCCCACCCTCTTTTGGGGGTACCTGGTGGTGCGGGGGCTGTGGGGGGTCCCATTAAGTGTCCCCAAGGCCCTACCAGGGGCAGTTCTGGAGCCTGTGCTGGGGAACGGGCAAAGGGTGAAGCCTTGAGAGGGCTCCCAGCTGGCACACAGCCAGGCCTGGACACATGCCCTTCCCTGGGCACTGCTGGGTACAGGTCAGGAAGGGCGAGCTCTGGTCCAGATGGGGACAGGAGATGACAGCCAACTCTGAGGGCAGGGTAGGGCCCAGGAGCCTTCCAGAGTAGGGGTGAGGTAGGGAGTGACATGTATGCCAAGTGCTGAGCACAAGTCAGAGATCACCAGGTGACACAGGCAGAAACTTCTGGAACAACACACATCTGCAGCTTGTAAAATTCCTATGTCAGGAATGGAGTCGCCAAGCTGAGAACTGATCCCAGCACCAGGACCTCTAAAGCCCCCACTGACCCCTCTACTGATGGGGTGGGGGCCTCTGAAGGAGGGAGGTGGGGGACGGCACGGACCATGGGAGGCGGGCAGGGCCGGGCGGCACACTAGGTTGTGTGGGGCACCCCGAGGGCATCAGGCAGGGTCAGAGGCGTGTGTCCTCAGGAACTCTTGGGGGCAAGCAGGCAGGCAGGCGGCTGCTGGAAAGGCCAGGGATGGGGAGCCGGAGGCCTGAGAAAGACTGGGAAGGGTCCGGCCCGGGGGGTGGGAGGGAGGGCCTGGTGTCTCCACTGGGAATACGGGGCAAGCCAGGGAGCCGGGGAGGACTGCGTCTCAGGAGCTGCAAGGAGACCGGGAAGTCACTGGGGCCACCACACGACTGTGGAATGAGATAACCAGAAACACAGGATCCGGGGCACCCTGGCTCGGGTGGGCATGAACCAAGGGAGCTGGAGGCAGAGAGCAGGGCTCAGGTGCTGGGGTGGGCGTCGCAAAATCAACCACCAGAAACAGCAGGGGCAATCCTACCGGGGCCACCGTGGTCCCACAGCCCCTGCAGCAGAGTGACCGTGCAAGCTGGCCGGGACTGCAGACGGAGCCCCCCGAGGAAGCTCCCCAGTGAGGCAGTGCCGTGGGAGGGGCGGGGCAGCCTGGTCCACAGCGCCGTGGCCTTCTGCAACATGAGTCCAGGCGTGACCCCACTCCAGCCCCAGTGGGCACTCAAGGAGCCCTGTGGGACGATGGGCATATGGAGACTATAGAGGGGGGCCCTTCAGAGGTCCCGGCCTCCGTCAGCGTGGCCTGCCCAAGATGCCGGGACACACACGGAGGCTCCTGCCTGAGAGAACGTGTTTTATTTGACTCGAGAGACGAACTAAGAAGCGGACGCTCTGCGCGACAGCAGTGGCGGCAGCGTCTCCTGCACAGCTGCTCAGCCCTCCCGCGTGGCCCACCAGGGAAGCGGCAGTTCCTGACCCCTCTGGTCTCGGGACTCCTCCCTGGGCATCTGGGAAGCAGGAAAGGGGAGCGAAGCGACAGCTGGGACCCCAACGGGGTCACTGGGGGCCTCGTCCCACCTCTACCTGCCCCACCCACTCTGGACCACCAACAGCCACCATCCAGGCGGGGCAGGAAGGAGGGGGATCTCTCTGTAAAAATAAGCCCCACCCCCAAAACCAAACCAAACCAAACCCAGAGTCCACAAGAGAAGCCTTT
>NW_004444180.1:1517516-1519670 GCF_000243295.1 Trichechus manatus latirostris
CCGCCGCCGCCGCCGCCGCCCCCGCCGGCGCCGCTGCACAGGACGCCCGTGAGGTCGTCCATGACGGCGGTCTCTTTGGAGTCGACCAGGTTGAACTCCCGGACGAAGAGGATGAAGTGGACGTAGAGAGTGTTCAAGTGTCCGTGCAGCTCGAGCGCCAGCGTCTCCTTGAAATGGGACGAGTAGATGTGCGCCAGCACGTGGAACAGGTACCTGCAGATCTTCTTCACCAGCGCCTCGAAGGACGGCGGGAACTCCCGGCCTGCGGGGGACAGTGCGAGACGGCCGGTCTCTACTCCACGGGCCGCCCGCCACCCTCGCCACGGGCCGGCCCCGCCGCCCCCACACCGGGAGGAGGTGGGTGCATTCCGGCTGGCCGCTGCACTGAGGCGGCTCGGGCCCACTGCATGCGTGTGGAGCCCAGACCCCCTCAGGTGACACCACGGGCTCTCCTGGGCTGGGGCTGGAGAGGACAAGGGTCCTGATGCGTGATGGTATTCGCTGGCCAGGTCCCGTCCCCACGACAGCTCACCTCTCCTTACTCCCTGCCCAGGTCTGCACACGCCCGGGGCTGCTCACCAGCCCACGGCCTCACTGCGCAGGGGTGGCCCGTCAGCCCTCCCGCCCCAAGTTAGGGTGGGTGGGCACACACCCCAGGCTGGGCTGACTTGAGTTCCCATGGGGCCAGACGGCCTTTTGCAGGGTGTTCAATCCACTCTGCAGCTCAGGGCAGGCATGGCCAGGGCCACCAGGCTGCGCCCTCCCCCGACCAAAATCTGGGCACAGAGCCCTGGCCACCTGCACCCCCAGCCAACCAGCCGGCCCCCGGAGCCCGGCCCAAGCTGCCTCCTCCACCGCCTGGCCGCTGAGGGCACGGTGCCCGCTGTCGGGGACGTACCGTACTTGGTGGGGAAGACGTCCTCATCCGTGACCAGCTTCTGCACGGAGCTCATGACGAAGTCCACGTACTGTGGGGCCGTGCACTTGACCTTCTTGCCCCGCTCATCATACCAGTAGTACTGTCTGTGGGGCGGGAACACCCTGTCAGCAGGGACACCAGGGGCCCACAGAGAGGGCAGCCACTACCTGGCACACGCCCGCCGCCGGCCCCAGCCCGGGCCTATGCGCGGCCCGCTGGGGTGGAAGGCGGGCTCACGGCTTCACGGAGGCCCAGCCCGGGGACTGCTGGGTCCGCCCGGCCCGGCCACTGTGCTGCGGCAGTGCTGACTCGCGGCACTGATCGTGACGATGTCCAGGAGGCACACCATCTGCACATCTGAACACACGTGCAGCAAACCCTCCGAGTGGGCCCAGGCGGAACGCACTGCGGACGGGGCCCTTTTGCCTTCTCCAAGGACGCGGACCCAAGCTTTGGGCTTTCAGATGTGTGTGCACTCTCAACACTCCTGAAGAGGCACTGGGGGCACATCCTTACCGCTAGATGTCCCCCTCGGGGCAGCGTTGGGACTTTCAGCCAGGCCTCCACCCCCACACCCGCCCTGTGCAGGCGGCCACAGTGCCACTGCGCCTGAGACGGCACCCACCCAGCGTCGCCATCACCGGGCGGACCCAGGGAAGTCCCTCACCGGCCCCTCCCTTACGTGGGGTTGAGAGCGCCTCTCCACAGGTCCCAACGTGCTCTGCTCCTTGGCCCCGCACCCTGCCCCTCCCCCACTACTGCTGCTGCGGGCCCAGGGACAAGTGTGTGCCTGTGACTCAGAAAGGGGCGCCTGGGTCGGGGGGCCGCTGGACCGAGCAGGCCCAGCCCCTGGGGCCGTCCAGGACCACATTCCTGTGACAGCAGTAAACCCAGGACACGGGCGGCCTCGGTCCTCCCACCCTCTGCCCTTCTCTCTCCCTCTCAGGTCGAGGGCCGCTGCCTGACTGGAAAGAGAACTCAAACAGAAACACCTCCTGCCCACTGCCAGGCTGCCCCGAGACCAAGCTGGCGTGTCCTTGGGGGTGTCCCCAGAGCAGAGCCCGGACAACGAGGGCCTGGGCAGCAGGGCTGCCCCCACCCACCGAGGCCACCGGGTGGCTGGCGCAGGCCGCTACTCACGTGTTGCAGGCGGCCATGGTCTGGCATGTCTCTCCCGTGCAAAACTCCGAGATGGTGCTGTACTGCAGGTTGATGTGGTGGAAGAACGTGGTGGC
>NW_004444180.1:1520306-1524533 GCF_000243295.1 Trichechus manatus latirostris
ACCACACCCCACAGCCGTCCATGCTCCGCCCCACAGAGGGGCCAGGCATGAGGACCACACCCCACAGCCGTCCATGCTCCGCCCCACAGAGGGGCCAGGCGTGAGGACCACACCCCACTCCCCCCAGAGGCGCCAGCTGTGAGGACCACACTCCACGGCTGTCCACGCCCCACCTCAGCCGAGCTGGGAGGAGGCAGTGCAGGAAAGTCTCTCTGCCCTCAGGCCCGCACTGTCACCACCAGACCAGGTAGAGAACTGGCCCCCGGAGGCTGGCTGCCACCAATCTCCACTGCGAGGGCCCAGGAAGTGCCCTGGCTGGCTGTCTATCCAGACACAGTCCCTTTCCACGAGGGGATGAAGCCAGACGCCACCTCCCCCAAGCCTGGACAGGCAGGCAGTATCCCTCATGCTCAGCCGGACCCTGAGCAGAACACCCACTTACAAGAGGACTGTCTGTTGCGGAAGTGCTAGAAAAGGCCCCACCCTGCGGGTCGAGGACTGGACACACAGCCCAAGGCGCCCACTGCGGCATCCTGGGAGCAAACGGCGATCCCGGGCCGGGGCCAGGACGCCCACAGCCTTCTAGAGAAGCGACCTTCCTGGGGAACTGTGCCACACGCCCACCCACCCTGGCCCAGGGTGTTCAGGACGAGCGTGGCGGGCGGAGGACTGGGCACGTGGTGGTTGGCAACAATCTTGCTCCTATGTGGTTGTCGGGGGAGAAGGGCCTCTCGAAGGCAGCATCTAAGCCACACCTTGCCTGACCCCTGAGCACGGCACCTGGCAGCCACGTGCCCGTCTCACGCCCCCTCCTTAGCACTGGCATCACCCACCAGCCCACCCGGGATTGGTGCAGAGTCCCCTGTGCCTGCAGGAACACCAAGCACAGGGCAAGGCCAGGCCCCGGCCCCTAGCCATACATACTGTTGCTGGCCAGCCACTCGTTGAGGTCGATCTCCCGGGGCAGCATCACCAGCTCCTTGAACTCGAAGTCAGTGATCCTGGACGTGGTGTACTCCGGCTCCAGGTAGATCTTCTTCTCCTCTGGCGCCGGCTTCTTCCCATTCGGCTTGGCTTTGGACTTCCTGCCCAGGAAGGGGGAGAGCAAGATCACCCACGGGCGCCTGAGACGGACACGCGGCCCGGGTCAGCCAGGGGGCAGGGCAGAGAGGGCAGCCCAGCCCCCCCTGTAGAGACACCACTTCTGCTGCCCACCCATCCGCACACACAGATGTTGAGGCCCCGGGGGCGGGACCCTGTAGGGGCAGAGGTGCCCTGGTGCAGCCTTTGAGTCCCTCCAGTAGGAGCACCAGCCTGCCCAGCCACCCCAGAGGCCGCCATCACGGGGCACGGCGGGCACACTGCACCATGTGGCTGTGCCCACACCAAGCCTGCCGTTTCCCATGCGACTAAGCCTGCAGCCATCACTGCCGGCCTTATGTCCAGAGGCAGGACCGCCCAGAGGGATGCACAGGGACGCGGCAGCCGCCCGACTCAGAAGACCCCGGGCCGGAACGTGGTCAGCCACGGCTGGCAGCAAATGGCCGCCCACTCGGTCAGGGAGACTCTGACCGCCCTCCATCACCCCCCAGTGGCTGGTCCGATGGGTCGGAAGGCCGACAGCTCTGTCCCCCATCCCAAGGGCGGGGCTGCACAGGCCCCCCAACCCAGCCCACACACACCAGCCCACCACCAGGCTTCAGGCTCTGACATGTTCGTCTGCACAGGGTGGGCTTCTGGGACCCTGCCCCCCTCCACGCAGCCACAGGGACATCTGGTCTCCATCAGGCGGTGGAGTCGGAGCTGTTTGCACAGTGACACTGGAGTCAAGGTGGGAGGAGGCCCGCCTGCGAGGGGCCCCGTGCTGGGGCACCCGCCCCCCTGAGCCCAGAACAGGAGCGCCATGCCACAGCGACTCTCCTACCCGTTCTCACCCAGTGGCTTTCTCCCCATGACCCGCGACCCATCGCTGGTGAGTCAACTCCGACTCATACCGACCCTACAGGACAGAGTAGGACTGACCCATAAGGTTTCCAAGGAGCGGCTGGTGGATTCCAACTACCGACCTTTTGATGAGCAGCCGAGCTCTTCACCACTGTGCCACCAAGGCTCCAGGAAAACCGCTACTTTTCATAAAACATACTGTTACCATACAATGTTACCATTTCAAATGGGCTGATAAATGTATATACTATATTTTAAATGGCCTAGTCTTAATTTTAATACACTACACACTAACAGCTAAAACCATCTTAGACAAATGCTCCTTGGTCCTGAGACCAAAATTTGAGGCCTGTTGTGTCCGGACACGGGGGTCGTGGGGTCTGATCCTGAGGGGCCACCAGGCTGGGCCTGTGGGAGGCTGCTCCCTCCGGGACCCCGAGGGCCGCCAGGCTGGGGGCAGCCACGCTGGGGTAGGGACAGGAGGGCGAGAGGTCTTTGCAGGGCCCGACCTTGTGTTTCTCTCTTTCCTCTGTTTTGAAAAGTTGGTAATGGTTTATTTAAGAGAAAGAGGAAGGAAAAATGTTCCCTGAATGCCAGGGAAATTCTTCCCTGTGGTTCTCACAGCAACCTTGGCCTTAAAAGGCGACAGACGTGCACTCAGACGCCGGATGCAGCTGGGAGAGGCCAGGCCAGGCAGGCTGTGCGTCCCAGGGACGGGGGCAAGGACAGAGTCCCAACCTGGGCCCTGGGGTGCAAGCGCTGGGCACCACGCAGAGACAGGCTATTCAGAGGCCTGTGGTGGACTCAGGCCCACCAGGAGGGGTCCCTGCCGCTCTCTGGGGAGAGGCCTGGAGGACGGGCCTTGCACAGCAGCACCCCTTGGTAACACAATGAGCACTCGCCCAGACAGCTATGGCAGGAGCTACGAGAACACTGCAGGAAATCGTCCCATGCCAGGACGCCTCACACAGATGTCCCCCGGACGCTACCACTGCTGGCCCTGCCCCCTCATGTGACCCCGGGTGGTGGGAGCCATGACTTGGAGTCTGACCAGCCTCTGGCCACCGTCAGCCTCTCTGAACCTCGCCCCCACCCAGCACTGGGGCTGTCAGGCAAAGACAGGGCTTCCTGGTCCCAAAAGGCCCATCCAGGGCATGACACACGACGGCCTGTGTGCAGCAAGGAGCGCACAGCCTCTCCCTCCTTGTGCTGCGTCCATCCTGCCGTCAACACATCTGCCCCCTGCCCCGTCACAGGCAGGGGGCGGCCCAGGCAGGCACCCCGTCTGCCCCTGCCCCATCACAGGCGGGGGTTGGCCAGGGCAGCTGCAGAGAAGTGCCCACGGCATCCTCTCTAGGGGCAGAGCCCAGGCTCCAGCCTCTCCACCTCCGTAGAAAAAAGGGGCCCCGTGCCAGCCGCCTGTGACAAGGGCGCACACAGAGGCCCGGGTGCACGTCTCTCGCGGAGTGGGGGGCCTCTCGGCAGGCTCACGAGGCTCCTCCGTGTGGACGGCGGCTGCTCCCGCCCACGTTCCCCACACCCCCACACCCCTCGCTCCAGCCCAGGTGGATGCCAGTCACCCTGCCCAGCCCGGGACCACTCATGCCCGCCGTCCAGTGTGACCTCAGTGGAAAAGCGGTGGGAGCAGGGCTGGGGCACGCCAGGGAGGCCGAGACCCACGTGGGAACAAGCCCGGTTTAGGTGTCAGTTACAGCTGGAGGGTCAGGAGGGGTGGGGGGGCCAAGAAGGGGGGCTGTTCACACGACAAGCAGAAACAAAGATGGCGGCGACAGGAGGAGGCCGGGCCGCTGCCCCACTGAGCTCCGGCGCACGGCTCTGCCCCGTGGGCCTGTGCCCTTGTGGCTCCCAGAGCAGGGGGCTGGAAGAGGAGACAGGCCTGGGCCCCACGTGGTTTTGGGATGCAGACACCATCCCTGCGTGCTGCTCCCCCAACAGGCAGGGAAGCACCACAGTGCAGCCTCCGCCGGCCCACACACCCCATCCACGGCCACTCTGCACCCACAAGGGTACGGCAGAGGGCTGGGGAGGGAGGGAGTGAAACTCCCACCCCAGGTTCTGTCACTCAGCCCCGGCATAAGGCCTGTGGAGCGGAGGAGGAAGCTGCTGGTTCAAGGAGTGCTCCGCCTCTGTACAGCGGTCACCCAGGCCACGCCGGCTAGTTGCTCGGCCCTCAAGACAGGTGCCTCTGCCTGTGCCGGGTGCCCCGCCGCTGTCCGCCCTGCCTGCGCCCGAGTGCTCCCGCCTGTCTGCCCTGCCTGCGCC
>NW_004444180.1:1525841-1541119 GCF_000243295.1 Trichechus manatus latirostris
CCACCGCACAGGCCCACTGCACGGGCCCCACTGCACGGGTCTCACCACACGGCCCCCACCACACGGGTCCCACCGCCCGGGGCCCACTGCACGGGTCCCACTGCACGGGCCCCACTGCACAGCTCCCAAGCAGCTGTCCCCAGGCACGGAGACCCCCATTTGCCCACTGCACAATCACCCTGCAAGCCCACCGTGCCCGTGATCCCCACTCTTAAAACAGGCTGAGCTCCCACAATGCCTACAGTGTGGAGAGGGGGGAACGAGAGCCCCCGAGACGCATCTGGGACCACCGTCCGGCCCACAGAAGAGTTTTGGAAAACCAACTGAGAGCCTGCGGGGGGAGGGGCAGCTGCCACCCTCCTGCCCCCTGCTGGCCCAGACTGACCTGCTGTCATGGACTGAATTGTGTCCTCCCAAAATATGTCAACCTGGCTAGTCCATGATTCCCAGTATCGTGACTGTCCACCACTTTGTCATCTGATGTGATTTTCCTATGTGTTGTAAATCCCACTTCTATGATGTTAATGAGGCAGGATTAGAGCCAGTTATGTTAATGAGGCAGGACTCAATCTACAACATTAGATTGTGTCTTAAACCAATCTCTTTTGAGATACAAAAGACAGAAGCAAACAGAGAGACAGGGGGACCTCACACCACCAAGAAAACAGCGCTGGGAGCAAAGCGCGTCCTTTGGACCTGGGGTCCCTGTGAGGAGAATCTCCTAGACCAAGCGAAGGCTGATGACAACAACCTTCCCCCAGAACCGACAGAGAAAGCCTTTCCCTGGAGCTGGCGCCCTGAATTCGGACTTCTAGCCTACTAGACTGTGAGAGAATAAATTTCTGTTTGCTGAAGCCACATCCACTTGTGGTATTTTCTGCTACAGCAGCACCAGATAGCTAAGACACCCACCATTATGCCAAGGCTCGGCCTGGGGTGCTCCTGGAGGTGGCACACCCCTCACTGCACCCGCACGCCTGAATCAGCAGGTCAGGGTACTGCCTGAAAATCGATTTCTCGCAAGTTCCAGGTGCTGCTGCTGTGGGTCCTGGCCACTCTGAGAACTCAGCTAGTCGGCGTCTGAGCTGTCCCACCTGGGCCTGGCCCCCTTGCAGCCCCTTCCTACCCCAGAGCCACAGAAGCCAGGGGCGACAGTGCCCAGGGCTCCAGCCCACGCCCCTGGCGCTGCCCACGCCTGGGCCTAGGCTTTGAGCGAAAAGCAGCAGCTGCGGACAGGCACACACACGGTGTTTTTCCTCCCTGTGCGACCCCGTCTGGGTCAGTGTTCCCAAACAAAGCATGCTTTCATCAGCTCTTGCGTCTTCTACAAAATGGGAGCGCTGACATGGAAAAAGGCAAGGCAGGAGAGGGCAGTTCCGCACACACCTCAGAGCCGACGTCACCGAGGGCCGGGGGTGCAGGGCTGCAGGACCAAGAACTCCCGCCGCACGCCACCATCAGTCAGAGCAGTTTTTACTTTCACACCACTACCTGTTAATGATCTTGTTTTCACATTCGGCTAACTTGTCCCCTCCTCCAGGAAGCCTTCCCAGATTCCCAATGAAATGAGCATTCAGGTCTTCCCCACCGGGTCTATGTGTCCATGCACACACGCACACATACCCACAGCAGAGTGCCCACGCATGTACACGTGTGCACACAGTGCCTGGACACTTACATGCATACACATACACACCTGCGTGTGCGTGCACTGTTGCTGACAGTCATGGGTGCTGATCTGAACCAACAACCTGGTGGAGCGCACTGCCAACTTGCCCACAGGTTTCCAAAATCTGACATCTGAACGTGGAAAGGGGTGAGGCTGACAAGCTCACCGGCCAGCCCCTGGAAACCCTCCCTGTCAGGGCCCAGGGACTGCGGGTAACAACAGTGGGGGAGAAAGCGCATCACAGACGGACAGCAGGACAGGGGCCTGAAACAGCCAGAGCCCCGAGATGCACAGACATTCCACACCCTGCTGGCAGCCTCAGAAGGAGCACGGCCCACTCGGCCTATCTGCCACCAAGACCCTCACCAGGAGACCAACAATGAAAGGCAGCGCTAGAAACGCGTGAGGGGCTTACTTTCCACTTAAAAACTGTGAGCTGTGGAAATCACACGCCAACACGAGATTACTAAGTCGAGGGACGCTGATGTGCTGCCCCACTGGACATGTTTGGGGAGGTGACTCTGCAGGCCTCCCGGACTCCAGCGAGCGCGCTCACTGACCCCCGTCCTCTGGCTGGAGTACAGCTGGGGGCCGGCTCTGACCCGCGGAGCATCGCGTCCCAGGCCCCCAGGAACCATGGCCGGCCAGGGCTTCCCCTGCAGGAGCGCCAAACTGTCTCTGAGGGCAAGAACACACTTCCTCCTACACTCACACACTCACTCCCATGCACACACCCACACACACACTCAGACACGCGCGTTCACACGAACACTACCACATACACACACATTCGCACACTCGTACGTATCCTCAGACGTACTGACAACACTAACACACAGAATGTGAACACTGACACCCTCACAACCCTCTCACACATACACTCACATATACACTCAGTCACAAACTCGCACACACGCATGCACACGGATTGCTGCGCAGTTACATGCTCTCGCAAGCCTGCCGCTTCTCCACAAAAGTGAGTTTCTGTGAGTCCCTGTTTTTGGTCACTGGGGTGGCAGGAGAGAGGGATCTGGTGGCAAGTCAGAACAAGACGCAAGGAAACTTTCAGGAAGGGCTTCTCTGGCAAGTCCTGCGAGCAGTCACTGAGGTGCCCACCCTGCTTCTCTCCAGGATGCCTGGACCCTTGGAGACAAGCAGCCACTGACCAGGGACAACGGCTGTACACACCTGGTGTCAAAGGGCAGACCAACGGGCTTGGGGGGCAGGACAGAACCCCGTGGTCACAGGACCGGATAGCTCTGAAAGGCAGGACACTCACTCATTTGGGGCTCAGGCTTCAGCTCGTCCACCCACCCACCCCACGCCATGTGTGTGAGGCTGCCCACCGAGCAGCAGGAAGCGCTGGCCAGGCCGGGGCGCACACAGCTGCCACCCCCCCCACACCGCCAGAGGTCCACCCGGGCCTGGCGCTGCTCGGCCACCAGCTACTGTGTCTCAGACAACACAGTCAACGACCCTAGACTGACCTCCTGGGGGAACGGGACAAGAGCCAAAGGAACCCCGCCCCTATCCCTTTAACCCGCAGGTCAGGGTGCTGTTACCTGAGCACTTTGCCGACAGCCTGGAGGACCATTTTGCAGCTGAGTCCTGTTTTGGGGGACGGGCTGTGGAGACCTCGGTCTGCAGGCAGAGCCCCGTGATCGCCGAGCATGGTCGGGAGATGGTGGGGGTGAAAGTGGGGACGGGGCACTGGACGCCGGCTGCTCTGGCTCCCTCCCTGCGGAGCTGACAACAAGTGGCCCCAGTGCTGGGCCGTCCCCTCCCTGGGCTGTCCCCTCCCTCTGCCCCCAGCCAATGAGGACACGGCAGAGGGAGGGGCTCTGGCCCAGGGGCAGACAGCTGAAATGAGGGCGTGTCCCAGGCGGCCTCGCGGGCCGCGCCAGGTGGGCGGGAGGACGGAGCTGGCCCGAAGCCCTCCTGAGGCCAGCCAGCGCAGGGAGGGTGCCGGCCCGGCTGGCCAAGGCCCCCTGAACGCAGAAGCCCCCGACACGGGCTCCAGTGAGCACGCGCAGGCTGGGGACAGGCGGCCCGGCAGAGCGAGGACAGGGGAAGCCCTGTGAAGAGAACGAGCTGTCAGGTCTCTGGCTGCGAGGATGTGGCTGTGCCAGCTCAAGGCAGGCCCCGGCGGAGGGAACTGGCCAACTATGTCTGTGCCCCAACACCTGGCCTTTCCTCAGGGCCCGCGCCTCCCACAGTTCACACTTGCCAGAGTCGGGGCCCCAGGAGCACAGCCGTGGCGGCAAAGTGACAGGCACTCAAGGCTGTGTGGGGCCCTCGCTGTAGCCCACACACCCAGGACACCTGATCATGAAGGTGGCGGGTGGTCTTCCCCAGGGCTGAGCACACTGAGAAGTCAGGATGGCGCTCCTCGTCCCGCCTGGTTCAGACCCCACTGTTTACAAGAGCTGTCGACTTGGGGTGGGGCTCCCTATGCATCGAGAGAGGCTGCCAGTCACCATCGGACACAGTTCCAGAAGCAGGTGCCCCCTGCGTCTACATCACGGGGGGCGTGCCTGCTGCCCGTTGGTGCCTCAGGCACCAGGACCAGGCTCCCGGCGGGACGGCGGGCACAGACCAAGCAGCAGGGAAGTGAGAGAAGGCGGGCAAGGGGTGACAAAGCACTCCAAGCGCTCTGCTCGGCCTCTGCAGCGGGCGGTCCAACTTACAGGTACACGCACACAGAGCCAGCAGTCACAGGAGACGGACAACAGGCCTGGCTGCCGAGCGGGTGCTTCCCAGGACACCCTTCCACGACCCAGGACATTCAACACATGAACTCTGAAGTGCGGAGGACCCACACAAGGGCCCAGACAAGGTGCAAACCGCTGGCCAGAGAGGACGCAGGTGTCGAGAAAGTGATGTCTCCCCTCGCGCTTCCTGTCCTGGAGGCGAGTTGAGCACAGCGAGTGTGGGCCACCCAGGTCTGGCCTGGGTCTGGCCCGGGTGGACAGGTGTGTGGCCGCCAGCTGGCAGAGACCGGTGGGCAGGGAAGGTCGGGTGAGCCAGGCAGGGCTTCAGCCCAGCACCTCTGACAACAGTACACCCACCCTGAGCTGTTCTGCTTGGCCATCCCACCGAGCAGGTGCAAACCAAACGCAGGCAGGGAGTCGAAAGCTTCGGGGGCTATGCGAGCAGGTGGAGAACCGAACCCGCTGGGCGCGCCACACACACAGGCGTGGGCAGGGCTGTGGGGCCCACAGAGCCGCCGTCTAACATCAGGGCCTCGGTCCTGCCTATGCCATCACACCAAGGGAACGAGGACGGTAACAAGGTCTCCTCCATCACTGTTACGTTGGCAGAAAATGATTTCTCACGCCAAAATAAGGCCCTACCAACACAGCCGCTCAGCACTATTCTTAGAATACCGTCTGCTGCTAAAATAGCACCAGGCACCATGCCCTGAGCGGCGGCGAGCCCTGCCCGCCCTTCTGCCCGCGGCGCGGATCCCAGGACCCACCCAGCACACCACGTTCTATCTAGTCATCATGTCCCCTTAGGCTCCTCCAGGCTGGTGCGGTGCTCCTGACAGCTGAGCCTGCTCGGGGCTTCTGTAGACTGGACGTGCAGTAGGGTGGTCTTGTTTCACGCTTAGACTGAGGTCTGGATGCACTGGAGGAGGATCCCAGAGGTGAGTGTCTTCTCATCACGTGTGAAGGGCGCAGGCCAGCGACATGACCTCACTGGGTGCTGACCTTGGTCACCTGGCTGAGGGAGTGTTTGCCAGACTTCTCCACCGTACAGTTACTTTTACCCCCCACCCCCAACACACACACTGTCCTCTTTGGAAGGAAGTCGCTGTGTGGCCCAGACTCACGGCCTGAGGCCTCACTCCGCCCCTCGTTAGGGTGGACTATCCACATAACGATCTGGGATTCTTCTGCAAGGGAGATTTGTCTGTTCTCCCCCATTTATTTATTCACTTAAACATTTGTTTATGTCAGTATCGGTTCATGGATATTTATTTTATACTCTGGGTTATAACCCAGGACTACCTCGTTTATTTTGTTAATCAAATTGTCTCAGCTTTGGCCACGGGGGCTCCTTCGGCTGGCTCCTGTGTCCCTTTGACATATCCCATCATGGTGGGGTTTGTTTGGGGGATTTATGTCTGTCTGTTATTTGTCTGTCTTTCTCAGTCTCTTTCTTTGAGCACTTTCTTGCATTCTGATACTATAAGATGTTCCAGGCTCATCTTGTATATTTCCTGCCCCAGCCCCTGACTCAGCTATTTCTCCAAGGAGCCCTGGTTCCTTTACTGGAGAACAGTGTAGAGACCAAGATCTGGGCGCTGGATGTGCTCGTTGCTACTGGGGTGTCATTGCTTCTAGGTCCTCTCAGCTGACAGGGCAAGGGGATACGCGTGTACACGAACCCCTTTATATAGACATATTTATAAATTTCTCAAACATAACCATCCGTATCGATATTAAACTAAACACGAGTTCACGCTGGTGTCTCCGACTCTAACCCACTGCCACACGGATGGTTCTAGCCTCCTCCCCCAGCTTATCTGCACACTCCCACGCCTACAGTGAGGAGTGTGGAGGGGTCGAGTATTTTCATCACTTTGTGAAAACAACAGAAGGGAGGGCTCTAGAGCTGTGAAGTCAGCACAGTGATCCCTGCAAAGGGTGCAGGGAGACTCACCCCACTTCAGAGCAAGCACAAAAACGCTTCATGGTGCAGCCCCGTAAGGAGTTACTGCAAGAGGATAAAGAGGAGAACACTCTAGTAACAACTAAGGCACTCCACAAAGACATGCAAAAAACAGAGGAAAACTGTAACCTAATAAAGGAGAATTAAAATAATCTCAGGGATAAAGTGATTTAAGAAAAGCTTTGAAAAGAGAGACAAAAGAATACCAAACAGAATCAGACACGATGGATGAGCCATTACTGAAATGACGTCTGAACTCCAAGAAGCATGAGAACACACACGATGGAGAAACAGAGACATTGAAAAGGAGAAAATTTAGTAAAAATGATACAAAGAGATTTCCACTTCTGCTCATGACAGGATAACTGGCACAGAACCACCATCAACACCTACAGAACTGGCTAAAAGTTTCGAGCACCTGCTCTCAGATGCTGGGCCGCGGCCTAAGAGGGGTATCTTAGTACCCAGTGCTGCTATAGCAGAAATACAAGTGGATGGCTGCAGCAAACAGTTTATTCTCTCACAGTCTAGGAGGCTAGAAGTCCAAATTCAGGGCGCCAGCTCCAGGGGAGGGCCTTCTCTCTCTGTCGGCCCTGGAGGAAGGTCCTTGTCATCAATCTTCTCCAGTCAAGGAGCTAATCAGTGCAGGGACCCCAGGTCCAAACGACACGTTATTCTCCTGGCTCTTGTTTCTTGGTGGTATGAGGTCCCCATGTCTCTCTGCTCGCTTCTCTTTTCTGTATCTCAAAAGAGACTGACTAAAGACACAACCTAATTTTGTAGATTTAGTCCTGTCTCATTAAGATAACTGCCACTAATCCCATCTCATTAACACCATAGAGATAGGATTGACAACACACAGAAAAATCACATCAGATGACAAAATCGTGGCCAATCACACAATACTGGGAATCACGGACAAGCCAAGTTGATAGATACTTTGAGGGACATAACTGAATCCATGACAGGGCGTATGAGCAAGCAGCACTGCCCTGGCTTTCCAGACTGCGGTGCTGGATGGTGAGATGCACCCAGAGCACGGTGGTCTTCCTCAGCAGAGGAAACCAAAGTGGATGCCCAGGGCCGCTGGGCTGCAGAAGCGTGCAGGGCAGGGTGCCCAAAAGGTGGAGCTGCACAGAGTAGGAACCCCAGAAACACAAGTAGGGATTCACTTGTGCCCGCCACTGAGCTAAGCGTGTGTGGAGTGAATTTCCACACAACCTGGCAAAGAAGAGCTACAGGGGAGCCGTGAGCTGAAGGGAAATTCTGGAGGCTGCATAAGACAGGAAGACATAGGCACTCCAACTCTCAAGGTGGAGAGCCACAGGGTGTTCAGGAAGACCCCACAAAAGCCATGCTGGAGAGTAAGGCTACCGCAGCCCCAGAGTAAGGGCTTCCCTAGACCTGACCCAATAAAGCTTAAACCAACCCACTGAACCAGCAGTAAATCAACTGCCTGCCAGAACGAACCACAGTACTCTTTAAAGGAGGACAAGACGACTGAGCATTTCAACAACATGGTCTCCACAGTATCAGGCATACCCCCCCCCCAAAAAAAAACCCAAAACTTGATATGTGAAAAAGCAGAAAAATGTAACCTAAAACCCACAAAACTCTAACAGTCAATAGAAACAGACCCAGAGATGACACAGATGCTGGAAGTGAGTGTCAAGGACTTTAAAACAACTACTATAAACATGTTAAAGGACTTACAGGAAAGGAAGACCATAACGAGCAACAAGATTAGTACTCTCCAAAAAGACATGGAAACTACAAAAAAGAACCAACAGGAAATTCTAGAACTTAAAACCACAATATCTGAAATGAAAGTTTGATGGGACAGGCTTAACAGCAGATTAAACCATGCAAAAGAAAAGATTAAAATCAAAACATAACTTATCAAAATTTGTGGAATGCAGGTAAAACAAGGCTTAAAGAGGGAAATTTATACCTATAAACGTTTATATTGTCAGAGAAAATTTAAAATCAATGAGCTACACTTCCATCTTAAGAAGCTAGGAAAAAACAAGTGCATATTAAATCTGAAGTAAATAGAACAGAAATCAATGAAATAGAAATGGGTAAATAATAAAGAAAAATTAATCACAAAGTTAGCTCTGAAAAGGTCAAGAAAATTGGTAAATTTCCCAGCTAGATTAGACTAATGGGGGGCAGCGGGGGGCATAAAATTCTCAATATCAGAAATGCAAGAGGGGACACAAAACTAAGATCCTATAGACATTAAAAGGATAACAAAGGGCGATATGAAAACTATATGCCAACAGGAAACATAGATGAGATGGACAAGTTCTCTGAAAAACACAAGTTACCAAAGCTCATCTTTGTAGATGAAAGAGAAAATGTGAAGAGCCCCTATCTGCCAATAAACTGAATTTATAATTAAAAACCTTCCTAAAAGAAAATGCCAGGTTCAGGTAGTTTCACAGGTGAATTGTTTCAAATATATAAGAAAGAAAAAGTACCAGTCTTACAAATATTCTTTCAGAAAATAGAGGAAGAGGAAGCATTTTCCAACTAATTCCATGAGGCTAACTAGCATAACCCTTAAGCCAAAATAAGACAAAGACACTAAAGAGAAAATTTATCGACCAATATCCTTTGTGAACACAGATGCAAAAATCCATAACAAAACATTAGCAATTTGAATCTCATGTTGTTGTTGCTGTTAGGTGCCGTCGAGTCAGTTCCTAGCATAGTGACCCAACGTACAATAGAAAAAAATACTGCCCGGTCCTGTGTCATCCTCACAATCACTGCTACGTTTGAAGCCATTGTTGCAGCCACTGTGTCAATCTGTCTTCTCGAGGGTCTTCCTGTCTTTTGCTGACCCTCTGCCTTACCAAACATAATGTCCTTCTCCAGGGACTGGTCCCTTTTTATAACATGTCCAAAGTACATGGGACAAAGTCTTACCATCCTTACTTCCAAAGAGCACTCTGGCTGTACTTCTTCCAAGAAAGACTTGTTCGTTCTTCTGGTAGTCCATGGTGTATTCAATATTCTACGACAACACTGTAATTCAAAGGCATCAATTCTTCTTTGGTCTTCCTTATTCACTGACCAGCTTTCACATGTATGTGAGGCGAGTAAAAATATCATGGCTTGGGTCAGGCACACCTTAGTCTTCAAAGGGACTTCTTAGTTTTTCAACACTTTAAAGAGGTCTTTTGCAGCAGATTTGCCAAATGCAATTTGTCCTTTGATTTCTTAACTGCTGTTTCCATGGACGTTGATTGTGGATCCAAGTAAAATGAAATCCTTGACAACTTCAATATTTTCTCTGTTCATCATGTTGCTTACCGGTCAGTTGTGAGGATATTTGTTTTCTTTATGTTGAGGTGTAATCCATACTGAAGGCTGTAGTCTTTGATCTTCATCAGTAACTGCTTCAAGTCCTCTTCACTTTCAGCAAGCAAGGTTGTGTTATCTGCATACTGCAGGTTGTTAATGAGTCTTCCTCCAATCCTGATACCCCATTCTTTTTCATATACTCCAGCTTTTTGATCATATGCTCAGAACACAGATTGAATAACTATGGTTAAAGGATACAACCTTGACCCACACCATTCCTGATCTTAAACCGTGAAGTATCCCCTTGTTCTGTTCGAACAACTGCATCGTAATCTATGTACAGGTTCTGCTTGAGCACAATGAAGTGCTCTGGAATTCCTATTCTTCGCAATGTTATCCAAAATTTGTTACGATCCACATAGTCGAATGCCTTTGCATAGTCAATAAACACAGATAAATGTCTTTCTGGTATTGTCTGCTTTCAGCCAAGATCCATTTGATATCAGCAATGATATCACTCATTCCACATCCTCTTCTGAATCCAGCTTGAATTTCTGGCAGTTCCCTTCGATGTACTGCTGCAGCTGCTTTTGAATGATCTTCAGCAAAATTTTACTTGGCTGTAATATTAATGATATTGTTCTATAATTTCCACTTTCTGTTGGATCACCTTTCTTTGGAATGGGCACAAATATGGATCTCTTCTGGTTGGTTGGCCAGGTAGCTGTCTTCCAAATTTCTTGGCCTAGACAAGTGAGCACCTTCAGCGCTGCATCCCTTAGTAGAAACATCTCAACTGGTATTCTGTCAATTGCTGGAGCCTTGTTCTTTTGCCAACGCCTTCAGTGCAGTTTGGACTTCTTCCTTCAACACCATCAGTTCTTGAGCAGATGCTACCTCCTGAAATGGATGAACGTCAATCAATTCTTTTTGGTACAGCGACTCTGTATATTCCTTCCATCTTTTTTTGGTCTTTCCTGCGTTGTTCAATATTTTGCCCATAGAATCCTTCACTACTGCAACTTGAGGCTTGAATGTTATCTTCAGCTCTTCCAGCTTGAGAAATGCCAAATGTGTTCTTCCATTTTGTTTTTCTAACTCCAGGTCTTTGCATATTTCATTATACTTTACTTTGTCTTCTCGAGCAGCCCTTCGAGATTTTCTGTTCAGCTCTTTTACTTCACCATTTCTTCCTTTCGCTTTAGCTATCAATGTTCAAGAGCAACTTTCAGGGTCTCTTCTGACATCCATTTTGGTCTTTTCTTTCTTGTCTTTTTAATGACCTATTACTTTCTTCATGTATGATGTCCTTGGTGTCATCCCACAACTCGTCTGATCTTCGGTCATTAGTGTTCAACGTGTCAAATCTATTCTTGAGATGGTCTCCAAATTAAGGTGAGTATATCCAGGTCATATTTTGGTTCTTGTGGGCTTGTTTTAATTTTCTTCAGCTTCAACTTGAACTTGTATATGAGCAATTGATGGTCTGTTCCACAGTCGGCCCCTGGCCTTGTTCTGACTGATGATACTGAGATTTTCCACAGATACAGTTGATTTGATTCCTGTGTTTTTCATCTGGTGAGGTCCACGTGTATAGTCGCTGTTTATGTTGCTGAAAAAAGGTATCTGGAACGAGTAAGTCATTGGTCTTGCAAAATTCTATCATGTGATCTCCAGCATCGTTTCTAACACCAAGGCCGTATTTTCCAACTACAGATCCTTCTTCATTTCCAACTTTTGCATTCCAAACACCAGCAACTACCACTGCATCTTGATTGCATGTTTGATCAATTTCAGGGTACAGAAGTTGGTAAAAATCTTCAATTTCCTCATCTTTGGCATTAGTGGTATGTAAATTTGAATCATCATCACAGTAAATGGTCTTCCTTGTAGGCGTATGGATGTTATCCTATCATTGACAGCACTGTACTTCGGAACAGATCTTGAGATGTTCTTTTTGACAATGAATGCGACAACATTTCTCTTCAATTTGTCATTCCCAGCATAGTAGACCATATGATTGTCTAATTCAAAATGGCCAATACCAATCCATTTCAGCTCACTAATGCCTAAGATATAGATCTTTATGTGTTTCATTTTCGACAACTTCCAATTTTCCAAGATTCATATTTCCTACGTTCCATGTTCTGATTATTAATGGATGTTTGCAGCTGTTTCTTCTCATTTTGAGTTGTGTCATATCTGCAAACGAACGTCTCGAAAGCTTGACTCCATCCATGTCATTAAGGTCGACTTTACTTTGAGGGGACAGCTCTTCCCCAGTTGTATTTTGAGTGTCTTCCAACCCGAGGGGCTCATCTTCTGGCACTATATCAGACAATATTCCACTGCTATTCATAAGGTTTTCACAGGCCAATTTTTTCAGAAGCAGACAGCCAGGTCCTTCTTCCTAGTCTCAGTCTGGAAGCTCCACTGAAACCTGTCCACCATGGATGACCCTGTTGGTATTTGAAATACTAGCAGCGTAGCTTCCAGTATCACAGCAACATGCAAGCCACCACAGTATGACAAACTGACAGACGTGTGGTAGCTCATAATACATAAAAAGGATAACACATCATATCCAAAAGAGGTTCATCCCAGGAATCTACGCTGAGCTAACATCTGAAAATCAGTCAACATAATTCACCACATCAACAGACTAGAGGAGAAAAGAAATTATATGATCATCTCAGATATAGAAAAAATGTGGCAAAATTAAATACCCATTTATAATATACAGTCTCAGCAAACTATTTCAATACCCATTTATAATAAACAGTCTCAGCAAAGCAGGAATAGAAGGGAACATCCTCAACAGATAAAGGGCATCTACAAACAAAATCCACAGCTAACATGAAATATGCAGTTGAAGGACTGAACATTTTCAACCTAAGGTCAAGAACAAGGCAAGAACATTTACTCTCACCACTTCCACTCAGCATTGTACCGGATGTTTTAGCCAGTGCAATTAGGAGAAAAAAAGACACAAATATTGAAAGGAAAAGGTTGCCTTGTTTGACAAACAGGATGGTTGTGTATACACAAAATTCTAAGGAAACTACAAACTGCGGGAAAGGAGTCTTTTCAGTAAATGGTGCTGGAAAACGAAAAAACAAAACAACAAAAGTCAACCCTACCTCACACCATACACAAATTAACTCAGGATGGATCAGAGAGCTAAACAAGGGCTCACCCTTGTGTGTCCTTTCCTGTGGGTGCTGCTGGGAGCTATGACAGGCTCACAGGAGGTGTGAGCTGAAGGTTACCTCCCATGTAATCTCCAACAACCCTGTGCAAAAGGCACGATAATCCCTCCATACACCATCCAAGAAATGAGGCAGCTGGGAAATGGCAGAGCTAAAATTCAAACTCGGGAGCAATGGCCCTGAGTACAACCACAGAGGCATTCTTCCGTGTTACTGAGGTGGAAACGGCCCACAGTGGACAGACCTCCGTCTGCGCAGGGCTGCTAGACATGTCGCACCTGGCGTCCACAAACACTGACTGATGGAGAAGCAAGCCATGCCAGCGTGTTTCACCCACCACCCTGCTCAGAGCTTCTGGAAGGACTCCCGAGGATAGCAACAAGCCCTGAGGAACCTTGTAAATATTTACAAATACCTTCTTTATAACATATTTACCTATACTTATTTCAAGCAAACATCACTGTTGTTTTCTCTTTCATCCCCAGAGCTTCTGGCTCTCAGGGTGGGTGTCTCTATACACACGGGAACATGCAAGGCAGGGAGGGGGATTACAGCGTTAGCCGTCTTCCAACTAAATATTAACACGCTGGAAAGCTGACGACATTGGCTTTCCCAACGAAACACAGGAAATGAGAACTTTCCACATTACATGTCTATTTTTAACTAAAAATTTGCATTCTAACAACTACCGATGGCTGTAATAATTTCTTTAAAATTCCACGAAACTGCTAGGCAGGGAGATCTGCTTAACTGTTTGCGAGCCCATACTTTAGACACACGTGTTTTCAAAGGACAACGAGGAACTGGTTTTCAACTTTCTGCACCTGCCACCTGCCTTGGTGAGAATTCCAACTCCTCCTCAAGAAGTTCAATTCTCACGTCTGACCGAAGGGCTAGAAGCATGAGGTCCACACTGGAGCCACTGTGCACCATTCCTTCTCACTAACTGGATACGGTGACACACGACGCTGCGGGGCACTGCTCACTGTCCTCCTCTTGGATTTAGTGCTGCCCCCCAAAGGCTCTGGAAACTCACCAATTCTGATGTTGGAGGGATGCTCTGTTGGCCAGCGCACAGCTGCCCTGCCAGCTCTCGGCAGCTTGTTCCCTGGGAGGACAGCGGGAAGCGTAGCCAGGAAAAGCAGTGGTATCAGTGCTACGTGCAGCCACATGCACACCCCCCAGAAGACAGCCCTGACACCAACTGGCTCAGACGCCCCGAAAGCCCCTTCTGCAGGCACAGGCTCAGCTCCCTGGGTCACTGGGCTTCCGCGTGATTGTGCCCACAGCCAAAAGCTGCCAGACACGGGCCAGCAAGCTATACTTATGCGTGCACTGTCATCATTCGGCCACTGGAATGGGCACAGATGTGCCTTCATCGTGGTGACACCCTCCAGAGTACGCAGGCCCCCGAGAGCACTGGCACCCCCTTCTACAAAATGCCTGCTCGGCTAGGGAAGCCTACAACGAAACCACATTCCCAGGATAAAGTGCGGACGGGGGATAAAACAGCCCCAAATGCAGTCATCACCGACACTATGTCCACGGGTCCTCAAAAGACGCCAGTGAGAACACCCAGCAGCTTGTTTCAGTCAGTGCTGCACGCCTGGCCCTGCTGCACCCCGGTCTGCACCTGGGAGGAGAGGAGCGGCAGCAGCAAGGGCACACGTACTTGGTCAGGGAGCACACCCGGTCAGGCAGCCCACCCGGTCAGGGAGCACACCCGGTCAGGGAGCACACCCAGAGAGCACACCCGGTCAGGGTGCACACCTGGTCAGGCGGCACACCCGGTCAGGCGGCACACCCAGTCAGGGTATGTACCCAGTCAGGGACCGCACCCGGTCAGGGAGCACACCCGGTCAGGGAGCACACCTGGTCAGGGACCGCACCCGGTCAGGCAGCACACCCGGTCAGGCAGCACACCCGGTCAGGGTGTGCACCCAGTCAGGGACCGCAGCCGGTCAGGGAGCACACCCGGTCAGGCAGCACACCCGGTCGGGGGCACACCCGGTCAGGGGGCACACCTGAACAGGATTTAGGAGCCATTCTTCATAAGCCTCAAGCCTGAAGAGAGGACTCTCAGGAGGAAATCCAGAATGACCTGTTGTCACTGGACCCCCCTGGCCAGGAATCACACCCTCTCCCCTTCCCAGGGGTCTATGCACAGGGAAGAAGGCACTTCTGGGCAGGGGCTAGCAGCAGCTGGGGGAGAAAGAGGAACCGCCGGCCCGCTGCCCCTGAGGGAAGGGTGCAGCGGGGGGAGGACTTCAGAAGGCTTCCTGTGCGGACGGCAGAGTGGAGGGCAGTCCTTCCAGTGCTCGCCTTCCAGGACCTCTCAGTGCCTTCGGTGAGTGCCAGCCGAGACACTGCTCACAACAGACTCCAGCACACCTCCAACTGGAGGCTCCGCC
>NW_004444180.1:1543054-1544320 GCF_000243295.1 Trichechus manatus latirostris
TGTGTGTCTGTGTGTGTCTGTGTGTGTGTGTGTCTGTGTGTGTGTGTGTCTGTGTGTCTGTGTCTGTCTGTGTGTCTGTGTCTGTGTGTGTAGGGGGCGCATGGCCAGCCGGTGGGCTCTCAGCAACATCTGGAAGGCAGGGGACAGCCCCTCCATGGCACCAGGCCACTGCGTTCCACGGTGGCGTCAGGCGAGGGCTGTGGCAGTGCCTCGCCATCCCATCTGACCACCAGCCACAGCTGCCTCGGGAGGAGGGCATCCAAGTGCCACGCCTGAACTGGCCGGCAGGGACACTCCCTCCCCGAGGCCTGCCAGACCCCTGCTGCTGCCCCGGGGACAGAGGGGTCCACCCACAGGCTGGAAAGAGGCCAAGGGATGGCCAAGGGGCATCCGGCACCCAGCTGAGCCCCAGGAAAGCTAGTGACCTGGTGGTTTAAAAGCCAACAACCCAAAAGAAGGGTTCAAACCAACAAGCCACCAAGGGCCCTGGCCTCTCCAGCGCTCAGACGCCCCGCCCCTCCTGGCAGGGCCAGGTGAGAACCGCCTCCCTCCGCCCCCGCAGCCAGCCTGAGTAACGAACGAGGCGGATGCAGGCTCCCGCTGATGAAGAAAAGGGTGATTGTGGGCCTGCCAAGTGGCTCTGCCCTCCCCAGCTGGTATAAAAACCCTGCTGCAAAATTTAGACCAGGCTCAGTCTCAAAGGCCGGCAGCCAGAGCCGCGCACAGGGAGGAGGAGGCTGCTCTGAGGGAGCAGCTGGTCAGACCGCCCTGGCCGCCCCGCAGAACCCCCGCGGGACCTGTGGGATCATGAACCTGGCCAGTCCCAGGGCCCGCCCTTCTGCCCACCCGCCCAGCGATGCAGGATGAAAGCCCATATCCACTGTCTGTGGCACCCGAAGAGACAGTAGTGCTTGTCTCAAAACATCCGACACCCAGGAGGGACAGAGTGGGGAGGGAGGTGACAATGTACCTGGGAGGGATAGAGCAGGGGAGGTGACACTGCACCAGGAGGGACAGTACAGGGTTGGAGGGGACACTGCACCAGGAGGGACAGAGTGGGGGAGAGGGGACACTGCACCAGGAGGGACAGAGTGGGGGGGAGAGGGGACACTGCACCAGGAGGGACAGAGTGGGGGAGGGGACACTGCACCAGGAGGGACAGTACAGGGTTGGAGGGGACACTGCACCAGGAGGGACAGAGCGGGGGAGGGGACACTGCACCCAGAGGGACAGAGCGGGGGGGAGGGGACACTGCACCAGGAGGGA
>NW_004444180.1:1545354-1551913 GCF_000243295.1 Trichechus manatus latirostris
ACATGCACACACACGCACTCGTGCACAGGCGTACATGCACACACATACGCACACACGTGTACACACAAGCACACACACGTACGTGCACACACACACAGGCGCACACAGGCGCAGGACACGCAGTCCTCCCCCGCCCGTCCTCCCCCAAACCAGCCTGTCCTGTGCTTCGCTTTCTCTGCGCCCGTCACTCTCACCAGTGTCCCATCTGAAGATGTGAGGTGCTCTCTTTGGCGCGAGGACCCCAGACCCGTCTCGCTGCCAGTCTCCCAAAGCCCGCCCCACCGTCCAGCGGGCTGCGATCGTGACTAGCTGCGGTCAGACCCGCTCTCCTCGGGGAGTCTTCCTCCCACGTCCTCACACTCTTTCATCTCTCTTTGTACTGAGTCTCCTCGGAAGTGTCCTGAAACAGGGCGGGAAGTCATGTACTTTTCAGAGCCTGCACATGACGGAGGCTGGGCTGGCTGGGTGTCTCCTCGGGAACCCCTGGTGACAGCACCTTGAGTCCACTTTCTAGTTTCCAGGCTGGAGTCTGTGTCCTGGCTGCTGGAAGGAGGAGGCGACCAGGGCTTTGGTGTTTCGCTTGCTCTTCTCTCTGGGAGTCTGAGAATTCCGCCTTTGTCCCAAGTGTTCTGAAATCTCAGTCGTGCTCCCAGCCACGGGCCTTTTTTCATCCATTGTGTTGGGCTTTGGGTGAGTCTACTTAAGCCGAAAACTCATTTCCTGCGATTCTGGAAAAGTCTGAGTCCTCTAATGACCCCTCCCTGTTTCCTGCTCTCTGGAGCCCTGCCTGGGTGGCACCTCCTGCCCTGATAGGCTCATCTCTGCACTCCTACAGCCCACCGCTGACTTTTGCTCGACTTTCTGAGAAAGGCCCTCAACTTTATCTCATACCCCCTGTCGAGCTTTCTATTCCTGTCACCACGTGTGTAATTCCCATGAGTTCTCTCTAGTCCTCTGATCGGCTCTTTTGGAAGCATCTGCCCTTACTTTTCACAGCTGATAGACACGCTGTCTCTCTGAGGAGACACGGTAGAGCTGTTTCACGGTGTGGGAGGCTGAGGGGTGCTTCTTCCTTTATTTGCTTTGGTCCCTGTCTCCTGTGAGGGCTTCCACAAACTCCTGGGGACCCGTGCCCATTCACTCACATGTAAGCGGGACACTAAGGGGCCCTGGTGGCACAAATGGTTAAGCACTCAGCTGTTAAGCAAAAGATCTGCGGTTCGAACCCACCCAGCGGCTTGGCAGGAAAAACAACCCGGCGATCTGCTCTCGCAAAGATCACGGCCAAGAAACCCTGCATAGCAGCTCCGCTCTGTCACATGGGGTCACTATGAGCCGGGATCGACTCGATGGCACCCAACATCAGGTGCTCACAAATCGTTCTGTGTGCACGGGGGGTCTTGGGGTGGGCGTCACTGTGGGGGGTCTGGCTCCAGGGGAGGAAGCGATGGGACAGCCCCTCCCCCAAATGCAGGTGCCTTCAGGTCATCTCCCTAAAGAAGGATCACAGGTTCTTCTGCCTAGGGGGGTGCGTCTACACTTGGGGCTGGGGTAGCAGGGTCCAAGCGTGGGGGTGCTGTGGCTGTGGAACCTAGCACTCTGGGTGTCGACTGTCCTTCATTTGTGTGATGGCACCTCACCCTCCACTGTGCCTGGTGTCCCCTGTCCAGCGCCCTATGGCTCACCCTCTCTAGAAGATAAACCTCTAGACTTGGTCGGGTAGGATGTTGGGGGGTCCTCCAGCTCTGGAGCCATCGGAGGCTCCCTGGTGCCTGGCCCCTCGGGCTCAGACTTCAGCTTTCTGGAGTCTGACGCGCTCGCACGGAGCTCTCCAGCCTCCAGCGTGGCGCTGCTGCTGTCTCCTCTCCTGCTCTTTGCTCCTGTGGGTTCCTGCTCCCCTAAATCCTCTCAGCTCTTTGTTCCTGTGGGTTCCTGCCCCCCCAAATCCCCTCAGCTCTTTGCTCCTGTGGATTTCTGCCCCCCCAAATCCCCTCAGCTCTTTGTTCCTGTGGGTTCCTGCCCTCTCAAATCCCCTCAGCTCTCCTCAGAGCAGGGCCGGAGAGGGTGCAGGCTACACACAGAAGTTCCATCCACTCTCTTTAGCCAGAAGCCCACTCACAGTACTTAAGAGTGAGGTGGGAAGAACTGGGGGCCGACCTGAGGCAAGCAAGCAGCCTCTGCCCCCCTCCTTCGTCTGCGCGTCCCCTTCCTGAGGGCCCTTCAGATTCGATGACCAGCTGAGGCCCTCAGTCCTTCTCCTCTTGCCACAGCAGGCTGGGGATGCGTGCCCAGATGTCAGGGTACCTGTACCCCAGCACCTTTTCTTGGTCACGTGCAGGACTCAGGGTCTTGGTAACACGGAGCCCAAGCGTGACCCCATGTCTCTGTCATGGGGTGTCCTGTCATAGTTTGGTGGGCTCAGAGATGTGGGTCCTTCCCCATCCAGGTGGGCAGGACATGCTGCAGTTGGGTGTGGCCTGGCCTGGGTCTCCAGAAGCCATGTGTCCTGACAGCCCTGCCCCCGAGACAGCAAGAAGGTCAGAGGGAAAGGCCTCGCCGGAAGCCTGGCCTCCACCCCCAAGTCCCAGGCCCGATCCTCAACATCTCATGCCAATTTAGCCCCAAAAGGCTGTGGCCCTTACCCAGCTCTGAGGGTCACTGAATTTCCTCTGTTCCATGGCTGCGGACCACACTCCAAATTCTCGCCTGAGGCATCAGCGCTGACAGCCTTGTTTCCATGGAGATCTGCTCAGAGACTAGGAGCAGAGGGGCACAAGCCTGTCACCCCACAGGTCTGGACTCTCGATCACAGGCCCCAGCCACGCTGACACGCAGTGCTTCATCTTCACACGCGAGGGCAGGACACAACCCTGGCTGGGACGTGCAGGGATGGGTGTGCACGCACCCTCCCAGGAAAGGCTGGTGGGACACCACCCCCTTGTGAAATTCTAAACCCCCTCTGCTGGCGAGCTCCTGGCGGCATCCTCAGACGCTGGCAGTGCCATCTGCAGTGGGCCAGACCCAGAGTGTCACAGTGGAGTGGGCACAGTGGACACGGACTTGGACAGGGCTGCTGTTGCCACAAAGAACACTACTCGAGGTCAACCACACAGCAAAATGCAGGCCCCTGCTCTGTGCCCCTGGAGGAAGAAAGGCACTCAAACACTGGTACTGCTGTCTTGGCACAGGGCCGGCAGGGGCAGGTGCCTGCTGCCCGGAGCTCCGAGCCTGGAGGGGAACCCCACGGTGCACATGGGGCACCCCCTCATTGGGCCCCACAGCACACATGGGGCACGCCCCACTGGACCCCACGGAGCACACGGGGCACACTCCTGCTGGACCCCACGGAGCACAGGGGGCACACTCCTGCTGGACGCCAGGGAGCACACGGGGCACGCCCCCGCTGGACCCTACAGCACATATGGAACACGCCGCTTTTAGACCCCACGGCACACATGGGGCACACTCTCCAATGGCACCACCCAGACAGGTGGTCACAGGCTGCCCGAAGCCTCTCAAACACAATGGCGGCATGGGGGAGGTAGCATTAGATGAACAGCCAAAGTGACTCAGTGAAGCAAGGAAGGGCCTCCTTTCACCTTTGGGCCCCGGGTCCTCTCATGGGCCGCTGGGCAGCACCCAGCCCACTGCCTCACATGGTACACATGACAGGCGCGGCCCCGGCCGGCACGGCCCCTGGAGTCACAGCTGCGGTCACAGGAGCACGCCGTACAGACACGCAAAGGGTCCTGCTGTGGCCTGGGCAGACCCCCTCCCCAGCAGGCTCTCGGCTTGCCCCCACCCTCACAGTGCTCCCTTCAGCCAGCACTGCCCTCGTCCCCCAGACAGGTCCATGACGCTCACCACAGCCCCCGGTGGTTCACAGAGGGGACCCTGCTCAGGGTGTGGGAGTGACCGACCTCACACGAAGAGACTTCCACCCAGGGGCCGGGCCCCGCGTCTGCCCTCCTAACCACTGGGGGTTCTGCCTCTCTTACAACCGTAACAGCTCATTTCAGAAGCAGCCACCTGATCACGTAGCCACCGAGCCCACTGTGGTCAGCAGCTCCCCCTGGTGGGGAAAGGCTCCACAGACGCTGTTCTTTGCTCAGTTGTTTCAATGCTGCAAACAGAAAGAACGAGGAAGGGCCCTTCCAGGTCCTGGAGGGCTCCTAGCCTCGCTGGCTACCAGGAGTCCTGCCAGGCTCCACTGCAGGCCGCCCATCTGAATCCCTTCCTCAGCACTGACCACTGAGTGAAACGCCCGGCACGCAGAGACTGCACTACACAGACCACAGAAGGGAACTCACAGTGGTGACAAGGCTACAAGGAAGTGCTCAGCCCCTAGTGAACAAGGAAGCACATGGGAGGATGGAATCCTGCTCACCCAGCACCCCGCAGGCAGGAGGGGACCGTGCCCTGGGGAAGGCAGTAAGAAAGCCTGACAAAATGTAGCACCCACTGCTGGGGGGACAGGCAGGCCCTCTCCCAAGGACAAGTGAGGAGTCTCTTTCAAGGACAAGCGGCATCCCTCCTAAGGACAAGCGGGGTCCCCTCCTAAGGACAAGCCGGGTTCCCTCCAAAGGACAAGCAGCGTCTCCTCCTAAGGACAAGTGGGGTCCCTCCTAAGGACAAGGAGAGGTCCCTCCTAAGGACAAGCGGGGACCCTCCTAAGGACAAGGAGAGGTCCCTCCTAAGGACAAGCGGGGTCTCCTCCTAAGGACAAGCGGGGTCCCTCCTAAGGACAAGGAGAGGTCCCTCCTAAGGACAAGCAGGGTCCCTCCTAAGGACAAGCAGGGTCCCCTCCTAAGGACAAGCCGGGTTCCCTCCAAAGTACAAGCAGCGTCTCCTCCTAAGGACAAGCAGGGTCCCTCCTAAGGACAAGCAGGGTCCCCTCCTAAGGACAAGCCGGGTTCCCTCCAAAGTACAAGCAGCGTCTCCTCCTAAGGACAAGCAGGGTCCCTCCTAAGGACAAGCAGAGGTCCCTCCTAAGGACAAGCGGGGTCCCTCCCAAGGACAAGCGGGGTCCCTCCTAAGGACAAGCGGGGTCTCCTCCTAAGGACAAGCGGGGTCCCTTCCTAAGAACCAGCGGCCCCATGGGCCCTCAGAAAGAGGTCCACAGTGCATTTCAGCAAGACCCGGATGATGGAATGAACCCATTTTTGTTTCAAACAAAGAAAAAAATGAAACTAGGAGAGAAGACGCTGGGTGTCCAAGTGCAGAGGGGCCAAAAAGGTGTGGGTGCGTGCCCCCGGGAGGGGCCGTGGACCCCCGGGGGGGCCGGAGAGGAAGAGGGGCTGTGGCCTCATTCTTCACATTCTCGTCGGCAGCGTTGTTACTTTACTGCTACAGGCTCCTTTCAAACAAGGAAGAAAAACGAACAAAAACCAGCAAAGCAGACACGAGCCGGCGAGGAGAACCTCTGCAAGCCGGACATGGCACCCACACCTCAGGGCGGACCACCCTCCAGGCTGATCCACAAGTCTAAGGGGACAAGATGCAAAGAGAGCCAGCCGAAGGGGAGAGGGCTCCCCAGTAAGCCAGGCACACGGGGGACAGGGCTGCCCCACACCTGGTCTTCCTGGCTGGTGCGCTGATCCAGAACCCAGCTCTCCACCCCAGCGACTGTCTCTTCTGCCCTTCAGAGCCAACCTTCTGGAAAGGCTGTCTTCACCCACGGCTCCTCCTCTGCACCTTCCAAACTCCACCACCACCTCAGTCACCCTGGACCTGCCAGGCGGTCCCAAGGCCTCTCCCAGAAGGTAAAAAGTGTCGGCTTCCAGAAGCTCTAGGAGGAGAGATGGACAGTGCAGCCAGACCCAGGGACAGACACAGAGGGCAGGAGGACACGCCCGTGCCCCGGCACCCTTGCCCCACTGAGGGAGAGTCCTGCCGGGCCAGCCTGCTCAGCACCCACCTCCCTTGGGGGCGCCTGGGGAAGATTAGGGGAGGGTAGCAATCTGAGGCCAGGCCACCCCAACGCAGCACAGCAAGGCCTCTTGTGCTTCTGCCGTCCTCATACGCCACACTCACCGTCCACACATCACACACAAGCTGTGCACACGCCGTACTCACCACACATGCCATACACACGCAGCACACGCCATGCACACTGCACACACACCAAATGCACACTGTGCACACACGCCATGCACACCCCACGCAGTACACACACTGTGCACACCCCACACTGCACACAGCACACACACATCGTTCACTCCCCCCACCGCACACACTGTGCACACAGCACACGCACTGTTCACTCCCCACACTGCACACACACCGTGCACACAGCACACACCGTGCACTCCCCACACTGCACACACACCATGCAGACAGCACATATGATGCACACAGCACACACCATGCACACAGCACACACACCGTGCACTCCCCACACAGCACACACACCATGCACACAGCACACACCGTGCTCTCCCCACACTGCACACACCATGCACACAGCACACACACCGTGCACTCCTCACACTGCACACACCATGCACAGCACACACCGTGCACTCCTCACACAGCACACACCATGCACACAGCACACACA
>NW_004444180.1:1554581-1575049 GCF_000243295.1 Trichechus manatus latirostris
CTCAGACATGCACTCACACACACACGCCGTCTCAGACATGCACACTCACACACGCTGTCTCAGACATGCACACTCACACAGACATGCCGTCTCAGACATGCACACTCACACACACACACCGTCTCAGACATGCACTCACACACGCCGTCTCAGACGCGCGCACACACTCACAGGCTCTCTTCACACACACTCACACACGCAGGTCATCTCTCACACACACACGGTGCACAGTGAGGGCAGGTCGTCTCAGACACACAAACACACAGGCCGCCCTGCTCTGTGGGTTCGAGGTCACGTTATAACGTGAACCTCTCACTGCCCCTCCGGATCACAGGTTTCAAAGGCAGCTCTAGCACAAATGGCCGCCGTCTCGGGCCCTTCAGCGGGGACGCGGGCACCAGGCACGGAGCTGAGCAGTCTGCCTGCCGAGTGGTGGCTCCCCGCGGTCTCTACTGGAGGGGTCTGCCGACACAGGGACAGGCCCAGACAGGGATGCGTTCGGGACACACCTGGGACATCCTCTAGTTCAGGAGCTGCGTTCCACGCGGGAAGGGCCGGTCCGTATGGTACTGGGCAGATACCACAGTGCGATCAGCAAACTGGGCTAGGCTTGAGAACAGGACCACAGAAACACTTGCCAAACGCGACACAGCGATGCGTGTCCAGGGCATCAGAGCGCTTTGAAAAGCTAGCCAGCACGGTCTGTCACTGTCGACTCTGCACGACACAGTGTTGTTCTAAGTGTCACTGGATTAAAAAGTTCTTCCCAAACATCTACAAGTGTTACCCCAACACCCCGGAGCCTCCGGCCAGCATCTGCCTTCCGGGTACCCATGGGCTGCTTCCCTGGGCCGTTTCTGCCCTCCAGAGCTCCTCTGAGACTGCATTTCCCAAAGCTCTCCCACCCAGCGGGTCCCGTGGAGCCAGCGCTGAAAGGAGGGCTTCCCAGCAGGGCCAGGGACCAGAGCAGCGAGGCCGAGCCAGGGACCGGAGCAGGGAGGCCGGGCCAGGGACCGGAGCAGGGAAGCCAGGCCAGGCCTGGGCCTCGGGCGGAGCCAGCTCTCTGGATCCTGAGACCACAGGGCACACGGCTGACAGCACCTGGGACATGGTCTCCTCCTGCCTCCCCGAGAGGAGCCCTGGTGACCCACTGAAGGCTCAGGGACAGAGGAATACAATGACCGGCGATCCGGACAGCGAGGGGTACCACAGAGCAACAGACCGGGTTTCTGGGACAAAGAATCACAAGGAAAACGAGCAACATAAAGAAAAACCAAATAGGAACTCTGTACGTTAGATAAATCGCAGAGTTTACCCAGTAGGTCAGACACACTGGAGAAAGACAGGTGGGCAGCCAGAAGGCATTCCAGGGGATGCTGCGGGGAGAGCAGGGTGGGGCAAAAGCAGACCTGCAGAGAGAAAAGCTAACGTGCATTTCACAGAAGACCCAGAGGAGCGGAAGGGGCTGGCACATAAGCAACAATAGTCGAGCTTACCCAAAATATTCATTCACAGATTAGGAAGCCTAAAGAATCCCAGACAGGATAAATGCAAATACATCTGCTCCAAGACACACGACAGACAGACAGCAAACAACCCAAGACAGAAGACATCGGTCACCATCTGGCAAACACCAGAGTGACCACTGAGGAGCCCTGGTGGCGCGACGGTTAAGCGCTCAGCTGCTGAGAGGTTGGCGGTTTGAATACACCAGTGGCTCCACGGGAGAAAGGTGAGGCAATCTGCTTCTGTGAGGATCACGACCTAGGAAACCCTCCGGGGCAGTTCCACTCTGTCCTATGGGGTCGTCACGAGTCAGAATTGACTCGGCGGCACCCAACAACACAGTGCCCGCTGTTTCAGGAAAGAGTCGCCAAAGGCTGCTAAAATAAGAGGGCGCACATCTCAAGGTATCTCCCCACAGACACTTAGCAATTACAGAAGGGAAAACAGTAACTTTCAACAAGTGAACCCTGGTGGACACCACTTTAACCAAGGGACTGAAGTTACCCCAGCAGGAAAAGACAGACAGACAGACAGCATGTGCCCCCCAATACGAGGTGCTGTCCTGCAGAACTGGGGAGCCTGTGAAGAAAGGCCCGTCCAGCCCCCGTTGAGGACACACTGTGCAGTCCAGGGTCTGTGCTCCTGAAAATGTCACCGCTGGGAAAGACAGAGATGAGGGGAGACTGCCCCAGGAGATGGGAGGCAGCCCACGGGGCTGCACTGTGTGTCACCAGGTTGGTTCCTGGACCAGGAAACACTTTCTTCTTTTGCTGTACAGGACATAACGGGACAAGCGGCAAGGCCTGTGGATCAGATCACAGTGCCACCTCCACACTGGTTCCTGACCGTGATGGTGATGCTGTGGAAATGCACACAGATATTCTGGGTAAAAAAAGAGGCAAGCCACTCTCAAACTGTTAAAATACGTATATATACATACACATAGGGAAAATGGTAAAACAAGTACGATAAAAACGTTACCGTTTAAGGACCTGGGGGAAGGTATATGGGAATTCTTTGAACTATCTGCACAACTTCTCTGTAAGTCTGAAATTATTCCAAAGTTGAAAATACTTAACATCAGAAGCAGTGGCGAGGGTGGGGCGGTGAAAGGGCACAGATCACCTGCACAGGAAAAGCAGCTCACCTGACCACTGCCTTCTCAGCAGTGACGCTGGCGGCCAGAGGGCAATGGACTGACACCATCAATGTCTTCAATGAGCTGAAAGAAAATCAACCAGAAACTCTTCACCTGTGAACACGCCCATCGAGAATGAAGGCGAACTGCGTGAGACCAGAACCGGTTGGTGCCCGACTACCTTCACTGAACATTCTGGTGGATCTACAGAAGAATTCTGATCGAAAGGGGGAAAATGCAAAACAGTATTCTAAATTCTCATAGAATTAGACTTTCTGGAGCCACTGAGGCTGGATGAATCCCCAAAACTACTTCCCTGAGATAACGTTTAAATCTTAAACCAAAAATATCCCCTGAAGTCTTCTTAAAACCAAACACTACTTTAGCTTAACTGGTAAAAAATGTGTCTCTTGAGCATGGTGCTCTTTTAAGAACTATCAGCATGGGATCAAATGGACAACAGCAACTGGAAAGATCAGACAGGAGCTTCAGGGGGGCCGTGAGTGTATGCTGCTGGGGGAGGAACATTTCAGACAAGGAGGGTGAGAACGGCTGCACAATTCGAAGAATGTAAACATCATCACTGGATTGCACACGTAGAAACTGCTGAATTGGTGTTATGTTCTGCTGTGTAGATTCTCAACAACAAAAATAAATTTAAAAAAGCAAAGAACGAAGGCAAACTGAAAGCATGTTCAGACAGACAGAAATGGAGAGGATGCAGCAGTAGCCCACGTTAGAGAAAACGTGGAAGGAGGTACTTCTAGGCAGAGGAAACTGGTCACAGAGGGAGGGTCCAGAGACCAGGACTGAGGGGCAAAGACAGCGACAAACACACAGAAATTCACATACACACAATGGGACAGTACTGGGCCGTAAAGACAAATGAAGCCCGGATACACGCTACAACACACAGGAACCTCGAAGACGTTACGCTGAGTGAACTCAGTCAGTCACGGAAGGACAAAGGCTATAGGCGCTCACGTCCATGAAATGACAAGAGGTGAACAGAGACCCATGACAATTTGGAGGGGGAGAGAGAGGGGCTCACTCTCTGGGTAGTAGTGAGATGACGTCTATGGTGATGGAAACACTGGGATCAATTAACGGCAGTGGTTACACACCTTGACTGATGTAACTGACATTGCTAAGCTGTACATAGAAAAAGGGGAAAATGGGAAATGTTGTTATATATATAACTTTACAACAATGTTGTTGGTGTTGGGTGCCACTGAGTCAGTTCTGACTTATAGTGACCCCACGTACAACAGAAGGAAACACTGCCTGGTCCTGCGCCATCCTCATAATCATTGTTATGCTTAAGCCCATTGTTGCAGCCACTGTTTCAATCCATCTCTTTGAGGGTCTTTCTCTTTTTCAATGACCCCTCTACTTTACCAAGCACGATGTCCTTCTCCAGAGACTGGTCCCTCCTGATAACACGTCCAAAGTATGTGAGACGAAATCTCACCATCCTTGCTTCCAAGGAGTATTCTGGCTGTACTTCTTCCAAGACAGATTTGTTTGTTCTTCTGGCAGTCCATGGTAGATTCAATATTCTTCACAAACACTGTAATTCAAAGCATCCGTTCTTCTTCAGTCTTCCTTACTTATTGTCCAGCTTTCACATGCATACAAGGGGACTGAAAAACACCACCATGGCTTGGATCAGGTGCACTTTAGTCCTTAAAGTGACATCTTCGCTTTTTAACACTTTAAAGAGGTCTTTTGCAGTAGATTTGCCCAATGTAATGTGTCATTTGATTTCCTGACTGCTGCTTACATGGGCATTGATTGCGGATCCAAGTAAAACGAAATCCTTGACAACTTCAATCTTTTCTCTGTTTATCATGATGTTGCTTACTGGTCCCTGGGTCATGCCCAGCTAGATAGTGAACACTTTGATCAAGAACTCAATAGATGAATCTTAATCAAAGGGGGGGGGCATGGAACAGAATTTTAAATTCCTCCGGAATCCACTTACTGGACTTACTGAGATGGAGGAACCCTGAATCTACTGCCCTGAGAAAATCTTTAAACCTTGAACCCACACTATTCTCTGAGATCATCTTTCAACAGCAGTCCAGCTAAATTAGTAAAGAATGTTCCCCTTGAGCACTGCGCTCTATTAGAGAATCATCTACATGAGATCGAATCCCCATAGTATCTCTGGAGCACTGCTAATGAGGAGCTCAGAGGGCATTAAATCTAAGTCAACGGTGGTGAGACAGTATGGGTAGAGACAGTGAGAACACTGACACAATTGGAAGAATGTAACCGATATCACTGAACTGTACGTGCAGAAATCGCTGAGCGGTCTACGTTCTGTCTCTTCACCAAAGTAAAATTATAAATAAAAGCCAGCATACTCAGAAAACATACACAAAGAGATTTTATATAAACAAAATGGGCACATCTAAATAAATAGTGCACGTATAAAACAATGACGGGACACTGGGAGCGTGAAATGTAGAGTAAAAACCAACCAACAGCAAAGCCCCCGCGTCAACACCGGCAAGCAACGTGAGGAAGAGGGTAAACACAGAGAAGCGAGTGTTCCACGGTCCTCGGGGGCTGCAGACGTGGCTAAGTTCAGGAGGCGTGCCGCCATGTCTAAGGCAACCACCTCCAGAAGGAATGAAGTGTGTACACCTTCCAAAGCAGCCGGCGAGAACAGTGGAAGAGAAAACAGAAACTGAAACAAGGGCTAGAAGAGACAAACACAGAGCAGGTGAGGGCAAGAAAAAGCACAGAGCAAGACAGAAGACCAGCCTAAATATATCAGCGATCACATTAAACTTCAAACGCAAAAGGATCAGACACTCCAGTTTAAAAGGAAAGACTGTTCTACATAAAACCCAGCCTTCGCCCAAGACCCGAGCAGCATGGTGTGCAGTCCCCAGGGGAGCTTCCTGTGTGCACCCTCCTGGTGACTCCGGTGGCCGAGTGCTGTCCCCACACCTGGGGCCATGTGCACTTCCTCTCTTGTGAAGGGTCTGGCCACCCTCTCCCCTGTGTCTCTATGGGGCTGGCTGGCTGGCTGTTTCGCATCTGCTGAGCTCTCGATGTTGTCTGAATCTGTCGTGGCTGCCTTCTTACCAGGGCCCAGGGGCTCGGAGGAGCAGCTGTGAACCCCAAGGCTGCTGCCCTGTAGACGGCACACTGGGTGTATGCCCAGGCCTCCTGCCCGCTGGCCCACACCGGGGACAGCGCTGCAGGGGAGTGTCCATACGGCCTTCTCCGAAGGCCCTGAGGCAGGCTCCCAGCTGGGTGCCCAGGCATCTTCTCTCAGGCTTGGGGCAGTACCCGGCCAGGTAAACCACGCCACTGCCTGTCCCCCTCAGCTCACCCAGGTGAGCCAGACCTTGTCCTGCCCACTCCCAGGCCCTGCTGCCACCCCAGCAAGGGCCGTGCGTGGGTCTGGAAAGAGAAGGGAGGGCCGCCCTGAAGGGAAGTGCTCCCTGGGGCATTTCACCAAGGCGGGAACACCCACAGCCCAGCCTGCACGAGATGTCAGCCACACCAGACACAGCCCTGCCCAGCCCTGGCGGCCACACTGTCCTTCCGGGACCTGGACGGGGAATCACCAGGTGTGATGATGCCCCACAGTCCAGGTGCCAGGAGTCCAGAAGCACCTGTGGAATGCTGCCGAGCCAGTGACCAGACCCTCCGGGAGCGGGTAGCCTTGCACCCCACACGGAGCAGGAGCCGACAGACAGCGGCAGCCAGACGCCCATGGCCTTTTATCTTTCCTGCTGACCGCTTTCCTGCCACCCAGCAGCGCCGAGAGAAAAACAGCGGCTGTGAGAGTGGGCAGAGCAGCGTTGCCCGGCGCCGGCAGACGGAGGTAGGAGAAGTGTCGTGAGGGACAGCAGGCGGCGAGGCAAGGAGTCTGGGAGCCACCGTCAACAGAGCTGTCGGTGTTGTCTCATCCCAGACTTCGACGTCCACGGAACCTCCAAGAGGCTCCCGACCACCCAGCACTGGGCACGATCATCGGGTCGTTCCCAGGATGCGGGCTCCCGGGAGGCACTGGCAGGTGCCCTCCGCCCACCGCCTCCCCAGAGATGGCCCCGACGGCTGGCACCCGCCAGGCTGCACAGTCAGAGGTGCCAACGCGAACCTCACGTCCTCATGACCGAATGACAGCTCTAGGGCGGTGGGGGCGACGGGGTGATGGTGAAGGCTGTGACAAGACACGCCATGCACCAGCCGGGGGAGGGGGGCAAGGGCAGGGCGAGCGCGGAGGGGGCAAGCTCGGGGGTGTTCCCAGGTCCCAACGAGGCTCAGTGCCCGCGGCCACACCTGCCCCTTCACTGCACTCGCCTGCCCGCCCATCACTGCCTCTCTCTCGCCGCCCACCACCATCACCACCTCTCTCTCACCATCGGTTGCTTGGGGTCCTTGCGCCCCACGGTGCGCTTGTCATGACCCGGTGCTGACTCACACGCCGCGACCCTCTGCGGCAGAGCCGCGGGTGCGGAGCAGAACTAGCCACGGGGGGAGTGGGCGGCCACCCCTCCCGGATCCCCGTCACCTCCCACCATTCCAACCTTGTGCTTTCACCTGCCTCTTCAGGAACAAGCTCTAACATCCCCGCGCTCAGGCTCAGTATCCCGAAGATACCCAGCGCGAACCAGCCACAGCACACTGGAGCCCCTCAGGAGGAAAACGGTCCGGAGCGAGCTGGTGGCCCGAGGGAGAAGCCGCAGCCCACAGAACGCCCCACGCCGGCAGCCAGACCTGGCCTGCTGTCACCTGTCACTAAGAAAGTACCCGGAACGCTGGCAGTGTCGGGGGGAGGCAAGCAGTGCCAATGCTCCAGGTACATGAGTGGGGAGTGCCTTCCGGGGAGGCCCTGGTGGCAGCAGGAAGGCGCTCTGAGGCCCTGCTCTCTGAGCCGTGAGTCCCCTTCTGGAACTCTAGCCCGAGGCAGCCTCAACACAGGGCACCACAGCTGACTACAAGCATCACACAGCCTGGACGCAGCTTGAACACCCAACGAGAGGGACGATGCCCCAGGCAGCTGCTGCAAATCTCATTTTCAAAGGTCATTCACTGGCTCAGGAAGCTCTGTGTGGCAGGACACCGGTTCTACTTTAAAGCACGTCACAATTCTCTGTGGGTGGTGGGGCTCACACACTTTTTCCTGAGTTATACTTCTCGGTGTTTTCACTTTCCGAGAAGGTACACGTGAAACCCAGGTTCTCGAGAGCCAGGACCCCCGGATACCATCCTGGCGGTGATCAGTAAACGCTCAGTGAACGAATGGACACATCAAGTCCACGCTTAAACAATTCAGGAACTGTCTTACAGCGACTTGGGGGCTCGCAGACCCCCACCCAATTGAAGTCAGTCTCCTCCTCTCCATGCAGGTGACCCCACCTCACGTGGTCTCCCCCTGGGCTGTCCCTGGGGCTCTGCTCTCTTCTCCTTGGGCCTCAAAGAGCCCTTCTGGGCAGAGGAAAACCCCCGTGACCCAGGACCAGCCAGGCACCAGGCCGGGTGCAGAGACGGTCCGCGGCGGCCCCCGTGCACCCCACATGCTGGAACACCAGTGCTCCTACCATCCCCACACAGACGGGGGTGTGGCGTGAGGACACCGAGGAGGGGAGAGCGTGCTGTCACCCCACTTCCTGGCCCAGGAAAAGAGCTATTCATTTTTTATGATGGAAAGAGGCCCGTCCCAGACGTCAAAGGCCTGAGTTCTTACTCACCCCCGCTGATAGGAGTGGAGATGTCACACCCAGCGGGGCAGGGCACTCGCCTCCTGGCTGCCCACTGGGGAGGGCATGCTGGGTGACGGGCGGGCGGGCCCTTCCTGGAACAGGCCACCAGGAAACCCAGCCCTTTCACACTTGGCCTGAAATACTGCTGCTGCCGTGGCCTCTCCTACAGCCAGCTCCGCCCGCACTCACACCGCGGTGGAAACCCACACAGGCACCCGGGCCCGAGGCGGCCAGCGGAAGCTGGGGTGCGAAGGAAGGCCTCACACCAGAGAGGAAACACTCCTCTGTTCCCCAAGAAGCTGCCGGTACGCAGGAACAAGCCTGAGGCCATGCTTTGTGCTTTGGGAGAGCTGTCCTCGGCGCAAAGGCAGGCTCCCGTGGCCACGTACCTAGCGGAGGGCCACGGCTTACCACGACAGTCCTAGCACCGCATATGGCCAGTCAGCACCGCCTGGTCAGGGTCAGACGGCTCCAGGGGTCCGGTGGCACTGCCACGAGGGACAGGCCTCCTGGAGTGAGGCGTCTCCTTCTGAAGGCTGCCTGTCTGGAGGCGGGGGCTCCCCTGGGGACAGCCCGCTCAGAGGCCTCACCATCCCGCAGCCCTGACGCTCATACACCTGATTCCCCCTCCCAGAACCCGGCGTCACCACAAGGACTGGAAACGTGGAGGGAGAGCAGGAGTGGGGTGAGTAAAAGGCAGGACGAGGCAAATGGCACGGGAACGGGGCCACTGCCCACCCAGAGTTAGGGGAGAAAGGCCAGATTGCTGCCGGCAGAGGGGCCGGGCCCAGAGGAGAAGCCCGGGGGTGGCAGGGTGCCACAGGAGCATGGCGGGTGAAGGCGGTGGGCAGAGGGAAACAGGCCTGTCTGTGGAGGGCCTCAAATGCCTGGCCACACAGACCCCCGTGGGCAGGCAGGAGGGCAGCGCTATTTTAAGAGGATGCATTTCAGAGCCCTGAAGTAGAGAAAGAACCCCACAAACGGGACCGGAGGGAGGGGGGCAGTGAAGAGGGTGCTACACCTTCCTGCGAGAGGAGGGAGAGGGGAACAAGACTAGTGCGGGCTGATGACATTCACTTTAACCTCTGATTAAAAATAACCCCTTGACAAATCTGTCTGTGAAGAAGTACAGCCAGAATGCGCTTTACAAGCAAGGATAGCAAGACTTCGTCTCAAGTACTTTGGACATGTTGTCAAGGGGGACCAGTCCCTGGAGAAGGACATCATGCTTGGTAAAGTAGAGGGTCAGCGAGAAAAAGGAAGACCCTCAACGAGATGGACTGACACAGTGGTTGCAACAATGGGGTCAGGCATGACAAGGATCGTGAGGATGGCGCAGGACCGGGCGGTGTTTTTCTATAGCACACGGGGTCACTATGAGCAGGAACCCACCGACAGAACCTACAACAACGACAGACTGGTGGAAAGCAGACGACACAACGAAGGCAGGGCTGGGACAAACCCCCAACTCCCCACTCTTGGTCCAGCGCCTTTCTCCTTCCACACAACCAACCACTTCTGAGCTCCCTGCCCGGTACCAGGAACACACTTTCCACAAGGAAGGTAGCCGGTCACACGGCCAATCACCAGAGCACCCCAATCTTCCAACTGAAGAAATTGCACCTCACCCACCCAGGGGCACGGACGAGGAGTTGGCACAGGCTGGGGGCACGACCCGCAGCCACTCAGCACAAAGGGTGCTGACAGGCTTGGCCAAGCAGCCCCCCAGCACAAGGGGCGGGGAGGACAGTGGCCCCAAGACAGACAGCCCCAGCGACGATGCTGTCAGTGAGCCCAGGGCAGAGGCAGACGTGCCAGCACCCTCCCATCACTCCCAGGAGCCCAGCAGCAGGGGGTGAACAGGGTCAGGTTCCATCCCTCTTGGACAAATGTGCTGCTCTGACTACGTGGTGCGTGTCCTTCGTGTGTGAGTGTGCACTGGCATGCACACACGGGGGCACAAGCAGACATTCTGAGGACAGAAAGAACGGCGAAGACACCCTGGACATCACTCAACAGGTGTCTGTGAGAGGTGACAAGCCTCGCAATTTGGGAACTACCGTACGATTACTGTAGCTGACGGCAAACAAACATTACTGTCACCAGAACCCAAGGTTTCTAACATAAAAAAGAGAGATACAACATAAAACGGAAGAAACCAACCCAATCCCCTGTAGCGTTCAACTGGTAATACTGCGGCAAACTCATAACGGTGTGTGTGCGTGCACCCCGGCCAGCTGTCCACTGAATAAGCCTGTAGGCCACGCCACAGCCCTCCCCTTCCCCAGGGGCACACCCAGATCCCACGTCTTGGTTTCTGGAAAACATTTCCCACCCCAGGAATCAGGGCCCTTTGGAAAAATGGCTGCTTCCAGGGCTGGGGCAGGGAGGGGACCAGGTGGGCCTGGGACAGCCTGATGGGTCAGAACACAAAAGTGTTCCAAGAAGGGTGGGGACGCGTTCAAAGGAAACGGGCACCACCTCAAAGGGGCTCTCACCGGCTAAATGTGGGACAGTGCACACCACAGGAATAATGAGGCCTGCAACTGGCTGTGAAACATTCAATAAATAAAAATCCACGAGTCCGCAGTGAGAGAGAGAGAGAGGAGGAAGAGGACGGAGGGAGGGCCCGGCCGGCTTCTCCTTACGGAAGAGTGCCAACTAACCGCGTCTCCCTCCTCGCGTGCCTGCTTTCACCTCTTCGGGTGTCAGCTCAAATGTCATCTTCTCAAGAGGCCTCCTGGAACCCCTTACTGAACGGCTCTCCCCTCCATGGGCCCTCACTGCCTCCAGGGCCACTCGGTGAGCTCAGACCCTCTGGCATTGAAGCGTGCCCCTGATACTTCATGTCTCCACCGTTCATGCCAACTGCCTGTGGGCACCAGAAGGGCCATCCCAGGGCAGAGCTGGGCAGCATGAGGGAAGAGATGCGAGTGGCCCAGCCTCTGGGCTCCCTGTGCCCTGCAGAGGCCTCGCAGACAGAGGCCTTGCAGACAGAGCGGCGGGCCGGGTGGCATTAGGGACCCACGGTCTGTGGCTCACAGGCAGCTCTGGCCACGCCTGTGCTAATTTTACTGCCTGAGCTCACCGCTGCCCACGGGCCCAGGGCCAGGCATCTGACTCCCCAGGGCACCTGGCCCTGCTGGTCTCTCCACGGGCTAACGACAAGCCCCAGCAGGACAGAGCAGGGCTGGGAACGCTGGGGTGCGGGCAACCTGGGGAGGCCAGGCCCACGAAGGTTGGAGGGAAGGGGCTCCACCCCGGCTGGAAGTCCCCTGCCCCAGGCAGCCGGAAAGTGGGCAGCAGTGTCCTCCTGCTTCCCGGCTCAGGACTGCTTCTGCTGGAGGAACGCACACCTGCGTGGGCCTCCAAACTGCTCCGTTAACTGGCCGCCACCGCCCAACACAGCAGCAACGGCCAATAAAAAGACGGGGTGCTTAACTACACCACCACCTCCCCAGGGCCAGGCACTAGACAACTGCAGGGAGGAGGGGGACTCACATCCCCACACAGGCAGCTGTCCGCTCTGAGGTGCCCGCAAAGGAAACCTCCAAAGGAGAGGGAAGCAGAGGCAGCAGCGGGACCGTGGCCGTCCACGCGGGACGTGTGGTTCCGTTCAAACATGGCAGCAATCCAAACCGGGCCCGGACTCCAGCCCCGGCGGCCTTTTGTTTCTCTCTGAGCTCTCACGTCTTCTTTCCTAGTTTCCACTGTTCCTGCTTTCGTGTCCACAGGCACCGTCCTCTGGGCTGGGCTGCACACCGATGGGTGTGCCCGGCCACGAGAAACCCTGTGTACGAGGAAAGGCAAACACAAGGCAGAGAATGACAAGGCGTTTCTGCCAGGACAGACACGAGAGGCACACACCACCTTCTCTGCAGAGATGTCTGACACCGGAAGGAGAACAGACCAAGATCCACCGCCGTCGAGAAACCAGAACGCCTCCCTGAGAGCCGCTGCCAACACTCACTGACCCAACACGAGTGGTGGGGGGCCAGCGGAGGCCCATTCGAGGAGCCTGCCCCCGTGCAGAGGCCGAGACAAAAGCAACGCTACCGCATAAGCAGCCTCACTCACGTGCCCACAGCACATCCACGGGGACAGAGAGGTGGGGTGGCCGTTGGTAGGTTTCTTCTGCAGAGTCAATTTAAGAGACGCGGGCGTCCCCATGGGTCTCCAACACCTACCCACCTTCCCAAACCAGACAACGGCAGAAAGAGAGGTGGTCTTACATACAGCCGGCAACAGCCTCATCAGGCCACCGCGGCCCCACAATCCACACCATCACCAGGGCTGGCTGTGCGACACCGGTCGGCGGGCACCTGTGATCCTTCCCCGGCACTTGTGAAAAAGAGCTAAGGCCAGCTCGCCAGTGCTCTGGCTTTTCCAGAAGACGACAACCCCCAAGTCTGGGGAAGAGGCTTGGGGAGCAAGAAGGTGAGAGTCCCAGGACAGTGAGGAGGAGGAGCCGCTCACAGGCTCCTGGTGAGTGTGGGCTGGGGGACCCAGAGTCGGCAACATCACACACACGCACACAGCGGACCTCAGCGGCTGACCAGAGGCCTCCTCCAGCAGAGCTGCTGTTCTCCCAACAGCGCAACCTGAAGGACCCTGGCGAGGGCATGTGAGGCACAGGGTTGCTGAGGGTGTCCAAGGGCACAGGGCTCCCCTAAAAGGGCCCCGAGGCTGCTGTACTCTTTAACAGGACTCAGCAGAGCGGCATCCCGCAAACACCTCGTCCCAAACCATGGCCCACGAGGAGCCCTGCAGGAGGGCAGTGCTCAGAGGGCTGCTTCTAGAGACGTCCCACAATCAGTGCAGGGGCTGCCAGCAGGGAGGGCTGGGCTGAGAGGCTGAGAGGTCTCTGTGCCTTGGCCCACGCCGATCCTTCCTCCTGGGCCACCTTCTCCTCCAGTAAAATCCTTCCAGCCTCGACTGAGCTGCCCACTCCAGGTTGCCTTCCCCCACCCCGGCACCCAGGCACCCACCGACTCTGCTGATGCCCACTGCCCTTAGCCATGCCTCCTTCTCAGGCCCAGGAACCCGCTGAAAGCAGGAAGTGCGTTTTGTTGATCTGGGAGTCCCCAGCCCGGAGCACAGAGACCAGAACTCACAGCAGGGTTGTCGAGGTCCCCGCGGCTGAGCTCAGCAGCTTCCTCCCCAGAAGACCGGTCACTGCAGCCCTATTCACAATTGTCAAAGGTGAAACAGCCCAAACATCTATCAATCGGTGAGTGATAAACACAACGAAAACCCACTGCCGTCAAGTCGATTCCGACTCATAGTGACCCTACAAGACAGAGGAGAACTGCCCCACAGGGTTTCCGAGGAGCGCCTGGTGGATTCGAACTGCCGCTCTTTTGGTAAGCACCCTAGCTCGCCATAGCTCTTAACTACAGCACCATCAGGGTTTCCCTAAGCATGATGGGGTCCATCCATACAATGGGGTATCTTGTGGTAATAAAAAACACCAAACTATCATCGACATACGCAACAACAGGAAGGACCTAAAAACCTGCTCAGTGAAGGCAGCCGGCCACAAAGGACCACCTACCGCGTGAGTCCACTTACACAAAGGTCCAGCGTGCAAACGGACATGACATGAGGTTTCCTTGGGGCGGGGAGGCGGGGGGTGGGGGGGCAAGGTTCTAAAATCAGACTGAGGTGATGCTTACACAGCTCTATAATTTTGCTCAATCTCACTGAATTACATAGTTAAAACAAGTAAACTTCAACAAAAGGAAAAAAATAGGTAAACTGGACTTCCATCAAAATTAAAAACTTTTGTGCATCAAAGGCCTCTACCAAGAAAATGACAAGCCAACCTGCAGAATAGGAAAAATATTTGGTAGCCTTATACACGATACGGGTTTACTATCCAGAATATACAAAGAGCTCCTACAACTCAACAACAAAAAGACAAACCACCCACTTTAACCCTTTCGTAAACCAATTATTTTCTGCTTTGAATTTTTTGTTGATACCACGTATTTTCATTAATGGAAGCACGCTGAATCACTGAGTGTGTCTGAATTTTTGGTAGTTAGTATGGATTTTTTTTTTCTTGCTCCCTCCCACAAGCCTATCCTAAGTGCTTAGTGGTACATATGAAGTACCACTAAGTACACCCAAGTCTCCAACAGGCTCTATTGGTACATATGTGTAACAAACAAAAATTTTCAAAATTTCTATATCTCCTACCAAAACTTCGACACCTCACACAATACCCTGTAAAAACAGTAATCTGCAGCACACGCCCGTTTTTTGAGTGGCAAACAGCCGTCAAGGCTCCTTCCTTGCGGCAGCCCACACTATCACTGATGCAGCAGTTTCCCAATAAATCTTCAGAGGCAGAAAAAGTCCTTGGACCCTAGAGGTATCCACGAGCAGGAAAGGGTTAAAAATGAGCAAAGGAAATGAACAGACATTTTTCCAAAGAATATATACAAATGGCCATCAAGCACATGAAAAGATGCTCAATGTCACCAGTCATGAGGGAGATGCAAATCAAAACCACAATCAGATACCACTTCACACCCACTCTCAAACCAAACCAAACTCTTTGCCGTGCGGATTCCGACTCACAGCGACCCTGCAGTACAGAGCAGAGCTACCCCCTAGGGTTCCCAAGCAGCAGCTGGTGGATTCAACTGCCGACCTTCTGGTTAGCAGTCACCTCTCAACTACTATACCACAAAGGTCCCATTTGCACCCACCAGGGTGGTTATAAGAAAAAAGACAAATAATAACAAGGGTTGGAGAGGATACAGAGAAATTGGGACCCTCATCCATTGCTGTTGAGAATGTAAAATAGTGCAGCCCCCGCTGCGATTCCTCAAGAAGTTACCAACAGAATCAACATATGAACCAGCAATTCCACTCCTAGGTATATACCGAAAAGACTTGAAAGCAGGGACACAAACAGATACTTACACTAGAATGTTCACTGTAACTTTATACCCAAGAGCCAAAAAGTGTAAGCAACCAAGTGTCCATCAGCAGATGATGGACAAACAGAATGCGGTGAATCCACACAATGGAACATTCCTTATCCATAAAGAGAAATACAGTTCCAGTACACGCTACGACACGCGTGAGCCTTGAACACGTGAGGCTGAGTGAAATTAAAAAAAAAAAAAACCAAACCCACTGCTGTCCCGTCAATTCTGACTCATAGCGACCCTACAGGACAGAGTAGAGCTGCCCCATAGGGTTTCTAAGGAGTGGCTGGTGGATTCCAACTGCGGCCCTTTTGGTTAGCAGCCATAGCTCTTAACTACTGCACCACCAGGGCTCCGAGTGAAATAAATCACAAAAGGACACGTATTGTACGACCCCAGTTAAACGAAATCTCTGGAATAGGCAAATGCACCACGGCAGAAAGGAGTCTAGTGGTTACCAGGGACCGAGGCGGGGGAACGGGGAGTTTTTGCTTAAAGCGCACCGAGCTTCTGTTTGGGGGGTGAAAATCTGTAGAGGCAGACAGTGGTGAAGGTTACACAACACGGTGGATGTAATTACTGTCACTGAAGTGTACACTCACAATCGTTAAGATAGTGAATTTTTTTTTGGTAATTATTTTTTACAACAATAAAATTAAAAATAAACAAAGGAAGTAAATGTTGTGGTATACAAATTGCTACTCCTTGGAAACCCGCCCGGTAGGGCAGTTCTACCCTGTCCTACGGGGTCGCTATGAGTTGGAATTGAGTTAGGTCTAGGAGTCCTCCTAATAAGGTTCAGAAACACCCTCCCCTGAGGCCAAGTAAGAGGAAAAATAAATTCATTACCCCCGGCAAACAGGTTTCACCTGCTTCTCCTGAGTGGAAGATGCCTGCAGGCAGCCTGGAGCCCTGTGCCCCTGAGCAGGGCCGTCAGCTGCTGAGGGAGCAGGCCTCTCGCTCATGAGCACCGTCTTTACCTGAGCTCACCTGAACCCAGATCTCGACTCCTCCCCACCCCACCTGGTCTGCTGCTGTGGGAGGAAAAGGAAAGCCATGATGTCAGGGGCCAGGCAGCCAGGAGGAGCAGCCAGCGGGGCACGGCAGGGTGCCTGCACACCAGGTGCCTGCAGACAGGGTGCAGGCTGCAGTTCCCCACAAACTCACCTGCGCCCTGTCCTGCCCCACCAGGGAGGCCATGCTCCCATCAGTCAGGGTGGGAGGGAGTATAGCGCCTCTCCTGCCCTCCCAGGTGGCTCCAGGCGCCCAGGGCCGCCACGCCCTGCATCTCGATTCCATTGACTACACCTGTGGCTGCCAGGCCACGGAGCGGCCACTCTCGTCTACACCAGCAAATAGGGCCGAGCAGGCTCTGGGTCTCCCCAGGCCACACACGTGGGATCTAGCGGCCGTGCAGGTTCTCTTGCACTTACTGACTTCCCAGTGGCCATGGGGCCACCCTGTCAGCAGCTGAGCAGCGTCGCAGGAGCCAAGGACTGAAGAGGCTGACCACATCCGAAAGAAGTGGTGACCCTTTTCAAGTTAGAAACTGCCCTTCGGTTGCACAGCTTGAAGAGGTGACCAACGTTACTGAATTGTACGTGTAGCACGGTTGAATTGGTCAATGATTTGCTGTGTATATTTTCACAGCAATAAAAAAATAATAAATGAATAAAAAAAACTGCTGTTTGTAAGAATAGGGAACAACCACGCGCCCACTTCAATGGCAAGCTCAAAGCCATGCCAGGAAGAGAACGTGCGGTGACAGAGAAGAGGCGAGGTGCACATTGCACAACCCTTCTCCAAAAGTCCCAGCAAACCCACAGCCAAGTCCCGACAGGCCGCGCTCGACACCGGCTTCCTGTCGGCCTCCCTTTCCTCAGAAGCAGGCGGCAGCTGGAGATAAGGCTGAGGCGTTACTCAGTGCGCCCTAGGGTGTTGCCCTCAGTGAAGGCGAAGACACGGCTCTGCTAACCAGTGACCAGAGGGGATGCGGCGAGCACCGTGGCGGCACAGCCAAGTGCAGGCTGCCGTTTACCGAGGTGCGCCAATGCCAAGAAACCCCTCCTTAAAACAAAATACACCTTTAAAGCAGAACTGCACTCCAAACCACCTGGTTAACAACAAATGTTGGAATTAATAAAAATATCAAGAAATAATCAAAGAACACCACGGTGCCCCTACTCTGCCAGCCGGAGCCCGGGGCAAGGATCAACGGCCGGCCCCAGCACGCAGGAGCCGGCGTCCTGGCACACTGCCGAGCCTCCCCAGGGGAGGGGCCGGCTCGGAGAGAAGTCAGCCAGGGTGGGAGGTCAGATTAAAGAGCTGGGGGGTCTCTCGGCGTCCTCACATTTTAGAGGAGACTGTCGATAAACCGGTGAAAGGAGCGGACACGCGGAGGCCCGGGAGGAGGGCCCGAGAAGCACCACGCCTCCGAGCTCTCACATGCTGGGCCTCCCTCTTGGAAGCAAGACATGGAAGGAGAGCAGGCCTCGACAACCGAGAGGGACCCTTTCCAAAAAGGAGGGGTTCACCCTGCAGGAAAGTCAGGGAACTCATGATCCAGAATGTCCACTATGAAATCCGCTAGATTTAAAAACACACACACACAAGGATAACTCAACACCAACCCAATCCCTCTTGTCAAATCTCTTTTGGAGCCGCACGTCCATAGCCAGGCAGCGGCTACCGCGTCTCCCTTGCCAGGGTCCGCCAGAGCAGCAGCTCCAAGCCGCGTCCCTTTTGGCGCTCCGCAGCAGACTTCGACAGCCTTCCCAGGACCTGGACCCGGCCTCCTCCACCTGGCACCCCAAGATGAGGGCTCCTGCTGACCTGGTTACAAACCAGCCACCGTAAGCCTGACTTTAGCTAACTGCTGGGTCACAGTGGCGCCTGGAAGCACGACGTCAGAGAAGAGGCAAGGTGCACATTGCAAAACCGTTCTCCAGAAGTCCCACAGGCTGGACAGTGGTCGTTTTCCAGGCACCCTGGACCTGCTACTTATGCCAAGCGGCAGATGAGAGTCACACACACACCACCACCAGCTGCCTCCTCAGCAGCCCAGCCGATGAAGCCGGGCCTTCCCGGAGAAAGCCCTGTGAACTCAATGCACCGATGACAGTCTCCTTCCCTGAATCAGCCTCGCGGAAGCCTCCAACGAGGGCCGGCACATGGCAAGCAAGGAAGTGTCTCTGGCTTGGAAGAGCGAACACCGCTCCTTGCTTTTCAATTCAGGAGCTGCAGCTTTTAAAGGCCCCCTAACAGAGCATCTCTCCACACTAGCCAAACAAAAACCCATGGCCATCGGGCAACAGCTCCCCTGAACCCCTATCCCAAACCAGGTACCGTCGAGTCAGCTCTGACTCATGGTAACGTTATGTGTGCAGAGTACAACTGTGCTCCAGACGGTTTTCAATGGTAATTTTTCAGACGGAGATAGCCAGGCCTTCCTTCTGAGGTCCCTCTGGGTGGACTCAAACCTCCAACCTTCCTGTTAGCAGATGAGAGAAGAACTGCCCCCTACAGGGTTTTCTCGGCTGTAATCTTTACAGAAGCGGATCTTCAGTCCTTTCTTCTGTGCGGCCTGCTGGGCGGGTTTGAACCACTAACCTTTAGGTTAGCAGTCGAGCGCAAACCACTTCTGCCACCAGGAACCTTCCACACTACAGTAGCCAACATCTACCACAGGCCGGGCACTGTGCTGCGCATGTTCTGTATCAGCTCAGGTAACCCTTCCACAAGTCTACACCACAAGGACTGCAGTGTCCATTTTACAGAAGATAAAGGGGGACGGGGGAGGTCTAGAGAGGTGCAGTGAACACCCGAAGTCACACAGCTGAGAAGAGGCAGAGCTGGGATGGGAACCCAGGCCTTCAAGGCAGGCTGCCTCTTCAAGAATCGAGATCTGCCCCCATCCCTGAGTACGACGGCCCTCCTGCCCCAGGGCTGTCTCCTGGTCACCCACGGGCGCCCAGCCCTGCCGCACTCAGCACTTCTCTATGGCCGCTTTACTGGTCCCCTCCTGCTGCCTGTCCTCCCTAGCCTCCCCCTGCACTGGACTTCATGGCACCTGAGTCAAAGACGAGGTCACTGCCATCTCCTCGGCCATCTGAGAGCACCCACCAAATGTCAACTGTACGTCCACTCTCCCACCTCACTTTTAGGACCTCATGTCTAGACAAGCCTTTCCACTAGCCCAAAACCAACAGCAACAGCTCCCCCAGGCCTCCACCCCAAACCAGTTGCTGTTGCGTCAACCCTGATTCACGGCAAATCTGCGCGTGTTAGAGCAGAACTGTCCTCTATCGGGTTTTCAATGACTGATTTTTCAGAAGTAGATAGCCAGGCCTTTCTTCCCATGTCCCTCTAGGTGGACTCAAACCTCCAACCTTTCGCTTAGCAGACAAGCGCTTAACCATGTGCACTCCCAGGGACTGTGACCCCACCTCAAGCCTCTGGAACATGAGCCTGACTCCGAGGCGCACTATTAAAAAGCACAGCGACAGAAACAGATATTTAAGGACCAAATTCCTGGATGAAAAATGCTTGCTTTTCTTCTTCCTCAAGAGGAAAAAACTTAAAAAATCTCTTCCCCGAGAATAACTTTCTGCAGGCAATGTGACTTTCTACCTTGTTTCTCTGCAATCTCATTTCCACCGAGCTAAACACAAAAGCAGATGGGAGGGGAAGCCGGCCGGCTAAGTCGGAGCAGTTCCTTCCTACCCCACCCTCCCGGCTCCCAGCCCCACGGAGGCCGCGGTCGCGGAGATAACCGGCGCCCAGTGCACCCCGGGCCCCCAAAGACCCACCGCGGCAGCTCGCAGCCCCCACTTCCCCCGGCTCCCCACTCAAAACGAGCCCAGCTGATGTGTCAGAAAAGTTGGGTTGTTTTGCCTTTTTTTTTTTTAAGGGAAATATTCTCTCCTGGCGTTAAAGTTATTTATTCCAGAAACGAGTTCCTTGCAGCGACCAGTATGAAGAGCGCTCTCTCCGATCTCCCCAAGCCCACCCGACCCCCGGCGCCGGGGTCTCCTCGGCCTGACCCGGATGGTGCCCCGGCGTCCCCAGCGCCCTGACCTCGAGCCCGGGGCCAGTCCGGCCGCCAGGCGCCTCGGGCCCCCAGGGGCTCGCGCGGCACCCACGGCGGGACGCCGG
>NW_004444180.1:1575301-1591953 GCF_000243295.1 Trichechus manatus latirostris
CGGGGCGGCCGGAAGTAAACACTCGCTCGCACACTCCCACACGCGCCAGCCGCCCGCCGCCCCGGCCGCCGCCGGAAGTGACGTGACGCGCGCGGCCGCGTGGGAAATGTAGTCCCGGCGGCCCCTGCGGCGTCGCGTCCCGCGCCGTCCGATCCCGCGTACCGGCTCTCCACTCGCGGTCGCGGTCTTCCCTCCTGTTCTCGGTCTCCCCTCCTGTCCTCGGTCTCCCCTAGCGCCCCGGGCCTCCCTTAGAGCCCCCGCTCTCTCCTCGCGCCCCTCCCCTCGTATCCTCCGTCTCCCCTGGTGCCCGGTATCCCCTGCGCCTTGGGTCTCCCCTCGTGCTCCCTACCACCCCCGCTCCCCGTCTCCGCTCCGTTCCCCAGTTTCCTCTCGCGTCCTCGGTCTCCCCTGGTGCCCAGTCTCTCCTGCACTCCAGGGTCTTCCTTTGCGTCCCAGGTCTCTGCTCGCTCCCGGGGTCTCCTCTAGCCGCCCCCCACCCCCACCCCCCGGCTCTTCCCTCACGTGTTCGGTCTCCCTTGCGCTCCTGGGTCTGCCTTCGCACCCCGGGTCTCTCCTCACGCTCCTCCCCCGTCTCCCCTCGCGCCCCCGGTCTCCCCTCATGTCCTCAGTCTCCCCTAGTGCCCGGTCTCCCCTGCGCTCCGGGGTCTCCCCTCCCGCCCAGGTCTCTGCTCATACCCCTGGGTCTCCCCTCCCATCTGCGGCACGTCTTCCGAAGCCGTGCGCCTGTCTGTCCTGCTCACCACTCTGTCTCACAGCCGGGCCCGTGGCGGGCGCTTAGTGTCTACCTGTGTAACTACTGCATTCAGCCTTCCCCTACCCCAGAAGACGCTGTGAGGAACGTAGAACTGGATCGGACGAGGCTGGGCTGCCTGAGCCCCGGAGGCGGCCCTCCGTCCCCATGGCGGGTTCCCCGCCCGGCAGGAGGGTCCCAGCCTGTAGCACACCACCCAAGCGCCCCAGGATCGCGCGTCAGGAGTGAAGTGCCGTGGGGTCCTGCCCAGCCCTGCCCCACCCCAGGGGACAAAGACAGGTCCCCTGGTGCCTGGCTCATCCCACTTCGCAGCTTTCCTTTGGTGCACTCATCAAAACCTAACTGAGGTGTGTTTATGTAACTGTCTCTCCCTCTGGACTGTAAGCTCGCTGAGACCAGACACCTGTCTGTCGTCCTCACCGTTGTCTGCATGAGGAGACTGAGAAATGTGGGCCACTGCTGTGACCAGCTGTCACTAGGCCCAGGCTTCAAGAAAGCAGCAGTGCATACCACTCCCTCCTGCCCAGAGAAATGAACAGGACCTGCTACCTTCCAGGGAGAAGGCACGTCTTTAGACAGGGCCACAGGGAAGCAAGAGCAGGGCAGCCCAGCCTCTGCCCAGTGTGCGCTCCACCAGGCTGCAGGGGGCGCTGTACAGGGGCACATGGGCCCGGCAGAGCTGAAAGGGGCCTCAGAGCATGGACGGTTAGGAGAGTCTCCCAGGATCCTACAGTACACTATCCAGAAAACAGCTCTGGCCCTGGGCCCAGCTCCTCCACCCCATTGCTGGTCAGCTCCATAGACTGGGGAGTAGAATTCCCCGCAGTGCAGGGGCACAGGCAGGACATCAGACAGATGACCACCTCAGGCCAGCTAGACTGCACCAGGGCCCGCTTGGCTCATCCTCGGCCAGGGGGAAGCAGCTACTCCTCACATATCCAGAGGAGCCCCTCTGGCCTCATGACCCTGTCCCTTTCTCCTTTAGGTCCCCTCCTACCTACCCTGCCTTCTCTGTAGACCCAGGAGGCTTAAGTACCAGGCAGGGCTCGATGTTGCCATCAACAGAGACGTTTAAAGTGAAGGAATGTATTAATGGATATTGGGTAGCCCACAAATTCCAGGAGAACCAGGTTTCTGAGATCTGCACCCAATCACGGTGCTCTCCGTTCTGAGCCCTCCCGTGCCTTCCTGCAGCAAGATGAATCATTTTCACGTGGCCCTTCTTGCCATGGGCTTGTAACTATGCAAATAAGGTGCTTGTGGCCCACCAAGAGGATTGGACAGCTTGCTAATAATGCAGATGAGGTGCGTGGTATCCTTGTGGGGGTGAGACCATGCAAATAAGGTATATAGAACCCTAATGAGGGGATTGGTCACTTTTGCCATCCCGCTAGACTTAAAATGAGCCATCCCAGGGGTGGATGGGGGACCTGACTACCACCAAGAAGAAGAGATGGGAGCGGAGTACATCCTTTGGACCCAGGGTCCCTATGCTGAGAACCTCCTAGACCCAGGAGATAGAGAGCTGTAACACTGGAAACAGCAAGAAGCAGCGGCAGAGAACCAGCAGCAGCAGAATCAGGAGACCAGCAGGAAGCGGCGCAGTGGACTTCCTGACCCACAGAGCAAGAAAGCTGAGTGTCTTTGGGCAGGAGACTTGCTGGAGGAGTGAGGTGCCTCTGGGCACATTATCGGTGGAGTTAAAGAGCTTTGTAACACTTGCCCCAGTAGGGTAGAGGCCGAGCCGGCCCAAGAGGCCTGAGGGCCAGAGAGAGGCCTGCCTGCGGGCACGGCTGAGAAGAGGCTATCCTGATCAAAGAACTGTATCCTGAATAGTAGCCTGTTACTTCCCTAATAAACCTCATAACAATAAGTATGATTTGTGACTTTGTAGCCATTGCATTGAATTATTGAACCCAGAAGAGAAGTAGAGAGTGCCATGGGAGGGACAGCTGGTGTCAGAGTTGGTAAAAAAAAAAAAAAAAGCTGGTGGGTAGAGGTATGTCTAACCTCCACCTCATAGGAATCAGCTTTGGGCTGAATCTCTTCCCCCCTTGTGAAGTTGGATGAGGGGGTTGGATGATGCCACCACACCGTTTTCAGACTTTCTCTGCAGGAGAGGCCAGCAGGGGACACGTTCCAGCCCTAGCCTCCCTTGCAGCCAGAGGTGCCTCTTGTGGGCACCAGGCCTGCAGCACAGGAGCCATCTTGGGGCCATGACGGTGGAAGCCACTGACTAAAAACGAGGGAAAAGGCAGGAGGCACCTGGGACAAGGATGACTGTGCCAGCCCTGGGCTGCCTTCCTCCTGAGTTCTTGAAGCAGGAGGGATGCAGACCCACACCGGAATTTCTGCTTCTCACAGCTGAAGGCCTTCCTACCTGATACAGGCGCTACAGAGCTGGGATGGTGAAGAAGTCTCTGCTGTCACTGGGTACCAGTGCTAACCCTGGAAATGCTGCTGCTGGAAAAGGGAAAGTTGCTGCTGCTCCTGCCATCACTGGGTACCAGTGTGTCTTAGTCATCTGGTGCTGCTCTTACATAAATACCACAAGTGGGTGGCTTTAACAAAGAGAAGGTTACTCTCTCACGGTCCAGTAGGCAACAAGTCCAAACTCAGGGCGTCAGCTCCAGGGAAAGGCCTTTTCTCTCTGTCGGCTCTGGAGGAAGGTCCTTGTGATGCATCAGTCTTCCCTTGGTCTGGGAGCTTCTCTGCACGGGAACCTCAGGTCCAAAGGACACACTCTGCTCCCAGCACTGCTTTCTTGGTGGTATGAGGTTCCCATGTGTCTCTGCTCGCTTCTCTCTTTTATATCTCAAAAGAGATTGGCTTAAGACACTATCCAATCTTGTATACCTCATCAGTATAACTGCCACTAATCCATCTTATTACATCATAGTGATAGAGTTTACAACACATAAGGAAATCACATCCGATTACAGAATGAGACACAATCATACAATACAGGGAATCATGACCAAGCCACGTTGGCATATTTTGGGGGACACAGTTCAATCCACGACACAGTGCTAACCTTGGAAATGCTGCCACTGGAGAAAGGAGGCAGCTGCTGCCGGAATGGATCCTGTGCCGTCCTTCTTCCAGTTCAAAGTCTTGGGTGGGGGCTGCTAACCCGGAAGCCTAGGCCACTGCCCACATCCTGGCTGCCGGAGGGGCTGGCAACTTCCAGAGTGACAGGCAGATCTGGCCTCATATGGAGGGATTCACAGAAGGAAGTGCAGATGCTGAGAGAAGGGGGAGAACAGAAACTCCCCGCTAAAATCCACTCCATTTCGCTGCTTTACACTAACAAACACCGTTCTATGCTTTCTATCCGAACAAACCATTCTATATTAACAAACACCCTACCTATTAAAAAAAAAAAAAAAAGACTCAAGGGACATGTCAACTGGCCTAACACAGCGCATAAAAACAGCGTTCAACATCCTACTCTGGTGAGTAGCATCTGGGATCTTAAAAGCTTGCGAGCAGCCCTCTAAGATACTACTAGTGGTCTCTTCCTGTCCGGGGTAAAGGAGAGTGAAGAGAACCAAATACTCAAGGGAGCAATTAGTCCAAAGGACTAACGGACCGCATGCACCACAGCCTACACGACCCCGAGACCAGAAGAACTAGATGGTGCCCCGCTACCTCTGCTGACCGCTCTGACTGAGGTCACATTAGAGGGTCCTGGACAGAGCGGAAGAAAACTGTAGAACAACAAAATCAAATTCTTAAAAAAAGACCAGACTTACTGGCCTGCTAGAGACTGGAGGAACCTCCTAGACTACGGCCCTGGGACACCCCTCTGACTTGGAACTGCAGCCATTCCAGGAAACCACCTTCCAGCCAAACAATAGACAGGCCTATAAAATCAACATCAACATCCGAAAAGAAAGTGCTCCATAGGACAAACAATTACACAAACGCAAAAGGGCCACATTTGCCCAAAAGTAAAGATGAGAAGGCAGGAAGTGTTCAGAAAACCAGATGAAAGGCAACGGGGAAGCCGGGGTGGGCGCGGGGAGAGGGCTGACACAGTGTGGGACACTTTGCATACGATCCGTTGAATGAGAAGCTAATTCGTAAACTTGCACCTGAAACACAATAGAATATTTAAGAAAAAACAGAACCAAAAATAAAAAAGATGCTGCCTACCTTAACTCAACTGCCCGTTATATACTCAAAACCACGCTCAGCCCTCCCAGAGAAGGGCCAGCCCGAGTCTTATCAGCTACTGCCAGGGGCTGGAGATGCCCCTTCTTCCTTTATTGCTATCATACTGGTAGTCCTCCGATTTATGAGCCCTGGTGGTGAAGCGGCTAAGAGCTCAGCTGCTAACCGAAAGGTCAGCAGTTTGAATCTACCAGCTGCTCCCTGGAAACCCTACAGGGCAGTCCTGCTGTGTTCTATAGGGTCTCTACGAGTCTACTCCACAGCAATGGGTTTTTAGGTTTACTTTACTTTTGACGAACGGTACTTACGACCGTCTTTTTTTTTTTTTTTTGTACATCTTATTAATGCGCACTACATACAATGTTGCAGCTGATGTTATCATTCTCAGATGTAATGTTTCCAACCCCCAGAGGCAAATAAAGGTCAGATTTATAAATATACTGATAATAAAAGGCAATAATCATGAAAACTAAAAAAAAAAAAAAAAATAGTAGGTACTCAACTTACATGAGAGCGGACTTACCAAGGAGTAGTTGTTGGAACGGAGCCCCACTGTAAGTTGGGGATTACTGATTGTGAAGCTTGTGGGGAAAAATTGTAACCACCTGAGATAAACAGTTAAGAAAGAAGAGCAAAATTCGTTTTATACATAGTATCTCAGAAGGAGTCCCTGGGTGGTGCAAACGGTTAACGTGCTTGGCTGTTACCAAAAGGTTGGCGGTTCGAGTCCACCCAGAGACACCTCGGAAGAAAGGCTTGGTGATCTCCTTCTGAAAAAATCATCCGTTGAAAACCCTATTGTCTTAGTCATCTAGTGCTGCTATAACAGAAATACCACAAATGGAGGCTTTAACAAAGATAAATTTATTCTCTAACAGTCTAGTAGGCTACAAGTCCAAATTCAGGGCGTCAGCTCCAGGGGAAGGCTTTCTCTGTCAGCTCGGAGGAAGGTCCTTGTCATCAGTCTTCCCTTGGTCTGGGAGCTTCTCTGCGCAGGAACCTCAGGTCCAAAGGACACGCTCTGCTCCCAGCACTGCTTTCTTGGTGGTATGAGGTTCCCATGTCTCTCTGCTCACTTCTCTTTTTTATATCTCAAAAGAGATTGGCTTAAGACACTGTACAACCTTGTAGACCTCATCAGTATAACTGCTACTAATCCATCTTATTACATCCTAGTGATAGAGTTTACAACACATAAGGAAATCACATCCGATTACAAAATGGTACACAATCATGCAATACTGGGAATCATGACCCAGCCAAGTTGACAGATATTTTGGGGGGACACAATTCAATCCATGACACCTATGGAGGACAGTTCCACTCTGACACACACGGAATCGCCATCGGTCAGAACTAACTTGACACCAACTGGTTTAGGTTTCTGTTTTAGTCTCAGGAAGGAGGAACAATACGAATATATGCTAGGGTCTTCATTTCTACTGCTGGTCGCGTGGCCATGGGTGACGTTCATGACTTTCCTTCTCATTCCAGGTTTCATGTGGTCTTTAGCCAGCACCTCACTCAGCAGGTTGCATCTCTGTATGTGGTAAGGTGGCCCAACCCATCATTCCTGAGGAATCAGCCCTTGGTAATCCTGCCTGCACTGGGATGCAACCCCCAGGTCCCGTCTATACTCCTTCCTTCCCCCAATTGTTTTTGTTGTTGGGTGCCGTCAAGTCTGTTCCCACTCATAGCAACCCCAGGTACAACAGAACGAAACCCAGCCCGGTCCTGCGCCATCCTCACAATCGTTGCTGTGTATGAGCCCATTGTTGCAGCCACTGTGTCAATCCATCTCATTGAGGGTCTTCCTCTTTTCCAAAGACCCTCTGCTTTACCAAGCATGATGTCCTTCACTGGGAACTGGTCCCACCTGATAACATGTCCAGTGGGTACCAGCAATGCCAGGTCCCCTTGATAGTCTAGGGTTTGAGCACCAACTCTTCCAGGTACTTTAACACCCCTATGTCTCAGTTCCCTTAGGAGTACAGTGGGAATAATAATAGTACCAAACTTGTAAGATAGTCTTCATGAGGTCACAGGTGGAGATTGGAGATGGAGAAGCAGTGAGGTATAAATAGGTACATTGCATATTGGGAGTGTGATCCACGTGCTCATGCAATTTACCTGTGCTCAAGCTTGATCTCATATTCCCCTTAATCATGGGGTGCTTCTGGGCACACCCCACTTTATGGCTTAGTATCACCTGGCCCCTAATAGGCAGTTCAGATTGCAGGGCCCTGTGATCTCCTGTGGTCTTACGTACAGTCTGAGCTGGTGCCCAGTGACAAGCCAGAACAAGAATCATCATATATTTCTTACGAGAGGATGGCTTTGCTCCAAAACCCGGGGGCCCTCCTACCTAATTCTTCCGTAGCAGCTCATCACAATCTCCATGCAACAACGCACCCTGGATCTGTGATCAGTGCCAAGTGGCAGGACTGCTTGGGCTGCACCCTTGGCTAAACCTTGGCCTTGACCCGGGGCACGTTCGAAGCTGGTATACTTTGGATCTCTTGCTAATGAAATAAAAGCAGCACACTCAATGAGCACTGGTCAGAGGTTGTAAGTTATCCGCCTGTCTTAGGCTGGGTTCTCTAGAGAAGCGAAACCAGCAAAGCATATAAATATATAGAGAGATTTATATCAAGGAAATGGTTTCTGTGGTTGTAGAGGCTGGAAAGTCCCAAGTCAGTGGGTCAGGCTGGAGGCTTTCCTGATTCACGTAGCCACAGGGGCTGACAAACCCAAGATTGGCAGGTCAGACAGCAGGGCTCTGGCTCACGGGCTGTGAAGACTGATGAACCCCCAGCTCAGCAGGCAAGATGGCATGTAAACTGCTAGCTCAAGTCCCAAGAACAGGAGGTCAGATGAACAGGAGCCAGCTGCAGGATCCAGAGCGAGTAAAAGCACCTGAGCCTTGCCAGAAAGTCCACCTGTATTGGATGCAGGCCACACCCCCAAAGAATCTCCCCTTCAACTGACTGGCTGTTCACCTCAGATCCCATCATGGAAGTGATCACATCATCATACGGCTGCCCAATTACATCCCAACTGCCAAGCCACTGAGAATCATGGCCCAGCCAAGTTGGCACACAACCTTAACAATCACACCACCCAATTGTCTTAGTCATCTGGTGCTGTGCTAACAGAAATACCACAAGTGGATGGATTTAACAAAGAGAAATTTATTCTCTCAGTCCAGTAGGCTACAAGTCCAAATTCAGGGCGTCAGTTCCAAGGGAATGGTTTCTCTGTCAGCTCTGGAGGAAGGTCTGTGTCATCAATCTTCCCTTGGTCTGGGAGCATCTCAGGGCAGGGACATCAGGTCCAAAGGATGTGCTCTGCTCCCAGCACTGCTTTCTTGGTGGTATGAGGTTCCTATGTGTCTCTACCGGCTTCTCTCTTTTATATCTCAAATGAGATTGGATTAAGACACTATCTAATCTTTAAGTGTCATCGGTATAACCTCATCACAGTGGTAGAATTTACAACACATAAGGAGATCACATATAACCTCATCATAGTGATAGAGTTTACAACACATAAGGGAATCACATCAGATTACACAATCATACAATACAGGGAATCATGACCCAGCCAAGTTGACAGACACTTTTGGGGGACACAATTCAATCCATGACACCAATATCCATTTTATCTATTTTCTTATTCTTCAGTAATGAAACCCTTGACAATCTGATCATGAGAAACTTTATTACTAGCCTTTCAAGTTGGCAGGGTGGCCAATGAGATGTAAGCGGAAGTTGTTGACTGGGGCTGCCAAGAAGGCTATTTTGGCCTCCTTCCCCACCACCAACCTTCGCTCAGTCTCCTGCTTCCTGCCTGGAATAGGAAAATAATGGCAGGAGCTCTTGCAGTCATCTTGGGCCGGGAGGCATCTTTGAGGATACCAATGATGGCAGAGCAGAAAGATAGAAAGAATTAGGGTTCCTGCTGACACTCTGAACCACCACAGAAGTGCTGAGTGCCTTACCTCTGGACTTCCTTTAACTGAGAGAATTTTGATTCAGTCAGCACGTTGCTGTTGTCAACTGCCATCAAGTCAGCCCCTGACTCACGGTGACCGTGGGCAAAACAGAACGGAACACCGCCAGTCCCCCCCATCACCACGATCGCTTTCAAATCAGACTGCTGTGATCTGTAGGGTTTTCATTGGCTGTTTTTTTTTTGGAAGTAGATCACCAGACCTTTCTTTCTAATCCATCCGAGTCTGGAAGCTCTGCTGAAACCTGTTCAGCATCATAGAAACGCGCAAGCCTTCACTCACGGACGAGTGGTGGCCGCATTTGAGGTGCACTGGCTGGGAATTGAACCCAGGTCTCCCAAACGGAAGGCGATAATTCTACCTCTGAGCCACCACTGCCCAGCCCCCCGCATCTATGCCATCAAGTCACTTTCTACTTGTAGAGACCCCATGTTACAGAGTAGAATTGCTCCATAGGGTTTTCTTGGCTAAAATCTTTTATGGAAGCAGATAGCCAGGTCTTTCTCCTGTGGAGTAGTAACTGGGTGGGTTCGAACTGCCAACCTTTTAGTTAGCAACCGGGTGTTTAAGCGTTTGCACCACCAGAGCTTCTTCAATTTCTGTTATTTTAAACTAAAAGCAATTCCTAATTGATACACCTGTCGAAATGTACATCTTCTTCCTAATGGTAAGCGACTCAAGGTGTGACAACGTGTTTTTCACTTTGGAGGGGACATCTTAATGCTCCCAGGCCCCCAAACCCCAAAACCACCTGGGAAGCAAGTTCCTAAAATTTTATGGGATACATCTCTTTGGCAGATATAGGTCTTATTTTGATGTCTAGAGGTTCTCTACTTGCTGGGCTCCACAGTTCGTCAGCATGACATCTTCCATGTAACGGGATGGTGTAAGGCCTTGAGGCATGCTGAAACAATCAGAGTCTCTGTGGACTAGCTTCGGCGGAGAGCAGAAGAGTTGATATAACCCTCAGGCAAGATGGCGGAGATCTACTGCTAATCCTGCCAATGACAGCACGCTGCTTCCGGCGTTCTCTGTTGGGATGTTTGTCTATGTCAGCTTGACTGGGCCATGGGGCCTCGTGGTTTGGTCAAACACTAGTCTAGATGCTGCTGTGAAGGTGTTTTGTTGATGCGATTAGCATTAACTATCAATTGACTTTAAGTAAAGGAGATTACCTCCAATAATCTGTGTGTGCCTCATTGAGTCAGTTGAAGGCTTCAGTTTCACCGGAACCAAAAATCCGTTGCTGTTGGTTGAGTCGATTCTGACTCTTAGCAACCCAGGGAGACCGAGTAGAACTGCCCCCTTAGGGTTTCCAAGTCTGTAAATCTTTGCAGAAGCAGACTACCACATCTTTCTCCCAAGGAGTGGCTGGTAGGTTCAAACTGTCGACCTTTGGGTTAGCAGCCGAGCAGTTAACGGACTGCGCCACCAGAGCTCCTTTAGTTTTCCAAGGGAGAAGGAATTTGGCCTCAAGGCTGTAACATAGCCTGCCTGGGTGTGCAGCCTGCTGCCTGGCCTATGGATTTGAACTTGCCAGCCCCCACAGCTGCACATGCCAATTCCTGAAAATCGCTCTGTCTCTCTCTCTCTCTGGAGGGAGGATGGGAGAGAGACAGAGAAGCACGACTCCTACCTCTGTTTATTGGGATAGAGGGAAAAAGTGGTGGCCTGATTTACCACTAAGGATCCCACATGTGGAGGAGCAGCACAATGGGAGTCACCAAGTCTACACTCACAAGAACCCCCCGTCATTCCCAACAGTCCTATGTCTCCTGCACAAATCTGGGGGGAAAGCCGGAATGCAGCAGGAATGGTCAGCTCAGCTTCTTGCAGGTCTTTGATGGCGGCATTAACCTCTGTGCTGCTATCTCTGGAGAGCGAGTTTTGCTCTGGGCTTACTATTTTGGCAGGGAGGTGGAACTCGTCCATCCATTCGGCAAACAGGTATTGAGTGCCTGTTATGTACCAGGCACTTAGAAGGCGCTTGGAACAGTAATAAAACAGACAAAAATCGGCCTTCATGTAGCTTACAGACTGATGGGAGTAGACAATGAAAAAGGAAAACGTAAAACGCGTAGTATGTTAGAAAGTCATAAATACCGTGGAGAAAAATAAAACCACTAAGAGGGATAAGGGGTGCTGGGAATGGAGTGAGTTTCCATTTTAAATAATTTTGTTGTCGTTAGGTGCCGTCGAGTCGGTTCCGACTCGTAGCGACCCCGTGTACAACAGAACAAAACACTGCCCGGTCCTGCGCCATCCTCACAATCGTTGTTATGCTTGAGCCCATTGTTGCAGCCACTGGGTCCGTCCATCTCCTTGAGAGTCTTCCTCTTTTTCGCTGACCCTGTACTTTACCAGGCAGTAGACTGCCGGGTCCTTCTTCCTAGTCTGTCTTAGTCTGGAAGCTCAGCTGAAACCTGTCCGCCATGGGTGACCCTGCTGGTATCTGAATACCGGTGGCATAGCTTCCAGCATCCCAGGAACACGCAAGCCCCCACAGTACGACAAACGGACAGACACCTGGGGGTTAAATAATGTAGAAGAAGCAAAATTGTTTTTATTTGCAGACGACGTGATCATTTGCATAGAAAATCTCAAAGACTCTACAGAAAACCTACCAGAACCAGTGAGTTTAGCGAGATCATAGGACACAGATCAATACGCAAAACTCAATTGTTTTTCCTCTATATACTAGCAATGCATTTCTTCTCGTACTTTCAATTGGAAATAGAAGTTAACAAGAACACTATTTACAATAGCATCATAAAACATGAAATACTTAGGGATAAATACAACAAAATGTGTAAGATTTGCATGCTAAAAACTACAAAATATTGATGAGAGAAATTAAAGAATCTTCACCTTCCATGAGGTAGAACTGGGTTCGATTCCCAGCCAGTGCACCTCAAATGCAGCTATCACTTATCTGTCTGTGGAAGCTTGTGTGTTGCTGTGATGCTGAGCAGGTTTCAGCAGAGCTTTCAGACTAAGATAGACTAGGAAGAAAGGCCTGGCGATTGACTTCCAAAAATCAGCCACAGGTTCTAACTCACCAAAAAAAAAAAAAAAAAAAAGACGAGAGTTACTGGTCTGTCAGAGACTGGAGAAAACACTGAGAGTATGGCCCCCAGCCTCCCTTTTAACTCAGTACTGGAGCCACTCCTGAGGTTCACCCTTCAGCCAAAGATTCGACAGGCCCAGAAATGGATGCACCCGCCCAGGGGCAAGGACAAGAAGGCAGGAGGGATAGGAAAGCTGGCAACGGGGAACCCAAGGTCGAGAAGGGGAGTGTTGACATGTCATGGGGGTGGCAACCAATATCACAAAACAATGTGTGTATTAATTATTTAATGAGAAACTAATTTGCTCTGTAAACCCTCATCTAAGATACAATTGAAGAAAAGAAAGAAAGAACAAAATCAGCCACTGAAAATACTATGGATCACAAAGTTACGATTTGCAACTGATCACGGGGGTGGGCAGGACCAGGCAGCATTTCGTTCTGTCCAGCAGGGGTTCAAAACAGCAACGACAAGTTTCCCCGCCCCCAGCTCCTGTGTCTGCTGGGGGCAGGAGGGCAGGGAGGTGGGTTTGGGAGCAGCTGAGGGTGAGACGCCTGCGTGTCTCACCTGCAGAGATGATCTGCCGACAGTAGCGGCCTAGCCCCAGGCCAGTGTCTCCACATCTTCCGATTTTTCAAAAGAAGACGAAAACACAGACATGCATATGTAAGTCCTAACTTGCACGAGCAGCTGGTCGGCCAGGCCTGGCTGCAGCCTTCCTTCAGCATCAGCAACCCCCCCAGCATAAAGGAGCCCTGGGTGTACAGTGTTTAGCTGCTCGGCTGCTAACGGAAGATTGGTAGTTGGAACCCACCCAGCGACTCCGCAGGAGAAAGACCCGGCAATCTGCTCCTGTAAAGATTCCAAAAACCAATCCCATTGCCATCCGATCAATTCCGATTCATAGCGACCCTATAGGACAGGGTAGAACTGCCCCATTGGGTTTCTGTAATCTTTACAGAAGCAGATTGCCACATCTTTCTCCTGAGGAGCAGCTGGTGGCTTCGACCTGCCAACCTTTTGGTTAGCAGCCAAGTGCTTAACCACTGTGCCACCAAGGATCCTTCCTGTAAAGATTGTTTTTGTTGTTAGGTGCCACTGAATCGGTTCCGACTCATAGCGACTGTCTGTACAACAGAAAGAAACACTGCCTGGTCCTGCGCCATCCTCACAATCATTGCTATGTTTGAGCCCATTGTTGCAGCCACGGTGTCTGTCAATCCATCTCGTTGAGGGTCTTCCTCTTTTTCACTGACCCTCTGCCTTGCCAAGCATGATGTCCTTCTCCAGGGACTGGTCCCTCCTGATAACATGTTCTAAATACGTAAGATGAAGTCTCTCCATCCTTGCTTCCAAGGAGCACTCTTGCTCTACTTCTTCCAAGACAGACTTGTTAGTTCTTCTGGCAGTCCATGGTATATTCAATACTCTTCACCAACACCATAATTGAAAGGCATTAATTCGTCTTTCATCTTCCTTATTCATTGACTAGCTTTTGCATGCATATGAGGTGATTGAAAATATCATGGCTTAGGTCAGGAGCACCTTATTCCTTAGAGGGACATCTTTGCTTTTCAACGCTTTAAAGATGCAATATGCTGTTTGTCCATTCCAAAGAAAGGTGATCCAACAGAATGTGGAAATTATTGAATAATATCATTAATATCACACGCGAGTAAAATTTTGCTGAAGATAACTCAAAAATGGCTGCAGCAGTGCATCCACAGGGAACTGCCAGAAATTCAAGCTGGATTCAGAAGAGGACGTGGAATGAGTGACTATCATTGCTGATGTCAGACGGATCCTGGCTGAAAGCAGAGAATACCAGCAAGATGTTTACCTGTGTTCTATTGCCTATGCAAAGGCATTCAACTGTGTGAATCTTAATAAATTATGGATAACATTGCGAAGAATGGGAATTCCAGAACACTTAATTGTGCTCCTGAGGAGTCTGTACACAGATCAAGAGGCAGTTGCTGGAACAGAACAAGGGGTTACTGCATGGTTTAAAGGCAGGAAAGGTGTGCGTCAGGGTTGTATCCTTTCACCACATTTATTCACTCTGTATGCTGAGCAAATAATCTGAGAAGCTGGACTATATGAAGAAAAACTGGGCATCAGGATTGGAGGAAGACTCATTAACAACGTGTGATATGCAGATGACACAACCTTGCTTGCTGAAAGCGAAGAGGACTTGAAGCCCTTACTGACGAAGATGTAAGACCACAGCTGTAAATCCTACGGGCTAGGAAACCCTATGGGGCAGTCACTTGGGGTCTCTGTGAGTCGAAACCAACTCGATGGCACCTAACAACTGCAGAGAGCGTCTTTCTAACCTGTGATTCCGGGGAGAGGACAGACCGGGAGCCCAAGCAGGACTCCATGGAAAGGTGTTTTTGACCATAAGCGGGTCACCGGCAGGGAGCAAACCCACGGACGCACTCACTCTCCGGGATGTGGTGGCGCCCGAAGCTCCTCTCCGGCCTTGTCCTTGGCCTCCCCCTGGTCTCCCAACACCATTCCAGACCGCAGTCAGGGAGTGGGCATTGGAAGGGCAGTGTCTGCGCCCCTGATGCCTGCCTGCAGAAGGCACCCTCGCTGCAGCCCCAGGCCCCAGGCCCAGGACTGAGCTGACCTGAGCTCCTGGGCATTTCCACCCTCCACCCCCCAGAAGGCAGGAGCCAGTCTTGTCCCAGTCTCCCCGGGAGTCCTGCCCAGTGCAGTGGAGGAGAGAGAGAGTGATGGGGAAGGGGACTTCCCTCCCTCATCTTCCTCCACTCGGGGGAGGGGTGTCCAGGGAAAGGTGTGCTGCCCTTCCCTGCCAGGGTCCTTCGGTGAAGTGGAGGAGCTGGGTCCCAGGGGACATCCAGCAACTCCGGGAGGTGAGGTAGGTGATGCTGGGTTTCTCCAAGTATTACCAGGACCCTGGCGAGCTCTGGTGGGGTTAAGAGCTTGGCTGCTAACCAAAAGGGGGGCAGTTTGAATCCACCAACCACTCCTTGGAAACCCTATGGGGCAGTTCTACCTTGTCCTATAGGGTAGTTATGAGTCGGAATCGACTCCATGGCAATGGGTTTGCTTTAGTTTGGTTTTGGCGAGCCCAGGTGCCAACTCTCGGTGAAACTGTCCAGCTCCACTGTCCACCCCATGCACGCTTACCTTCTGTGAATCCTCAGAGCAGCCTTGCAAGGGGGACGCTATCTGCCAACCTGAGGCTGGGGCTGGGGGCCACCTGACAGGGTGGGGCAGGTGAATGCAGGAGGGCAGAGTCTCTGCCCCCTGAGGGAGAGTTCAGGGCAGGCAGTGGCTCAACCACGTAGACCTTCTGAGAGTGCCTCCTGAGGACCACCTCATGGGATCACCTGCAGGCCACACCCCAGAAGGAAGAGGTCACCCACACTCTGGGTTTGGAATTGCCCCCTTGGTCTGCGCCCACCACCCCTCTGCAGTGGAGAAACCTCCACCCCTCTCTCCCCCTAAGGGCCCTTTCTCAGGCACTGACCTAACCCAACCACTCCCATCACCCTGAGGCCAGAGTCCAAGCTGCCCAGTTGAGGACCAGCCTTGCCCCTCCCCAGCTTCTACCCACTCTGCGTCGTACTCTGGTCCAGGGTGGATGCCTGGCCACCCATTAACTCTGGGTGGCCTTTGCACGTGCCGCTCCTGCTAACTGGGATACCTTTCTTCCTGGAGAGCTCCTGCTCATCCCTCAAGGCCTCTCTGAAATGCCCCTTCCTCCAGGGGGCCTTTCTGCGCTCCCTTCCTCCAGGTAGCACGCCCCTTGCACAGGAATCACTGAGCTCACGGTGGTGGCATGCCTCGTGGCTTGGGGTTTATCTTCCACTGCTCTGTGGGCTCCTGGGGGTCTGTCTTGTGTGGACCCCCAGAGCCAGGAGTCTGGCTGCAAGGCTGGGTGGGGCCCCGGGATCTGCATTTTCAGATGCTCTTTCGGTGGTCTGGAGCATTCCTGGAACAGACAGTTCCTAAGAGCGTTTCCTGGCCCAGCTCACACCTGCTCTGGGGTGTGGAAGCCCTGAGAACGTCATCTGGGATACCCTCTGCAGGCCCCCCACCCCCACCCCACCAGCCTGGGTTCCCAGGGCTGGCTGCCTGAGTGTGGCGGGGGGATAGTTCCCTAGGGGCTTCTGGCTGGTGGTCCCACGGTCGGCGGCCTCCCTCCGTCGGCTGGTACCCTAGCACGGACTTGCAGTGCCTGGCCCTGTCTTGGCAGTTGGGAGCAGAGACAGACCCCCAACAGGCTGGGACAAGTGCACACTTCCGTGCAGAAATGCAGGGCCGGGCAGGGGAGGGGGTCTGAGGTAGGCCCAGCACTGGGGCTGGGCGAGGCCGCTGAGGAGCTGGCGGGCCCAGACAGACAGGGGAGGGGCGCCTTGAAGGAAGCGGAAGGGGCCCACAGACCGGAGGGGGGCGGTTTGTAGGCCCATCAGCGCAGGTGGGTGGGAGCAGCGGTGGACTGAGGCTCCGGACTGGCAGGCCGGAAGTTGGTGGCGCTGGCCAGCAGGGAGGTGCAGAGGTGGTGTGGTGTGATATTTTTGGGGTGTGTGAGGGGCTAAGAGTCCAGAACGATGGCCAGGTTTATAGCTACCGGAGAAGCAGGCGTTGG
>NW_004444180.1:1592661-1598572 GCF_000243295.1 Trichechus manatus latirostris
GCCCCGGAGCCTGTGCGCGGCGCTCGGAGGCGGCGGCGCTTTGAAGATGAAGGGCGCCGGCGGCGGGCTGGATGTCCGGGACGTGGGCGCCGCCTTTCCGCGTGAGGTCATCGCGGGCGGCACCCACCGCGCCCGGCCCTGCGGCCTCGGGGCCTGGAGCTGTCCCTGGCTGCCCACGCGTATGTCTGCGCGGGGACGGGCTCCGCGGATCTGGGCTACCGGAGAGCAATGACCCCCCAGAGCGGGAGTGATGAACACACACACACAGACACCACACACACACACACACACACACACACACACACACACACAGACACACAGACACACACACACACACGACTGACGTCATCGCCCAGCCCAGGCGGCCCCTGCCCCCTCTGGGTCCTTGGCCTAGCTGGAGGCGCCAGAGGCAGCCAGCTACCTGTCCGGAAAGGTGAGGGCCTCATGAGTTTCCTCCTCCATCTGCCCTACTGCCCTAAATCCCGCCCTCCCGGAGTTGCTGGCTGGGGTGGCTCATGGGAAGGGCCTCATCAGCCTGGGCGCGCGCCATCCACTTATTCTTCACTAGCCCTAATGCCAGCTGCCCAGCCGCCAGCCTGCTGGCTCCCCTCCTCGCTGGTGGCCCACCAGTGGAGATGCAGAGATGGGCTGGCAGCCTGGCACCTGGATGGGAGACCTCAGAGACGGTTGGCGTCTGGGGCAGCCCAAACTGAAGTCATTGCCTGGCTGAGGGACTCAGGGAGGAGGCGCTGGGTCCTCCCTTTGATTCTGGGTCCCCAGTGTGTGGGGTTCTCTGTCCGCAGGAGCCCTCAGAGCCGCCTGCCTGTGGTCGTCTAGGCTGGGCATAGGTCCAAAGACCCTCTGCGAGAGAGAACAGCCAGGGAGAGGAAGTGGGGGCTCCCCGCCTCCTAGGCTGGATCTAGGGGGTCCTCATCACCCCAGTGAGCCCTGGCGGGTCCGTAACCTCTCTGATCCTGGCTGCTGCACCTGACCTGGGGAGGTTCAGGTGAGGTGCTGCAGGTAAAGCTCAAGAGCAGAGACGCCGAACAGCCTGGTTCCCTGTGACCCCGCATCCCTGTGCATGTGTGCGTGAGGGAAGTTGAATGGGTCTCCTTGGGCCCACGGCTTGGCTGGGGGTGGGGAGGGGAGAAGAGGAGAGGTGAGAATCTTCTTCTCCAGGTCCTGGGAGGGGTCGGGAGGAAGGCTGCAGACATCAGGAGCCTAGGCAGAGAGAGCTGTAGGGGCAGGTCACTATCCCCCACCCCTCACCCCACAGCCGGGTGGCTCTCAGGCTCTGCACCCTGCCTCCCCAGTTCTTGACCTCACCCTGCCTCCCTAACTGTTTATGGGTGGAAACACCCACTGAACTGGGGCAGGGTGGGGCAGTGCCCTAGGATGGGTCTTTGTTTTGCTGCTCTGGCATCATACGCTGGCTCAGGCCAGATCTCCTTTGGACCCGCTCTGGGATTCGCCCCCTCTGTCCCCTCTTTCGCCCTTCCCCCCAGTTCTATTCCAGGCTCTCCTTGGCTATTTATATCTGCGACTGCCAATTGCATAAGGCCTAGTCTGGCTTCTCCTGGCCCTGGTGCCAACAGTGCCATCACCCTGTCCCAGTCACCTTACCCCCCTCCTTGGCACTGGCTCCAGGTATAGACTCTAGGGGAGTGCCCCACTGGTGTGTTCAGCTGGGGGCGTCCTGGCCAGGTACCTCGGTGCCAGAGAGGGACTGTAGGAGCTCAGGTGCTGGGTCGGGGTGGACGGGAGGTATAAGGGGCAGCCCCACCTTCTACTCCTAGAATTTCCCCTCACTGTGCTACCCCCCCACCCCCAACAAAGGCCTTAGCTGCTCTAGTTCCCATCCCGAGTGAGGTTTGCTGGAGGACAGAGAGACGCCTCTGGGCTATGCAGTGGCTGCAGCGGAACCTGGCAAAGCCTCTTCACCATCCAGCCCAGAATGGAGGCCTCTCTCTGGCCTCATCCTCTCCTCCCCTTCCTGAGGGTCTCCCCTTCCCCAGCCTTCTCACCCAACTCCAGTTCAGCTCCTTCCCTCCCTAAGACCATCCCCATCACCCCCAGCCTCTGCCCCCAGCCCTCCCCCGAAGTCTGCCAGGACGGGACATTTGAAGGCTCCCAACGCAGCAGACAAGCCCTTGCCCAGGCTTTGGCGGGCTGCAGGGAGCTCACCTGGGCACCGCCTAGTTTTCGGCAAAGGCCTGTGCCTGACATAACCCCGCTCTGTGGCCTGTGTGAGTGGTGGCAGTGGGGGGCCCATCTCAGCCTCATTCCCACCATGAGCCTGCAGGGAGGGTGATGGAGAGCAGCTCTGCGTCCCTTCCTGCCCCTGAGCCCCTCCTGCCTTCATGAAGCCATCACCCATCATCAGAGCCTGGCAGCCACACCTTCGTACATAACCCCACATATGGTGACTGCCCCCCCACCCCCAACAACACTGGTGCCTGGAGCCAGCACTGGGACCCGGGTCTGGTTTCCTTGTTTAGAGCCCAAAATGGATGAATCTTCTCAGAAGGTTGGCTCTGGTGAGCCCACGCTGACCTAGAGGGATGTCTGCATTTTCCCAACTGTTCTGACCGGCTACTTAGGGCCCCCACTGCGGAGCTCTGCAGGGAATCAGCCCCACTTACCTGCCTGTCTGTCCAGGGCCCAGCCCCTGCCGCTTTCTGGGAGAACGGGATACAAACTGCCTCTGTCCATTTGTCTTAGTCATCTGGTGCTGCTGTCACAGAAACACCACAAGTGGATGGTTTTAACAAAGAGAAAATTATTCTCTTACGGTCCAGTAGGCTCCAAGTCCAAATTCAGGGCGTCAGCTCTAGGAGAAGGCCCTCTCTCTCTGTCGGCTCTGCAGGAGGGTCCTTGTGATGCATCAGTGTTCCCTTGGTCTGGAAGCATCTCAGCGCAGGAACCTCAGGTCCAAAGGACGTGCTCTGCTCCCAGCACTGCTTTCTTGGTGGTGTGAGGTTCCCATGTGTCTCTGGCTGCCTCTCTCTTCTATATCTCAAAAGAGGCTGGATTAAGACACCATCCAATCTTGTAGACCTCATCAGTATAAGTGCTGCTAATCCATCTTATTAGATCATAGTGATTGAATTTACAACACATAAGGAAATCACATCCGATTACAAAATGGTACACAATCATGCAATGCTGGGAATCATGACCCAGCCAAGCTGACAGATATGTTTGGGGGACACAGTTCAGTCCATGACACCATTCTTCAGACTCTTCAATGGCTCCGTGCTTTCTTGATGCCCGAGGGCCCCTCCCCTGCAGATAACTTTTCTGCAGAACAGATGGAACTCCCCCATCCCACCTGCCTTTTGGAGCCATCCAGACCGGCTCCACTGTTCCCACTGGACCTTGCCTTGGGCGTCCTGGCCAGCTGAGGAGGCCAGCTTCCACACTGCCCCTCAGCTGTGCTCATTCCTGCCTCTGGCCTTGCTTTTACTCTGTCGTCCCTTCCTGCACTCGCCTAGGCTTCTCCAAAGACAACCCAGCCTTCAAATGCCAATGGAAGTTCTCCCTCCTCACAGAAGCCTGCCTGCTTTGCTCTGCCCTGAGCTCCTTCAGTTCTGGGCTTCAGAAGTGCCTTCACAAATCCATGCACAGAAGCATAGTCTGACCTGGAAGTGTTGTGAGGGGCTTGTATCCCAGGATACCTCCAGCAGCTACTCAGTGGCGTAGGAGTAAGCCTGGGAGATTGGAGGGCCCAATTCCAGCCCCAACTCTGCCTCTGAATCTCTGGGGGTTGCTAGACAAGTTGGCTCCTCTCCCTAGACTTTGAAGAGGGTTGAACTGGGTCTACATGGTGGTTTTGAGCTCTGAGAGATTTCTATGTTGTGGTTTACTCATTGGATGCTCACTGAGCACCTTTTATATGCAAGGACCAAGTACAAGTCTACAGTCCAGTGGGAGAACTGAGGTCAACACAGTCAGCTTTAATATAAGGATGACTCACAGAAGTGCCCACCCATGTATCCACCCACACATGCATCCATCTAACTACCCATCTACCCACCCACCCACCCACCCATCCATCCATTCACCCACACATCAATCCATCCATCTACCTACCTACCCACCTACCTACCTACCCATCCATCCTCCCACCCACCCTCCCAATCATTCATCCATCCACCCTATCCACCCACATTCCCATCCACCCATCCTTCCACCTCTTACCCACCCATCCACACACTAATCCATCAATCCATTTACTTACCCATTCGTATATCCACCCATCCATCTGTCTACCCACCCATTCTTCCATCCACTCACTCATTTATCTACCCACCCACCCTCCTACCCACTCATCCAAGACCCACTGAGAGCCAAAAGCTCTTGGGCCAGGAGCTGGGGAGACACAGAGGAGGAAGCAGGTGCCCAGCCTTGAGGAGACCCCTGGCTTGCAGGTGTCTGCTGCAGTGCAGTGCAGTGGTCAAGAGCAGTTGGAGACAAGCCCGTTGGTGTTGAGCTCTTGCTCTGGTACTCACTCTGCAATCCTTGGGCAGGTTAGCCTGGCTGAATTGGTAAATGGCATCATGCCACCCCATCAGTCTTGCACTGCCCCCAGGGTCCTGAGACCTATGTGCCCAGCCCCTGCGGATCATCCTGGGAGTGGCCGGGTCACCCACTCCTACAGCTGCATGTAGCCCACAGTGCTCCGTGAGACAACAGTCAGCTTTTTTCCAGTCGTCCCTTTTATTGACTCCAAGGGGCTGCCAGAGTTATAAATAGATGTTCCTGAGCTAAAAATAGCCTTGCTGGAGCCAGAGATCATAGTTCTAGCTTTTGGCCTCATTGAAGATTCTTAAGGACGCAGGGTTCAAGGACCTCACCTCCTTCCACAGCCCCCCAAAAGTGGGGGCTCTTTTCTCCTGCTTCCTCTTCCCCCGAAACACACCACACATACACAACATACACGTTCACATACACACACGCACACAACTGTACACGTGTTCACATACACATCCCCCTGCATGCGTGCAAACACATGCGTGTGTACATACGTACCCACACACGTGCACGCATTCACACATGCGGGTCTGGCCTTGGGAAGGGGGACAGTGTTCTTAGGATAAGGAGGCCAAAACTCCAAGAAGGGCCAGCTGGAGGGCTTTGGGGCTAAGAACGCAGACTCAGGAGCTGGGAGCCCACCTGGCACTGTGGAGATTAGGATTCCTGAGAAATAGCGAGACTGTGCCTGGCCTGGCACACAATGAGCACTCAGTACGTATGCGCCACTGTTACAGCAGTGATCAAGCAAACCTTGGAGGGACCCAGAAAAGTGTCTGAGAACCCATCCCCCAAGAGTGACCCCGCTGCACAGGCACACGGGCTCACGGTGGTGCTGGCTGTGATCGCAAACCAGAGGGGACCTCCGTGCCAGCGGCCAGGCTGGCTTAGGACGCGAGCTGTGAGCAGCGGTCACAGCGCGGGGTCCTGTGAGCCTTTAAGACACCCTGGCAGCAAGGGAGGGCTGCAGGCCAGGAGCAGGGCCCCTCTAGGGGAGGGGAGACATCCCGGTGCTATCCACCTGATGCCCTCTGTACCTTTTGATCTTCGTACTGTCGTGTGTCCTCCTTAAATACACGCTTTCTGTGGAAGAGGAAGCGCTATTGTGTGATCCGTACGTCTGTGTAAGCACACACAGATACAAGGTCTGGAGGGGAGCCCGGGACTCCAACAGTGGTTACTGCCGAGAGTGGGGCTGTTGGGGGGAGCGGCAAAATGGAGCGTTTATTTTATGTGGGTCTAAGTTTTTTAAACATTTGCTAGTATATAACGACCAAAAAGGGTGTTTGAGGCCCTTCTCCCCAGGGGTGTGGCCGAGGGCCTGTGGCACACTCTGTCCTGTCCCCAGGCCAGCAGAGGCCCACCAGGGGCAATTCCC
>NW_004444180.1:1598736-1601463 GCF_000243295.1 Trichechus manatus latirostris
CGGAGTTCCCTGCGTGACCCCAGGTAGTAGGTCTGCAGACGCTTCCTAGACCCAACACACCAGCCCGAAGAAAGAGGCCGCTAGAGTCGAGGGGAAAACATCCATGTCAGGATTTATTACAACACATTGTTTCCAAATACAAAAGGAGGGAGCGGACGCGGAGCGGAAGGTGTGGCCTCGTTGGAGAGGGGTCTGAGGCAGGAGTGGGCGGGGAGCAGCCCGCCCCGAGAGACCGGGAGCCTGGGGCGCAGACCTGCCTCCTCTCTGCAGCTGGACTTCCCAGCAGACCACTGGGGGCAGCTCCGTTCCGGGCTGAGCCCCCTTGCTGGCCAGGACAGGTGGGCCCCGCAGGGGGCTGGGGAGGGGCGTGCGGAGGTTTGGCGGGGACTCCGCGGTCCAGCCCTCCTGCCTCAGACGGTGGGTGCACCGAGACGGGAGGGAGGGGCTCGGCCCCCTCCCCCAGCGTATGGGAGGGCAGCGGAGGAGACAGAACCACCTCCCCCATTTCGGCTGCTCACTCGGGGTGATCAGTGCCTCAAGGGCAAGAGTCAACAGACTGGGCCGCCAGAGGCCCCCGCGCCTCAGGGCGAGCCACAGCGATGCTGGAGGCCATGGAGAAAGGGGAAGGGGAGGGAGGAGGTGGGGCCGGGGGACCTGCCTCCTGGGTTTCAGGGGCCCAACCAGCAGCCCCAGACCCTTGTCTCCTGGACAGCATGGGAGGAGGGGTGAGGAGGGGGACAGTGCATCCTCCATACCCAGGGTCACCTCAGAAACCCAACGAGACAGACAGACAGGGGCACGTTTACATAATTAATAATTAACCAATAATAATAAATACTTAAACCTCTAATCCATAGATTGCAAATACAACGATAGCTTATTTTCTTGGGAACAGGGGTGGGGACGGGGGAACAGGACTTCTGCTCTGAGGACAGGGACACCGGGCTGGGGTCAAAGGAAGAACAAAGAGAGAAGTGACAGCAGAGGGTGGGGGCAGCTCAGCGGGCACCCCCCCCCCGCTCCAGGACCGAGTCCTTCTGGGGTGCCCCGGCTGCAGCGCCCCTGGTCCCAAGGCGACCAGCCCCCACTCCCACACTCTAGGACATCCGAAGCGGTGGGGAGAAGCCACTCCTGCCCCCCAAGCCTTGGATCCCAATGGCCCAGGCGGCGAGGGCAGGAGGAGCTGGGCTTTTCTCCCGCCGTCACCCCCTGGCTGGCCCATGTGGGGGTGGGGGCTGGCACATCACCTTGCAGATACTGCAGGAGAGTCCAGAGGGGAGCAGCCCTGGAAAAGGGGGGTGTGCAGAAGGCTTTCTCTCCTGAGAGGCCCCCATGGGGTTGGGGCGGACATGGCGGACACCCCTGCATCTCCATGTCAGGGGTCTTTACGTGCCTAGAGATGGTTCTCCCAAAGCTAAGATCCCCAGCCCTGGAAGCACGAGGGTCTGACAGGCGCTAACTTCCTATCCTAAACACAAAGCAAGAACCCCTCAGGAAGGCCCCTTCAACCACAGGTATACATACCTGAATTCTAAATCCTACCTGGGGGCCTGGAGCTGGGGAGGCCCAGAACATGACCTGAAGTCATTCCCTTCCCACAGCTGGGCCCAGGCCAGCCCTGGCTCACCCAGCTCCTCTTGCCTTGAGACCCGCCCTCCCCCAGTGGCTACCCCCCCATACCGCTCCATCTCCCCACCTGGCAGGGGGCTCTGCAGGGCACTAGCAAGGGGGAGAGAGGGAGGCAGCCTCCACCGGAGCCCAGGCTCAGGCAGGAAGGTGGGGGTGAGACACCCCATCCCATCCCTGTCCTGGGGGCTCACATCACCTGACACTCAAGAACCCCCTCTGCCTAGCCCAGCCCCTACCCTATTCCATCCCCCAACCCCACTGAAACCCTGGCTCCATCCAGCCAAGGCCCCTTAAGACCCACAGGGACCAGGTCTGAGGCAGGTGGGCAGCAGGGTTGGCACTGTGCCAAGGCTGGGCTAGAGCTGGTGGGCAGAGTCTGGCCGGGCCTCCTCTGTCCCACCCCTGCTCCTAGGGCCAGCCCCCACCTATGGCTTTGGTGCAGAGACTGAGAAGGGAGCAGAGGAGGAGGACAGGAGGGGGGGAGGCGGGGAAGGAGGGAGCGTGGTTCTGCGGCTCAGTTTGTGGCAAAGGTTTTTTTTTTTTTTTTTTCCTCCTTTTTCTTATGTAAAAAGTGCACGAAAGCTCTACAGCCTCCTCGTGATGATCAGCAGTGTTTCCTGTGGGGTGGAGGGTGGGGAGGGGGCCCCAGGCCTGGCACCCAGCTTGCTGCTGAAGGTGGCCTCATATTGCTTAGAAACGTGTGTTTCAGTTTAAATACCAGACAGCAAAAATAGAGGGCTGCCTGCATCGTTGCCAAATCATTGCCAGAATGAACAGCTTAAATAAATAAAAAATCGAAACATTTACTTCTCGATAAAAATCGCGGTAAAACCATTTACCTTTCTTTGTACTTATATATAATCTGTATCTATAGCGGCGGCTGCAGGAGGCCCGGTGTAGGGCCCAGGTCAGCGGTCCCGGCCCGCCGTCAGGACACCTCTATGACCTCCACGCTGCCGGAGAAGCTGGCCTGCTTGCCCAGGGCTGCCAGCTCCTCGCCGCGCGCGCGCCCCTCCACCATGCCTTCCTCGAACTCCATCTGGCAGCTGCGGCGCTTGAACTGCGTCTCCGGGGCCGGCTCTTCGGGCCAGCCGGTCC
>NW_004444180.1:1601837-1603500 GCF_000243295.1 Trichechus manatus latirostris
GGCCGCGGGCGCGCCTCAGGCGCCAAGTCTGGGCTGTCGGCGCCAGGCGAGGGCAGGCCCAGCACGCCCCCCGGGCTGTCCAGCTTGCAGAGCTTGGGGGCCTCGCCGGGGTTGGGGGGCCCAGGGCCCTCGGGCCGCTGGCTCGGCGCGTAGGCCGACTTGATGTCCAGCGAGAAGGAGCGCTTGAGGCGGTTGGTGTCCTGCAGGCGGTCCGAGGAGAGGTGCAGGCCGCGGAGGCCCTGCTGCAGTGCGCTGGTGGCCGGGGCAGCGGCAGGCGCAGGAGGCTCCCCGCCCGCGCCCAGCGTGCCATCCCTGGCTGCGGTGACGGCGCTCTCTGAGGTAGGTGGTGGCAGCGGCGGCAGGGGGGCTGTGGGGCCTGGGAGGGGCTCTGGGGTGCCTGGAGTGGGCGCCCCATCGCCCTGTAGGGCAGCCAGCAGCTTCAGACTGCGCTCGTACTCCAACAGCTGGCCCAGGAAGTTGAAGTTGGGCGAGATAGATGGGCGCCGGTCCTTCACGAACCTGGGGCGAGGTGCCGGGTCAGGGCCAGGCACCCACCTAGCTCCACCTCCCGACTCCCCCTGCACCCAGCCATGGGCACACAGCTGATGCACAGACCCCTAGGGTCTGTTCCGTGTGGGTGGGGACGGGGCTCAGGCTCCCTCCCCTGCCCAGGCACCAAAAGCCAGGGGACCCTGAAACTCTGGGCGACAGCCCCAGTGGGCCCTTCTGTTGCTGGTGGGGGAGGGGATGTCTGAGCCATAGGCTGGAGAGTTCCAGATGGGGGCTCAGGACGGAAGGAGGGGCTACCTGTAAGCATCGTCAGAGGACATGCCCATGGTCTTCATGATGTAAGCGATAGCGATGGTGGCAGAGCGGGAGATGCCGGCCAGACAGTGGACGATGACTTGGCAGCTGGACAGCTTGGCTTTGTCTGGGGGCAGGTGGGCAGCGGTATCAGAGGAGGTCTAGGGTTCCATGGCCCTTCCCTACCCAAGCAACAGCCTCAGGGAACCCCACTCTCCTTCCCGCCAACAATCTCAGCTGCTTCTTAGGCATGGGTGGCTGCCCTCCAGCAACGCTGGCGCGTGCACATACGCTGTCTGCACACACACACTGGTTGCACACGCTGGCTGTACACACACACACACATGCTGTTTGCACACACGCACACACGCTGGCTGCATGCACACACATACTGGCTGCACACACACATGCTGGCTGCATGCACACACATACTGGCTGCACACACGCTGGCTGCATGCACACACATACTGGCTGCACACACGCTGGCTGCACACGCACACACTGGCTGCGCACATTTGCACACACGCTGGCTACACACATGCTGGCTACACACACGCTGGCTGCACACACACGCTGGCTGCACACACGCACATGCTGGCTGCACACACACACTGGCTACACACACGCACACACGCTGGCTGCATGCACACACATACTGGCTGCACACACGCTGGCTGCACACGCACACACTGGCTGCACACATTTGCACACACGCTGGCTACACGCATGCTGGCTACACACACGCTGGCTGCACACGCACATGCTGGCTGCACACACACACTGGCTACACACGCTGGCTATACACACACGCTGGCTGCACACACTCACACACGCTGGCTGCACACACACGCTGGCTGCA
>NW_004444180.1:1603600-1611325 GCF_000243295.1 Trichechus manatus latirostris
ACACTCACACACGCTGGCTGCACACACACGCTGGCTGCATACACTCACACACGCTGGCTGCACACACATGTGCACACACACCAACTACACATGCACACATACAAGTGTGCACACACACGCCAGGCACACATATGTACACATCAGCTGCGCATACACGTGCTAGCTACACACACGCATGTCCAGATGCTGGCTACACATACACACACACACGTCGTTCACACGCCAGCTACACGTGTACACACACATGCCGACTTGGCCGCACGAGCGTGCACGCACACATGGCACCGCCTCTCCCCTTCCTCGGGCAGGCCCCCGCCCTCACCAATGAACTCGATGGACTTGTCCAGCCAGGGAAGCAGCTTTTCACAGTAGTTGTCATTGACGGGGATGCGCATGAAATGGCTCTCGCAGATGAAGTCTGGCTTGGGGCACGAGTTGCTGGCATTGAGGACGTAGCTTATTCCATTCTGGGTCATCAAGTCCTGGAGGGTCAGAGGGACAGGTTGGGAAGAGGTGGTGGGAAAAAGAGACGCCCTGGGAGAGGGGGTAGGGAGGAGGGGGACTTCTTCCCTGCAGCCGGGTGGGACCTTGGAATCTTGGGGTGCAGGCACCCCAGAAGCACGTTAGGTAAGCCTGGCTCATGGAGCCCCAGTGACTTTGGTCTTGGTCCCTGGCGTGTCTAGGGGCTGGGCTAGGAGCCCACAAGACCTGCGCTGGGGTAGGGGGACCCGTGGTTCTCTGCAGCCCCACCCACAGCCTGCAGGAGGCTCGAAGGAATTTATTGATGCTTAGGCGGTGCCTGTACCCTTTTCCCTCTTTACCATTTTTAAAACACGGGATCCTTTCAGGGCTGGCCAGGGGCCCAGTGACATCAGCAGTCTGGCATGCTTGTTCCACCGAGAGGTGGGGAAGCCTCCAGCCCAACTCACGCGGGCTCTCCTCCAAGCCCTGTTCTGGTCCTGCCCGGACCCCGTGGGTTCCCCTCTGGCCCCATCCACCCGTATCCATCCCCTACTGCCACCCCCAGCTCCCTTCCTCCCAGCAGAACCCCTGGGGGGACACACACCTTGTTCAGGACATCTTTCTGAGAGCCCAGGTAGAGGTGAGGCAGGATGCGGGTCAGGCCCACGCTGGGCACGGGCAGGCAGGGCTGGGAGAGGCTCATAGGCAGCAGGGCGGCCGGCTTGCCCTCGCAGAGGCCGGGGAAGCAGGAGGAGAAGGTGGCGAAGCCCCCTGCAGAGGAGGGGCAGAGGAGGGTGTGGTCAGCAGGGGCCACTGGGGCAGGCAAGCCGGCCACACCCCGCCTGCACCCCAGAGCCCGAGCACAGCCACTGAGCCTCTGGCCAGAGCACCTGGTCTGTGTCCGGATGCAGGAGGGTGGCTGCCCACTCACCTGGTCTGCGTCCTGAATGTGGACGGCGGCTGTGATCACGGCGGGTGCATGCCGCTGCCCACTCTGAGGCTACTCCACAGGCTAATTAGGGGCTGGCCTCTCTGAGGACGCTATTGGCAATGCCCATAAATGGGGCCGTGGTGGCTGGCCAGGGAGGCTTGGGGCCCAGGCAGGGGGCAGCTCCCAGGCCATGGGGGTCTCTGACAGGAATGTGGTTCACACAGCCCTGAGAGGAGAGGCCCTCCCCAGCTGCTGGCCTTCCTGCCCCCCTCATGCTGATGCAATCCCTGCCTCAAGTTGGCTGGGAGCCCCGGGCTGGGCTGGGGTGCCAGGACCGGGAGGCAAGGGCTTCTGAGGGCCCCTCCCCCGGCATGACATCACCCCCTGGAATTGGCACAGCCTGCAGGAGCATCTGTGCCGCCCTTCTGGCTCCAGCCCGCCCCGCGGGAGAGGACAGAGGTACAGAGGCCGGCCGAGGGCAGGGGACCGTGGGGACAGGCAGCACACGGGCACAGTGAAGACAGCGCTACACACAGCCGCCTCCCACACGTGTCTGTGTCCTGAGCCACAGGTGCGGCAGAAGGAGCCCCTCTGCTGGCTGGACAGACCTGAGCTCGAGTCCCTGGCATGTCATGGACCCTGTGTGTGACCACGGGGAGGGAGCACATCACTCTTGTGACCTCAGGGGCCTTGTCCTGCCAGCTGCATGGCATCGTCATGAGGCTCAGACAAGACACCAGCCAGGGAGACTCGCGGGGAGCACTGGCCCCAGCCCGGCTGGAGCGGCCTGCAGCTCAGATCAGCTGCCTGGCAGCACACAGCGCCCCCAGCTCTCGGCAGGGTGGGGAAAGAATGGCCTGGGGGCTCAGAGCAGACCACACTGCTGGGCACAGGTGGACTCTATGAAGTGTGACCTGTCCCCGGCCACAAGCACAGTGGGCTCCTGCTTCTGGTTGTGGCTGCCCATGGGCTGCACAGAGACCACTGGGCTGAGGCCCAAGATCACACCCACCAGAGGAGGCAGAACGTGAAGGCGGAACTCAGACCCCGGGGACCCCAGTGCCGTTTCCTCCCCTGTTCCTCAGAGGCCAGCGACCGGGGCCTCGATGACCCGGAGGACAGAGATGCCTAGGGCCTCAGCTGTCTCCCTGGCCCAACTCCAGGGGCCGTTTGTGGGTACCTCCCATCAGAATGCCTGCTGAGGGGGCTCCCTGGAGCTGGGGCCTCCCGCTAGGGAGTGGAGGCAGCAGCCTGGTGGCGGCGGGGAGTGGCCCCCCTGGAACCTGCTCGTCCCGTGGGAGGAGGCTGAGTGTGAGCTGTTGGCGCCCGGGTGCTCCTGCGCACAATCCGGGGCCAGGGGCATGGGCGGCAGACTCTGCCCGGTCTCTGCAGACCCTTCTCCACACACACACTCCCCTCGTTTCCCCCTGGCTTCTTTCCCGCCCTCTCAACTGCTTGGCCAGAGTAGGGTGAATTCCAATAGGGCTCTGTCCTCCCCAAGGAGGGAGGCAGGAGAGTTTGGCCAGGTGCACAGACCTGACAGCCTCTGAAGCAAATCCTCACCCCCTAGGCGCTCCCCGCCCCTACACGCCCCCACAGGTGACAGCACGGGCTAGCACTGGGGCTCCATCCTGCGGAGGTGCCAGGTGGCTCTGAGAGGTGGGTGAGAAGGGAGGGGCTGGGGGCCGAGAGAGGTGTGTGTCCCCCACTTCGAGGCACTCCCCCAAGCCTGCCTGCCCTACCTAGGGAATCAGGGCAGATGCAGGCAGCTCAGCCCCATCCTCATGGTGAAATCTACCTACTCCTGCCCGCGCGGACCTGCCGGGAGAGCAGGGTTGCCACCACACCACCGATGTTCTGAGGCTGGAGCCTGCCCGGGCGTGCCTTGGGGTCGCCTCAGCTGGGCTGTGGCGGGTGGCAGCCAGGCTGCCCACAGAAGGATGGGTCCTCACATTCTGGCCTCTGCTGCCCGATGACACTGCTGTCCCCAGCAGATGACCGAGCAGCACTTCCTGTACTGTGGGTCCTAGAACATCACAGCCCCTTACTGGGTGGGGACACCCCCCCCTCCCCACTCAGCCCATCCTTCCTCTCTTCTCATGCCTGTGCCCACCTTGAGGGGGCTGTGGGCAAAGCCAAGAGGCTCCCCCTGAACCCTGGCTCCCGATTCTGTGTCACTCCATAGTCACCTGGGGCCGGGGCTCCATCCCGACTTGGCTGTGGAGAAAGGGGAACAAATACCCCAATCTTCCAGGTAGGGCAGTGCGTGGAGAAAGGACACGTGGTGACTGAGGGGCTGAGAGAGCTGGGAGGGGCACAGCCAGGTATCAGGCGAGCCCAGTTTGATGCTGGTCAGGGATCCGGGCCCCTTCTTCCTCCTTCCCAGACCCTTCTGCCCTGTGGGGGTTGGGGAGGGGAATGCCGCCCCTTCCCATCCCAAGAGATGAAAACGGAGGGCAGCTGGTACCTGGAGGGTGGCTGCCCAGCCTGGAATCACCACCCTCCCACACATGCACCTGACCTCTCATTACTGGGCATGTGCCGGAAGTGCCTACCAAGTGCCAGGTACAGAGGCTGCATCTGTAAGCTCGACAGCGTCCCTGCCTGCCCTCTAGCTCAGAGCCCAGTGGGGTAGGCTAACCTGGGCACAGTAATTAGACGATAGGGGGAGCCCCAAGGGAGCTCAGGGCCAGGCATCTAATCCGGCAGGCTCCCTGGAAGAGGGAGTATTTGCACTGATCTTGAAAGGACAGGTAAGAATGTGCTCAGCAGAAGGCTAAGGACCAGCAGGCACAGAGCTCGACAGTGAAAGGGAGTGTGACGTGGGGGGGGGGCTTGTCACCCCAGAAAGGCCTGGGTCTCCCCCGAGGGCAGTGGCGCGGAAGTGTAGAAGGAGAAAGTGCAGGTTGGGCAAGGGTTTGATGGGAGTGAGGCACACGGAGGCGACTGCAGGTTCCGGCTCGAAGATGCCTTCAAGGCCGGGAATCCCGGGGTTGGGAGCACGCTGAGAGGTGGGGGCCGAGGGATGTCAGAAACTGAGGTACCAGAGAGAGACCAGGATGGAGGGGCGCCGGTGGAGTGGGAGAGGGCCGGGGACAGATTGACCAGGGCGGTAGGGAGCAGAGCCGGGACTGGACAGCTGAGAGCCGCTGTGGAGTGGGGCTGGGGGAGCAGGAGCAATGGGGGGAGGTGGGGGGAGGACACCAGGAGGGGATGGGGAGCAGCGAGGGGGTACCCCTGGGCTCCTGAGCACGCTCCCCTCTCTCCTCAAGTGTCCGGCCACCATGGCGTGGGGTTCTGTCTGGGGGAGAGGGAGGGAGGGTGGTGGCTCGGTGCCCATGGTTACAGGTGTGTGCGCTGCCCTCTGTGCTGGGTGTCCGAGTCCCCTGCTCGGCACGTCAGGTCTGCGTGGTCACAGGGCAGAGACCCTGGGCGGGGCTCTGGGAGTCTGGTGGTCGTGTGGCTGTGTGCCTCCCCCACCTCTGTGTCTGTAGTGGTCCTGTGGGTGTCTTGGTGAGGCGTGCGTGTGCGCGTGCGTGCGTGCGATGTGTGTGATGTGTGAACTCTGGGAACCAGAGAGCTATAGAACTGCAGACCATTGGATCCAACCATCACCCCTGGGTTAAATTTGGGGGCCGAGAGAGTGGGGACGGCAGAGGAGAGAGGATGGCAGTTCTGGGCTTTTTACAGCTGTCCGGGGAGTACAAGGCACCCTCCCAGGGCCCGGCTCCCTGCCCTAGCCAGGAACAGGGCTGCGAGGGCTTCTGGGGGTGGGGGTGGTGGTTCCAGAGCAGCTCACTCCCTGATCCCGCCCACCCCAGCAACCCTCTGTCTCCCAAGCTTTCCCCCTTGTCAGGGCCCCCTCCCAACCCTCTGGGTGCCTTAGAGCCAGGGGAGGGGACGGAGGGAGCCCGGGGATGCTTGCTGCCTCAAGGACGCCGGAGGGGAAGGGGATGAGGTGGACGTGCAGAGGGCCCGGCATGTGCATGGACGAGCGCCGCTGTGGCCGCAGTTACTGTGGCGGCCGCGGTTACCGCAGTGGCTATGGTTGGGCATGGGGACTTTTAGGAGGGAGCCCTGGTGTCCGCAGTCCTCGGCTGGGGGTGTCACACATTGTGCTGGAGGGAGAGGTCCATGGCCCCATTCGGCAGCCCCCGCCCCCGGCCCCCTGATCTGTGTGGCTGTGAAGAAGGACTGCCATTGGCTTTGGTTGTGGTGCCCAGCGAGAAGGATCAGCTCTGTCCCCGCCTGTCTTACCAGGAGCCTTAGGTGGGTCCCTTCCCCTGTCTAAGCCTGTTTCCTCATCTACAGAACACAGGTGGGGGGACCCGTGCGCGGGTTCAGACCGTGAGCGCCCCCCTGGCAGAGCACGGGGCCGTGGGTTCACAGCCTCAGACATGAGCATCATGGGGTGGTGTCCCCAAAAGACCCAAACAAGCCCTAACCCTGGTTCCCATGAAGGTGACCTTGTTTGGAAACAGTGTCTTTGCAGATATAACTAGTCAAGTTCACACGAGGTCATTCTGACTCCTAGCGACCCTATAGGACAGGGTAGAGTGGAACTGCCCCATAGGGTTTCCAAGGAGCGCCTGGTGGATTTGAACCGCCGACCTTTTAGTTAGCAGCCGTAGCACTTAACCACTGCGCCACCAGGGTTTCCTACTGGAGCAGGGTGGGGCCTGATCCTACGTGAGTGGCATCCTGATTAAAGAGAAGAGACACAGAGACACACGCAGGCAAGACAGAGGGGGAGACCGGAGTGATGCTCCCACCCCCAAGGAGAGCGTGGGCCGCCAGCGGCTGAAGAGACCAGAAAGGATTTTCCTCTAAAGCCTTCAGAGGGTATGCGCTTCTGCCAACACCCCAAGTTCAGACCTCTGGCCCCCGGAACTGAGAGAGAATAAATTTCTGTTGTTTTCAGCCGCTTAGTGTGCGGTGCTTTGTTACGGTGGCCTCAGGAAGGGCAGCTGGCGACAGGTGGCAGGCGCAGGCAAAACCCGAACTTCTGGTCAGCCCTGCTGATCTTGCAGCCCCGCTGATCTTGTAGCCCCGTCTCTCCCGTCTCTCCCCTGCCCTCGCTCTGCCCCCGGCACTGCCTGCTGCGGTCAGCACCCGCTCCGGGCTCACCCCTGCCTCGGCGCCTTCGCCCCATGCCCCTCTCCTGACGCACTGGCACCATCTGGATACCCTCGGGTCTGGGCTAATGTGGAACTTCCTCAGAGGGTCTGCCTTGAGCAGCCTGGCTAAAGTGACCAACAGACCCCCGGCCCCCTGCAGCCTGACATGGGACCCTCAGAGGCCCATTACCGTGAGTGCTCAGGACACGGGTGTCGAATGGGTGGGTGGACAGGAACATTCGATAGCTGTGTGAGGGAGGGGCTGTGATGGTGTCTCCATCCTCCTCGCTCGCCCTGCACCTGCCACAGCCCCTGGCATGGAAGGGCCCTGTGGCAGGTGTATCGTCAGCGGCCCCAGACCTCAGCTGGCAGGACACATGTCCCAGGAGAGACCAAGAGCCCAGCTCCATCCTGCCCTCCAGCTCCTTCAGGGGAGGGTTTTACAGAAGCTCCCTCAGCGCGGCCGATACAGGGATGGAACCATCCAGAACTTCCATGGAGCCTCTGTGTGTGTGTGGGTGTGTGTGTGCGTGCATGCACGCGTGTATGTTTGTGTGTGGAGAGGGCTTTCCAACCTCAAGCGGTACCTGTCTGGGAGCCGGCTGGCCAGGCTGCTCTTGGAGAATGGGTCACTTGTGGGGGGGTGCTCGGCTCATCCCCTGGGGGGCAGCTGTGATGGGCTAGGCTGTTGCTAGGCATCCTGCACTGAGCCCAGCTTTCCAGGGGATTTCCCTGGTGTGGGACCAGCTCCAGGTCAGACTTCCAGACGGCAGCCATCACCAGAGGCTCTGGGAGGGGCCTCCTGAGGCGGGGCCACACCTTTGCCCAGGTCCCATCTCCTCTCATCTCCAGCAGCACTTGGGGTTTCCTCCTGCCCCCCTCTCCACCTACTAGCGGTCGTGGTGAGCTGTGTTAGAGGGGTCCCAGGGGAGGGACGTGGAGCCCCTGGGGAAGGTGAGGTACTGAGACCCCCGCCCCGTCCCACCCCAGCAGAGGCTGGCCTCTGGGCTCAGGGAGGGAAGCTGTGAGGATGGACCCTGCCCTGCCAGCCTGACAGTGGGGAGGGGCTACGGAGGGGTGGGCAGACTCACCCCTGAGGATGGCCACGCTGTCGAGGCAGCAGGGGAACCAGGGAGGGGTGGGCGGACTCACCCGTGAGGATGGCCACGCTGTCGAGGCATCAGGGGAACCAGGGAGGGGTGGGCGGACTCACCC
>NW_004444180.1:1611559-1619387 GCF_000243295.1 Trichechus manatus latirostris
GGAGGGGTGGGCGGACTCACCCCTGAGGATGGCCACGCTGTCGAGGCAGCAGGGGGACCAGGGAGGGGTGGGCGGACTCACCCGTGAGGATGGCCACGCTGTCGAAGCAGCCGTCCAGCTTGCTCAGCAGGAGGGAGAGGAAGCTGTCTGCGGCCAGCACGCTGGCGTCCCGTGTGCTCTGGTCATAGACCACCACGTCCTGGGGCTCCGCGGCCTCCACCTGGGCCGTGAGGGCAGAGGTCAGCGCAGCCCTGCTGCCTTCTGCCGCCCACTGCCACCGGCCCGAGGGAGGAGCTGCTGTCACCTTGCTGTGTGTGTGTGTCCGGGGGGGGGGCAGAGTGGGCACTAGCCACACACCTGACCTGTCCCCCCACACCTGGCCCAGTGGCAATGCCCAGGGCCCCGCTGCCAGCACCACCGTCACGCGGAAGCAGGCCACTGGGGCCGGAAGGGAAACTCTTGTGGTGAAGGGAATGGTGATGGGCGGTGCCGAGGAGACGCAGGGGAGGGAATCCGGGGTCTGCCAGGAGGCACGCACGTGGAGGGAGGGGCCGGAGCACCGGCTGGGCAGGGCTGGCTCCCCTGGGGGCTGAAGCCAGGGGAAGCCCGCCCACAGGGTCCCTGGGAGGACTATTTCAGGGTTTTGAAGAAAGGGTACCTTTGAGTTGGGGGTCTCAGCGGAGCTCCCCGCTGAGGCAGCACGCCTCTCCTCCTCTCCCACCGCTCCCCTCCCCACCGGCGAGGGGTAAACTGAGGGCTGCACTGAGGACCCCCCCAACACTTAGGAAGCAGCGCAGGAAGCTGGGCTCCTCCTACCCCTCTCGCATTGCCGGGTGGGCCGCCGGGGGGCAGGGGGGGGCAGATGCTGAGCAACTTTTGCTCTAGAGGGCGATGTCCCCGCCCCCAGCACACGCGGCCCGGAGCCAGCTGAGCTGCCAGCCACCGATGATGTCACCGGCAGCCAATGGGATCGCGCTCTGGCCGCGTCCTCGCTGGGTGATTAATCAATGGACGGATTCCCCACACCAGACCTTGGGGAGCCGGCTGCCTGGGGTGGGGGCTCCCAACAAGGCTGCCCCACCTGGGTCCTCTCCCACCTCGGCTCTGTGCTGGGTGACCCTCCCCACAGCCTCGCAGGTACATCATCCCCCCCAGGCCACAGGGATGGAGGTCCTGAGCCCCAGGAGGCAGTAGGGGAGGAGGGGCCGCTGCCCTCCCGGTCCACTGGCCCAGAGGTCCCTCCCCAGAAGCAGGACTTCGTGTTCCTGGCGAGGAGCGAGGCATCCCTCCCAGAGGAGGGGATGGAGACAGGTTAGTCCGATGCTGGTGACCCCGACTTTCCTGGAGGCCGCAGAGAGAATTCTGGGCCACTGAAGACTCCAGATGGGAAAGGGGACCCCACGGGGTGGGCAGTTGTGAGAATTGGGGGGCTGGGGACGTGACTGCTCCATTTGAGCCCCTCGGCTACCCTACATTGTTCCCTCTGAGTTGTCCAGACCCAGCAGTCCCATCCCCTGCGTGCGCCCAGGCTGTCCAGGGACCCTGACTGCAGCCCATGCCCTGTGTGTGCACCCACGCCTCGTACACCCCTTCACTCTGTCCTCCGTGCTGGGCCTGAGAATGGGGGACACCAACATGCAAGCCCAGGACCCCTCGAGCGCTGAGTAGGAACCCTGACGGGGCCAGGGCTCTGGATCAGACGGAAGGTGACGAGCCTGGGAGACGGTGTTGTCCTCGGGGGTGGGGGGGTGTCTGTGCAGTTCCGAGAGGTCAGCACCGGGCAGGGACGCGGTGGCCAACAGCGGCCTCTTGGAGAGTGCTAACTGCAGGAGCCCAGTTTGGGTATGAGGGACAGGTGGGGGGAGCTGGCTGATCCAAGGGCTCAGGCAGCCAGCTGAGGAGCCCCTAGAGGTGGCGGGGAGCCCCTGGAGGTGGTGGTGGGCCCATAGAGGTGGTAGGGAGCCCCAGGAGGCAGTGGGGGGCTCATGTAGGTGGTGGGGAGCCCTGGAGGAGGTAGGAGCCCCAGGGTGGGAGCAGCCTGCCTGCATGGCTGGTACCTGGCTCCGTAAGGCCGGCTGGACAAGCTCAGCGATGGTGACCTTGCCCTGTTGCAGCCTGCGCTTCACCAGCTTGGAGCAGCAGATGTTGACGGAGCTGAGCACGTGCCAGCTGTTGTACTCCACGAAGGAGCGGCTGTCGATGACCAGCGGCCCCCCAGGCCCGCCCCGCAGCAGGCTAGCCAGCTTCTTGGCGTCCATCACCTTCCGTGGGAGCCGGTCCCCAGCCATGGTGGGCAGTGGGCGGGAGGGAGGGACCCCTGAAGCGAGGAGGGGCTGTCCAACGGACCGGGGTCTGGCCTAGAGTTCCGAGTGGCCGGGCATGGCGCCAGAGCTGTGGAGAGACATGGTGGTCAGTGGGGCTGGCACCTAGGCAGGACCCATGCCTCAGAGGAGCTGGTGGTGGGGCCCCAGGGCCTGTCCCCATGGGGGCTGTCCCCTCTGGCTTCTCCATGAGGATCAAACCCCACCAACCGCTCAGGGGAGTCAGACTCTGCCACCCGTGAAACTAGGAGCCCTGAGGGAGAGCTCGTCCATCCTGGCCCGTGCAGGCCACCATGCCGGCCTCCTCAGCAGGAAGTGGTGCAGAGGGGCTGGGGGACCGGACAGGGATGGGTCTCGGGACTCCAGAGTTCTCACCCTGTGCCGACCCGGCCGGGCAGGACCAGGCTGGAATCCTTCTTCTGGGCCCCCACGCACCCCGGAGCATGCCGCCCTCTACAGCTTCTGCACCCCCCCTTGGGGTACAGACCCCATCCCTCTGACCTCGTCTTCCAGCTCCCAGGACCCTGGCCAAGCCTCCTCTCAGCTCTGAGCCGTCAGACCCCCCAACCCTTCCCTAGTCCCCCCAGCCTCGCACAGCCCAGTCTGTGGCAGCTCTCCAAGCCCCTAATCCTGGACCCCAGTGGATGGTGGGGGCCAGCTATCTCAACAAGTTAGGGGGCTCCTGAGACTGGCCTCTCAGTCTTGGGCTGAGAGGTGTGTGGAGGGAGGAGGCGGCCAGGTGCTGGGGGATCTGTGGACTCCAGACCTGTGGGGTGGAGCCCCCTCCTGTGTACTTGGTGGCCAGCCTCTGCCCTCCCCTACCCTGTCAGCCTCCTGCCACCAGCCAGGATTGGCCCTCTTCTAGCCCCACCCAAGCCTCACCATCCCCCCAGGAGGCAAGCACTGTCAGGATATTGAGTTTGCTTTACATATGGGGAAACTGAGGCTCAGGGTGGGGGGAGACCAGTGCAAGGTCACACATAAAGAGGCTGCAGCGAACCAGGACCCCCAGCTCCCCTGGAGGCCCCCTCCCCAGAGGACCCCTCACAGCTGCCTTCCAGTCAGGGTCTTCTCCCACCCCCCAGCTCAGGGTCGGGGAGGCTGGGAGACAGATGGACCCCCAGGGCCCACAGAGAGGGGACTATGGTGGGCAGAGGCCCCCAACTCTCAGCTACAGAGGGAGCCAGGGTGGCTCTGTAAAGACACTTGTCACATCACGGTACAGTGACCCCAGTGACAATGGTGACAGCTGCCACCATTTCTGGACCACCCCCTTGGGTGACTTCCAGGCTGGACACTTCACATCCATCACCCTCTTCATGTAACAACTCTCGGGGCCCCGAGTCACAGCAGAGGAGGTAGGGGTGGCAGGGGGCCACAGAACAGCAAGTGCCAGGCAGGTATGGGCCGTGCACCCATCTGGCCAAGCCCCCGAATACAATGGGCTGGCCCCAGAGTCTCACCCCCCACCCTCCACACCCTCCTTTCTTCAGCCTCTTGGGGCTCAGCCCCCGCCTGGCCCCCCTGCCTGAGGCACAGCTGTGTCCCCCTCCCACCACCCCCCCTTCGGCCCTGAGGCCCCTCTGGATGGGCAGACTGGAGGCTGTGACGTCTGACACCATGGCGCTGCCCCAGGATCTGGATGGTCAGGTACCTGGTCAGCAGCGGGGACATGGGGTCCCATGCACAGACCCCTCCCCCAGGCCTCCTCGGGGCCTCCTCCCCTGTGGGGACCAGGCCTAGGGAATGGCTGGGCCACGCCAAACAAGTTCACCAGCAAAAGGGGCTGCCTGCCGTGGTGGTCCCTGCCTGCCGCAGGGGGGGGGCCCTGCCTGCGAGGGGGTCCCTGCCTGTCGCGGGGGTCCCTGCCTGCCGCGGGGGTCCCCGCCTGCCATGGTGGTCCCTGCCGGCAAGGGCCAGCCGGGCTGCGGGCAGCAGGCAGTGGCTGAGGGGTGGGCAGATGGGCCTTCCCGCCTGGTACCTGGCCAGGCCCGTCTCCCAAGGAATCCTCCCAGCTCGGCCCTATTAACCACCATACTATTGTTATTTGCAGCCGACGGGGACTCATTAGCAAGTTAGCACCTCGCCGTCGCCATGGCAACAGCAGAGGTGCCAGGCAACCGCTGCTCCTGCCTCAGCAGCCGCTGAGCAGGCTGGTCTGCAGATGGACGAGGCCCCGCCCCCTCGCTCCGGTCCACACCCTAGCAGGTCCCTGGAGCTGGGACCGCCTGGACCCTCGCCAGGGCCTGGTGGGCAGGAAACCTGGCAGGATCCCAGCACCCACCCTGCTCAAGCTCAAGTGTCCTTTCCTGGTCTGGCCCCCGCTGTCTTTCCCCCTGCAGGAAGCCTTTCCAAGGACCCGTCTTCACCCTCGGGGCCTCCTTGGACAGCGAGCTCCTGGGGGAGCATCCCTCAACTGTCCCCGTGTCCACACGCTATGGGGCAGGACCCAGAGCTGGGCTGGGGGCCAGGACAGAGGCCAGCCTCTTGCCCACCAGCAACGGGGCTAGAGGGAGCCCGCTGGGAGCAGGGGAAGGTAGGTACAGGTAGGCCTTGAGCCTGCGTTCTCAAGGACCTTGTACCCAGACCACCCCAAACCAGGCTCTCCCCGCTTCCCTGGAACAGAGCGGGGGGGTCTGGGTGTGGGTAGGGAGGGAGGGAGGGCGGGGCTCCCCAGGTTAGCTCTATCTGCCCTTATCAAAGGACTTTGAACCTGGGGGCAGAGGCTCCAAAGGCAGGAGGCCCCTCCCAGCCAAGGTGGGGCCTCGGCCCCCCCCCACCCCGGGTGCTGCCTGGAGGCCACAGGGGCTGCGCCCGGGAGGTCCCACACGGTGGAGCCTGGCTAGTGCCTGCATGGAGCTGGAACATTGCCCTGGTAGGCACTGACTCCGTGCACGAGAGCCTGGGGAGCACCTCCTTCCCACATTCTGGCCCCATGTGTAACTACTCACATGGAAATGTGTGCACATACGTGTGGGCACGGGCCCCACACCGGAACATGCACATACACTCGCCTGCACACTGGCACATCCAGGACCTCCCACCCCGGTGCCAGCTCCACCCTCCTCACACCTCAGCTCCCCGTGCTGGGGCCTCCACAAGGCACGTTCACGGCCCTGAGCACACACACAACTGGTCACCGCCTGAGTCCCGGGGCGCACCCCAAACTCCAAGGATGCATCCTTGCCGCGGTGCCACTTCTTGCTGGCACCCTGCAGCGTGCCTGGCACACAAGGGTAAAAAAACCAACCCAGTTGCCATGGAGTAGATCCTGATTCACGGCGACCCCGTGTGTATCAGAGTAGAGGTGGGCCCCACAGGGTTACAATGGCTGATCTTATGGAAGTAGATTGCCAGGCCTTTCTTCCCAGGCAACTCTGGTGGACTCGAACTTCCCACCTTCTGGCGAGCAGCCGATCTCTTCACTGTCTGCACCCTCCCCCTGGTAAAGGGCCAGCAGTGGAGGGGACCCAGGTGCTGACATGCCCCTCAGCATGCCCCAGGCGTCTCTGGAGGCAGGAAGGGGGCACTGAGGCAGGGTGAGGGGTGCCGACCTGGGGAGGTGAGGGCCAGCGCTCATGCCAGGCACCTCCCCTCATCCACTCTCTTCATGTCCCCCAAATGCCTTCGCCTCTGTACCCCTCTCAGCGCCCCGGGCTATGTGGGGGCAGGACCCAAGCTGGCATCCACTCTGTCCCAGGTGTGGCCAGTGGGAAGCCAAGAAGAGCCCGCCCGCCTGGGACACAGTGGGGAAGGGGCTTGCTACCTTCGGTTCCTGGGAGTGGGGAGCAGGCTGGAGCCCGGGTTAGAATGCTGAGCACGTGGGACCTTGAAAGCACAGGACCTGCTAATGTCCACTTTCCACGGTTCCCTCCCTGGCTTCTTCTGCCCCACTGATCTGCAGGCCTTCTTATGTGCAGGAACAGCTCAGGGTGCTATAGGTTACTGTCCCCCCGTTAGACACTCAGGGACAGCCTAGGGTTTCCACTAGTCACTGACCCCTCTATTACATGGTACAGCCCAGGGCTTCTACTGGGCAGTGTCCCCCATTACATAACTGGGACAGCCCAGGCCTTCTACAGGCCACTGTTCCCTTGTGACACATGGGGGGTCAGCTGAAGCCTTCTACTTCTCATTGCCCCCCCCCCCCACACCTGGGACAGCCCAGGGCTTCTCCTGCCCACTGTCCTGAGTGGGCCAGGCAGAGGTGGTCTTAGCCCTCAGTCCTTGTGGTCACAGTCTGGCCCCTTCCTGCTTTCCCTGTGGGCTGCACATCTAGAAGATGTGGCCAGGACTCCTTTTGGCTTCCCTGGATACAGCCCATGTCCCCTGGGGCCCTGTGTTCAGCTGAACCTTCTGGGCCCCTATGTCTGCTGTCGCCTGAGCAGAGAGGCAAAGCTGGGAAGGCGTCTGGAGCAGGGGCCTGCCTCTCAGCGTCTTCCCAGTCTCCATTCACAGAACTCGCTGTTCCCTGAGGCATTCCCCAAGGGCCAAGGCAGGAGGGGAACAGAACCTGCCCAGCCGCTCTGCCTGCCCTAGGCTGACTGCAGCAGGAGGTATTTCAGTCAGACTCCAGGATGAACTTCCAGCTGCTGGCCACATGATCTGCTACAGGCAGTCCTGGGCAGCCCAGGGAGCAAGAGAGTCCAGGGGAGGAGACAGGAGGCCCTGGGACCTCCGCGCAGACTCCAGGTGCTAGGGCACAGGGTAGGAAGTGCACTGCCCCCCGGCCTGCAGCCCCCTCCCCCATGCCTGCGCAACCGGGACCACTGCATCGCCACACTGGGCTACCCTACCTCTCTCCTCCATCCCACAGAGCCCCCACCTCGCTGCAGCACGTGCCCCACCACCCCTGCAGAAGCCAGCACATCTTTGCTGCTGGGAGCCAGAGGCTAATTCTCTCAAAGGGCCAGCGATCTGGGGGGGGGGGGGCTGGGCCTATCATTGTCCCCGCCCCTCCAGGCCAAAGGCACCCCCACCTGGGCCTGCCCCCCCAGGTGGGCAGATAAGCAGAGGGAGGCCAGGGCCCTCAGCCTGGCAGTGCCAGCCCCTCCTTCCGCATCGCGCTGCTTCTGCAGCAGCCGCGGTCTTTATTCCGCAGAGGCCAGCTGAGCACCCCGGGGTGGGAATGCGCCGGCGGCCCTGCAGGAGGGGGGAGGGGTCTGTCGCCCTCCTCACCCTACCCCAGCCTCCCACGGGTCAAAGGCCCTTCTGCAGACAGGTCTATCTCCCCGGACAGCCAGGGGCACGAATGACCTTCTCCAATTCTGGGCCCTAAATGGGAGGGGGGGGGCCTGTAGGTGGGCTTCTGAGGCAGATCCAGGCTGGATCCCAAATAGCCCCCTTGGGTCCTTGATTTATGTCGTCACCCCCCTCCCCCAAAAGAAGGACTTGCCAGGAGAAAGGCGTGGGTGGCCAGGTGTGGGCAGCGGCGGGTGTTGCTGGGGGCTGCGGAAAGGAGACGAAGGGGCTCCTGCCCGGGGCGTCCCTGCGAGCCGGGGTCAGGC